>NC_052504.1:23906569-24237194 GCF_014356525.2 Nilaparvata lugens | reverse complement strand
ATTAACATTGCACTCGAAAGTAACGATAGATTCTTAATACATTTTTCCAGTCTTATTTTGTTTTTCTCTAATCAGTTCATTAGGGATTGCCAACTATAGGGACACTGGGCTATCAACCAGATTTTCAGTCTTGTCCTGAAAACTGTCAGTGTTTGAGCCTCTTTCAAGTGGTTCGGCAACGAATTAAATACTTTCTTACCCATATGCTGTGAGCTAGATTTGTAAAAGGTCGTTCTGTGTGGTTCAATTCTCAACGCACCTCTGGATCTTGTGTTATGACTATGGATATTTGACCCTGTTGTCCAATTTGTCTTGTATTTGAAGGCAAAGATAGATACATAATATATATAAAGAGCAGGGACAGTCATTATTGCTGCTGATCGGAAGAGATAACGGCATGAGGACCTCGGTGGCTTTCTGAATATAATTCGAATTATTCTCTTTTGTGCCCTAAAGACCGGCAGAGAGTTTCCTGAGCGCCCCCAAAGAAGTAGGACAGTAGAGGCTCGAAATATCCATGGTAGGCAGTGACAACTGCCTCTCGGTCGAGCATACTAGAAAGCCTTGACACCAGAAAAGCTGCAGAATTCAGTTTTTTCAGGAGTGAATCAATGTGAACAGTCCATGACAAGCCCTGGTCAATTGCCAATCCCAAGAAACCGGCAGAAAAGGAGGACTGCACATCCTCACCATCTATACTGAATTGGACCAAGCTTGGAGGTGATCTATGAATCTGAAATTCAATAAAAGATGTTTTGGTAATATTGACCTCCAACTTATTTGCCCTGCACCAGTTGGTCACCTTACAAAGAACAGCATTTCCAGTCGACTGAAGTTCTTCTATATTTTTAGCCGTTACCAGGAAATTTGCATCGTCAGCAAAAAGAACAGACTTGGCTGAATGAACATTAGCAGGGAGGTCGTTCATATATATAAGAAACAGCAGTGGACCCAGTATTGAGCCCTGTGGAACTCCCCTTCCTATAGGACAAAGCTTAGATCTAAATTTTGCATTCACAACTGCACCCTCCATACCCACAATCTCCACAACTTGGCTCCTCCCACTCAGATAGGATCTTATCAAAGATAGGCAGTTACCATGGATCCCATAGTAATAAAGCTTTCTGATAAGAATCTCATGGTCCAGGCTGTCAAATGCTTTTTTAAGATCAACAAAGAAACCCAGTACTTTGTGACCACGATCTAGAGATGAATAAATATTACTTATGAAGGCCTCCAGAGCATCAACAGTTGACTTCTTAGGCTGAAATCCATACTGAAACCCTGAAAAGAGATTGTTTCCCTGAAAGTGTGCAAACAAAAGGTCATAAATTCCACTCTCCCAAATCTTTGACAATGAGTTCAAGTTAGCTATTGGTCTATAATTATTAACTTCCTTCCGAGAGCCTTTTTTGAAAACTGGTTTGAGTTTGGAAATTTTGAAGCAAGACGGGAACGATCCAGAGGTAAGTGACTCATTTAGTAACTGGGTCACAGGACCACTGACACATTGAAAGAATTCCCTCAGTATCCTTAATGGTATGTCATCAATTCCACTTGACATTTTCTTCTTCAACCTGACAGCCATAAACATAACCTCCTGTTCAGTCCACACTGAGGGCTCGCAAATAACGTCATTTCCAGAATCTGAGTTAGCAAGCAGTGTAATGAAAGAGGGGTTATCCACATGATCATCATCATGTCCAGAAGAGGCCACTACGGAAAAGTAATCACTGAACGCCTCAGCAACCTCACTCAGAGAGTCAACTGTGATACCACCAGTCTCAATTAGATAGTTGACACCGTTTTTGGAAGGGAGTTCCTTCTTAATCAACATCCAAATCGCCTTTGATTTGTTCTCAGCTTCATCAATCAATCTTTTTGAGTAATCTGTCTTGAGAGATCGAATAAGTTGCCTGATTTCAGAGCTGATCCTCTTGTATAGGTCATGATAGAGCTCATTCCAAGGAAATGCTTTCACAAAAAAATGAAGGTCTCTCTTCCTATTACAGAGATAACTTAGATGAGCATTCGACCATAATGGTCCTCTATTGAGCTTGCGAACCTTTAACTCTCTCACAGGAAATGCCATTTCAAAAGCCCAACTAAAGCTACTGACAAAGTAATTCATTTTAGCATCCAGGCACATTTCATCCAGAAAGATAGGAGACCAATCACATTGGCTAAGAAAGGCTGAGAACTTTGCCTTGCTTCGATTTGAGAAGGATCTCTTCCTAACTAATTCATGAGGATTCGCGGGATGAAGAGGCAACGGAATGATCACTTCCTGAGCAAAGTGGTCAGACAAAGACAGGTTCACAACCCCTGAAGATACAGCACCGGCAAGGTCGTTAGTAACAAATGCATTATCCAACGAGGAAGAGGAATGTGATGTCACTCGAGTAGGTTCCTTAATAAGATCCTGCAAGCCATAGGCCCCAAATACAGACAACACCTCCCGCTTGGAGCTAGAGTTACACATAAAATTCACATTGAAGTCACCAATTATAAGTAATCCTTTGAATCTCCTGAATGCGGAGGACAAGAGTAGGTCAATCTTTTCAATAAATACATCAATACAACTGTCCGGAGATCTGTAAATACAAACAATCAAAAAACTATTATTTACCGTTACAGCTGTTGCCTCAAAGACCGACTCACAAACACCTGTCAGGGAAAATTCAGAGGATGACAGTTCATGTCTTGCATGAATGGCAACACCACCTCCCTTACGTGATTCTCTATTGAAACAACATACAAGGTTAAAGCCTTCAACCTTTACTGATTCACTGCCATTTAGCCAAGTTTCAGAAAGGCAAAGGAGGTCAATCCTACTAAGAAGATTATTGGCCTGTAAGCTTTCAATCTGTAGAGCCAATTCTGTATTTTTGTTACGAATACTACAAATATTGTAATGCAATACATTCAATGTTTCATGTTTCGGCATGTGCACAACCCCTTCATCTTGTCCCACTTCAGCCTCGGGAGTACATTCAATGAGATTTAAATACTGAATCTGGTTCACAGGTGCTCCCGTTTGCTTCCTCATTCTAAAAAATTAATAGGTCTGTACGAAGTCAAGACTGGAATACTCTGGATAATATTATTTTGTGAGTCATGATTGACATGGTCAACTGCTACATAATTAGATGCTAATGGACCAGGTCCATGACTAATATTTTCCCCATATCCGTTCCCTACAGAAATGGAAGTACTGTCTTCACCGGCAATAGACAACACCGGTAAGTCACAAAGAGGAGCATCCAATATCTCAGACGGTTCAGTTACTGCATTATACTCCCGTCCACAGTTATCAATTTTACCTAACCTACCAGCACTTGTACAATCAAGGACACATAGAGATCCAGCCATAACAATTTTATGAATTCTGTCTGCGATAAGCATTTTACCTCTCTTATTCAAATGAAGACCATGCCTGGTGTGGAATCGCCGCTCAATAGACCACAGCTCCAAAATATTCACTGAGGAGTATAATCTGGAAAACCCTCATATGATTCTATTCATGGCTGCTATTGATCTATTTTCAGTAGAGCTCTCATATAGATCGTAACGATAGGGTATGGTTGATATTATCAGTTTACTGTTCTTATAGGCTTCAATTACCTGAATTAATTTAGCAATGTATCTCTCTTTGTCCTGCTCATTAAAATTAGGATGGATACTATTATTATACTACCACTTATGAGTACAATCCAATCATTATGGCCAACACCCACAGTCTCATTTTGAGAATGCATCCAGTCGGCAAGAGACTCAAACCTCATACCAGGGGCTACGGTAGATACACAGGACATATTCTTGTACAGTAGTTCAGTCAATGGCTCTCTCAACCCCCTGCCAAGACTATTTGCCCAGAGATGAAGCTTTGGTCGCTTTAGCGGTCCATTCTTGACAACTATATTACTATTAGCCATATTATAACTACTTGACTGATAAATGCTTCTATTAAGTTCTTTCACTTGTAATATTACATTTTTTCTCACATTTGAATCGAATCTTCAATTCGAGATCTATGGAACTTTATAGTAAATGTCAGAGTTATCAATAGACGGACAAATTTTTTGACGGAGAATTTATTATCGTAAATGTTTGTTGCATTGTTCCATGGTGTCACCGAGGCAGGGTTAACAAATTACTGGATAAATCGTCTATTTAAATCGAGATATATATAAAAATTTAAAATAACATTTTCAACACAAAGGTTTGATAAGCTAGATGCTAGATTTGATGAGTTAAATGCTAAATTTGATAAGCAAAATGCTAAGTTAGACCAAATGTTTAAAAATCAAAATGCTAGGTTTGATGATATGAAGCAAGAATGTACTAGCATTAGACTAGAGCAGGTTAGTATAAACCTTCTATTGAAAAATGCACATGAAACATTGAAAGATGAAAACAAATTGAAGCAGGATGATAGTAGTGTTAAGTTACAAGATCAACTCATTCAAGTTTCTGACAATGTAGGCCTAGTTAATGTTGTTGAAAAAGTCAACCATAGTGAGACAGTAGAATTGAGTAAAGAAGTAGGTAGGGAGTTGTCTTCACTGAATGTCAACTATCATGAAAGTAATATTGCTACATTGAAGGTTAGGAAAACTATGAACAAAGTGAATGATTACATGAGACAGGTTTCTGTAGAGGTTAGGAAAAATGTAAACAAAATGAATGTTGCTTTGAGTCAAGTTGATGAGTTCAACTTTCAACTGAGAATTGAAAAGGTGTATGCAATGCATTCTCAAGTGAACATGACTAACTTTTGTAGGCAAAACGGCTTTGTTGAAACAAATGAACCCATGAATAAAATCATGCTCTTGAAGAAAACAAAACACAAAGTCACCATTGATATGTTAGTATTCAAAGGTTGTTTCAAGTTGCTTATTTACAAGATGATGACAGTGAGTCACATGATGAAAGGGTATTCCCCAACACACAATGATTAGGAATCCTGTGTTATGCCGGGATTCAGAATAGCATAATTGCTACACAGTGTATGGTAAGAGTCCATAATTGTGTCTTTTTTCTTTCCTGTAGCCTATTTTTCTTGGCCCTTAATCTTTTCAATTTTCGATTCTTTCCTGTCTTTGTGTAATGTTCAGTAAAATTCTTCTATGATGCATATCTTAACCAATCTTGTTCATAGTCATTTAAATTTGTATTCTTTTTCTAAAATAATTTTAGAAGTTGAAATAGTAGCTTATTTTCCTAATCTTTAAATTGTTGATAAAACTTAACTTTTCCAAAATCTATCCATTTTAGTGTAAATAATTGTTTGCTTGTGACATATTTTTTCATCATGTATCACTTATTTTGAAATGTGTGTTGTTTTAGGGAATTTATTTACCCAGTTTTCTATTTCTCTTTTTTGTATTTTTTAGGGAACTTATTTACCCATTATTCATCTTGATCATCTTTGTATTATAATCTTGAAATGTTTGTACTTATTATACAGTCTTTAAATTTTAAATTATTTTAAAAAAAATAATTGGTTCAATTTAAAACGTTTTGTTATATTATTAATTGAAATAAGTTTTTGTGATTGATTTTTTTTTTCAAATTTTTAAAACTGTTTGTTCTATAAATTTTGATATGATTGATTATCGTTTGAAATGGATGCTGGAGTGTATGTAGAATTTTTAGTGGGGTTTGTTGATTAGAATTTTGCTGGTATGTGATTGTTTTTGAGATGGAAACCCATTATTGCCTAAAGAAGGAATAACAGATAGGTTATGACTTAGAGAGGCAGTAATGAGATAATATTTTTTGTGTTGATTACTTATGTTGATTGCCATAGATGCAAAATGATGATTAATTATGAATATTGATTGCCTTTGAAGCAAAATATTATTGATGTTTTGAATGGTTTCTTGTTTAATGATTGATAGTAAAGTTTTGTCATGAAATGTAGTTTGTGTTTAGAACATTGAAGAGTCGAAATAAACTATAGTATCCAACAAACGATGATTAACAATATTAAATAATTTGCTTTTTATACAATTTTTGAACAAAATTAAAACTAAATAATTTTGAAACCCTCAATGATAAATCATAAATGTGAAATGAACTTGCTATAAATGCTATAAATGAAATGTTATACTAAATGATAATGAAATGCAGATATATTATGAAATGATTGTGAATAGAAGACCAATTGTCTGAAATTATTGAAATATGTATTGAAATTAAATTTTGTTGTGATAATCTGATGTTTTTTTTACAATTTTGATAATGATACAGGGTGTTATGAAATTATATTTCTATTTTGAAGAATGGATTAAAATTTGATATTTGAACAGTGAATAGATGAAAATGAATGATTTTTTTTTTAAATTTATCATTGATATGTCCATATTTCACAATTTATGTATTGCTGACTGTATAATAAGATGTTAACAAATTTCAATTTCATAGATACTTAAAATAATTTTCATGTGTATTAGATTGTATTGATAGCCTAATCAAGTTTTTCTTCTTAGTTTATAAGCATTTTAAGATAACAGGTATAGCACAGACATTAACATTGAAATAGTTATCATGTGAATCTCGAAATCAGCAACAAGTGAACGCCATGAAGAGTGTTAAGAACATTTGGGTGATTTTCGAACTAGTGTGACTCATCTACGCTGCGGCCTACACCAATAACTACGCCAATGTCAACGCCAATAACTACGCCAAAATGCCAAAATCTACACCAATGTCAACGCTGCGGCCTACACCAATATCTACGCCAATATCTACACCAATAACTATGCCAAAATCTACGCTGATGCCTACGCTAATAACTATGCCAATGTCAACACCAATATCAACACCAATAACTACGCCAAAATCAATGCTGATGCCTACACTAATAACTACGCCAATATCAACACTAATAACTACGCCAAAATGCCAAAATCTGCGCCAATGCTGCACCAATGCCAATAGCTACGCCAATGCCTGCGCCAATGCTGATGCCAACACCAAAATCAACGCCGATGCCTGTGCTGATGTCAATGCCTGCGCCAATGCCAATAGCTACGCCAATGCCAAAATCTGCGCCAATGCTAATGCCAATGCCTGCGCCAATGCCAATGCCTGCGCCAATGCCAATATCAACGCCGATGCCAAAGCCGACACCAAAGCATACGCCAATAGCAATGCCAATGCTTATTGCTGACTCTGTATCTCAAACTTCAACACTACTGCATTACCTGGAGGTAATTGCCATCCATGTTCACATTCACAACTTTGAATTCAGAAGAACAGTCACAGTATCATGAAAGAATTGATTCAAAAAATCCTCTCCTAAATTATTCCTGTATGCAGAACTCTAAACCTTGAAAGCTGAAAATATCAAAAAACCAAACCTTACCTAAATTAATCCTCACCTAAATTAATCCTGTATGCAGCGTCTATCTCTTTTCCAAAAAACGAATTACATTGTCATTTCAAGCCTGAAATGTACATTGTATAATTACAAATATGATACAAAATTTATGTGACTCTGTATTGAATTTGGAATGCAGCCGTCTACTACAAACATGAAGCAATGCTAACTGAGATGTCACCTGTATCGAGTTTGGTATGCAGCCGTCTACTACAAGCATGAGGCAATGCTAACTGAGATGTCACCTGTATTGAGTTTGATATGCATCAGTCGACTACAAGTATCAGCCCAACACTACGTGCATCCAGATCAGCCCAACACTTAACGTCATCACATTGGAGTCACACTTAACTGAAAATCATACTGAGTGCCTTAACGGACTGTTTTCCAAAATGTGCATCAATAAAATCAACCGCATCAATAGTGAAAGAAATGAACATTTTTTGATTTATTGAAATTTTATGTGAAAATTAAATGTAACAATTCATCAATTCATTTAAAAAAAATAATAATAATAATAATAATAATAAATTTTTCATTCAACATACTAAATTTTTTTTTTATGCAATAAAAATTGAATTTTTCTATCTATTAAATTTATGTGCAATTTCAAAAAACTATTCTTTACATATTAAACTTTCTGTTGAGATATTTTTCTTTAAATTATAAAGCTAAATCAAAAGTAATATTGATATTCTATATTTTGAGATATTGTTGGAAACATATAACAAACGCTATTGATGAATTTTTATAATAATTTTCAATATTTTTGGATGACATGTAATGTTTTTCTAGAAAAAATTGTTACTGTTCTCAAATTTAAATTTCAACAATTTTCATTAGGGTCAATGTAAATTTTTTCTTTAAATTTTCAAACAGTAAAATTTTTTTTATGTCAAGAGGGGGGTATTTGTAATATTACATTTTTTCTCACATTTGAATCGAATCTTCAATTCGAGATCTATGGAACTTTATAGTAAATGTCAGAGTTATCAATAGACGGACAAATTTTTTTGACGGAGAATTTATTATCGTAAATGTTTGTTGCATTGTTCCATGGTGTCACCGAGGCAGGGTTAACAAATTACTGGATAAATCGTTTATTTAAATCGAGATATATATATAAAAATTTAAAATAACATTTTCAAAATAAAGTTTTATTGAGAACAGATGTAGAATGTGAATTCTAAACTTATAAGTTATAATTTTTTGGTGACGTGTCTGTAAAAATCGATACTGAACGAGGCGTTGGCTTCGTGACTTGCAACTTATGTCTTTTCCTGTTCCTTCTCTAGAAAAATGGCTGGCTACAAGTGTTGTCGTGGAGTTTTGCTCTAAATCATTTTCGTTTATTAATGTTTTAAATTGAGTTTTATATAAATTTTTACGTTCTGTTTTGTTCATAATTAGCTATTAGTGTAGTCAAGCCAATAGCCACTGTGTTTCAACTGTAAACTAGATAAGTATTTTAGTTCGTAATAACTCTGAAATAATTAGGCTTAAGACATATATTTTTTCTTTGTGTATTTGTGTAATTTCATCTGAAGATTATAAGTTAATTTGCTCTGAAAACTGGATTTCTCATTCATAGGCAATAGATCCATTCACAGTTTATCAAGAATCTATTTAATAGGAGCCGACAACTATCCTTGGGTTGATAGGTGTTAAATGCTATTCCAACCGTTTAAGGAAAAATTGGTAGCACGGCACACTGTTGAAATATTTTTTTGAATATCTGACAGAAGTTCAATATTAGTTTTCAAAGAAGATTCTAGCTGGACTATTCTATCAATAAGACTGTTTCTAAATTTCTGAGCTTTACAATTATCATTTTCAAAGCTATCAGTCAATGGTGGCTTAAAGATTTCTCTCTCATCAATACTACAGAACCCGATGCTTTCAGTCTGAGTACCAATACTAATGATTTCATTGTCAAGTGGGGGAGTACTATTTCTCAAGACATCTTCATCCAAACTCTCAGTTTGTGTACAAATATCAACAAGATCTTTGTCTCTAAGCTCCATAATCAGCTTGTCGTTCATAATCGATCTATCAATGGCTGCATCCCATTGAATCTTCAATCAAGAATTCGCATCTATTAAAGCTCGGTTTTCATTTAACAACCTCTCCACCAGAGCAAAACAATTATTGCATTTATAGGGATCTGGGGAAAGAGACACATTATCTAATGGAGGGTTCACTATAGAGACGTTTTCTTCCAGTTCAACTGTAGTTATATTGAGTCTTGCATTTGTATTGGGAGTAGAGCAAGATCTGCCATTGATAGAATCAGAAGCATTACCATCTGGGGGAGAATGATTATGAGTGACAGGGAAATCGATTATTCTAGATAGGTTTTTATCTGCTTTTAGAGAAGCTTTACAAGCTTTATTAAGACAACGCCACTGGACATCTCCAGTAGCAGTGTCAGCCGTCTTTCTGAAACTAAAATTATTGAATATGAGTTTGGGGTTACCACGACTGGTTACACCTATCGTAAAATTACTCATTTTGAAATACTAGTCAGGCCCTTGTTTTCACTAACAATTCAATTTAAAATGCCTATAACAAAATAGTAAATGGAATTGGGAATAACAGGATAAATAGATAGGACGAGCCAAGAGAGCTTTCAAGGCTATTGGAAGAAGTTGGAAGCTCCTGAAGTGACGGGTATATTAAACAGGAATGCGAAGAGGGTAAGGAATTTATATTTAATGAACTAAGCCAGGAAACCTAACACGGTATTTCAATGCAAGAAAGTTAATGCACCAATAACAATTAAGCAAATCCACAATTGAACAGTTTAATCAAATCTGGCGCTCTGTCTATGTTGTTATTGGTCAGCTGTTTCTAACAAGTTTACAGTGTTTCTATGGCAACCAACGACGCCGAAAACTGTTATCTATTGTCACCACTGTCACCTTGTCACGTTATCATCAATCAGCTCCGACTCTTATCATTTTCTGGCGAAGCAAAGCTCCTCTCTCTGAATTGAATGAAACAGTTTCTGTTGCCGAATAGATGTCAGCATGAATCCAATGCCTCAGTAGTGCCTATCTAACTACAGTTTAAAGTTTACTGAGCTTCTTAGCAAGAGAATTCTTGAACGCGGCGTGAAGACATAATTGGAGGTAATAATACACGAAGTCAACTTTCACACACACCAATCATAATCAGGTACCAGTTAGTCACACACTATCTACATTAAATAACTCGATATATGACTTATCCGAAATAACACAATTCGAAGAAATGAATCTTTTAGACAATTAGATAATTTAAATTTACGTAGGAGCACAATCTGCAGCTTTTCACTCAGGCAAATCAGTCTTGCCAACCTCTTATATACTACATAATTTCCGCGGCAAGCAATTTTGCAGAATGTCTGATCCATGACCCATACCTCAGATCCATATGTATTGAGAATACATATATTCTTAATACATTGGCTCTATCATAGCCTGATTTATGTTTTTTTTAAGTTTTACTCCACAGATCTGGATGCAGTGCTTTGATAATGTTTTTTTCTCCTTTTCCAATTTTCCTTGAAATATTCCATTGTAGACGGTAAATCTTCATTTATTGTAACGCCCAAGTAAAGATAATGCTTGACCATTTTTATAATTCCAAAATCTATCTATATGTATTGCCCCATGCCTCCAATATTCGAATAATTTGTTCTATTCATGTTCGCTTCAAGCCCCCACTCCTGAAAATCCTTTATAAGCATGTTTAACATATATATATCACATCATGCTGGTCTTCTGCTAATACCGCTTGATCATCTTCAAACAGGATCGTATATATTAGCCTGTTTCCAGTTTGTATCCCCATAGGGTTACATTTTCTGATCTACTGTCTTACTATAATTATATTATATAGTATATTACTCCAATAGTAGTATTACAAAAAATATATAGAACAGTAACAGACTACTCACTGATGTACAAAGGAATTTGAAAGTTGTTCATGTTTTTCCCAAGATGAACCAATTCTTAGTGTTCTGCCTTCCTCAGAAATTCTAATGGAATTGATAGCCTTGTCTTTAGCTCGGAACTTCACATCCTTTGTGGGCGTATATGGATTTCCAGGTTGGCTCATATATAGTTCAGACAAACTAAAATATATAGTAATTGTGTTTAAACTAATATGTTTACATGGTATTACACTTAGAATCAAAGTAAAGCTAGATGAAGAACTGGAGTAATACGAATAAGAAGGTACCATACCTTGGAGGTGCTGTGCCCAAAAAATAATTACATGGATTAATCATTGCCTACCGTGAAAAATGAGCCTCTCTCAATATTAAATTCAACAATTAGAAAGAAATCAAATAGCCTACAATTGAATCCATACATTAGGTCACTGTTGAGCATTTTTGACTCACCTAGAATTGTATGGACTCATAAAGGTATCACCTTTCAATTTATGAGATTATTCAGACGATAATGTTGAGAAATAGAATACTGAATAGTAATACTAAATAGATTAAGGTAATATTCAGCAGACTCAATGAACCTTGTGATATGTAAATAGTTACTGATCATAAACAATTAGTAAAAATATAATTGAAAGGGATGGAAATGGTTCAAAGTGTTCTAATAATAAAAAAATAGCATAAGACTATTTTTCTTACTTTGGAATTGCTTGTGGTATCATTTCATCCGCTTCTAGAATTACCGATACATTGCCATCTGAAAATATGTAAAGGGAGTAAAAACTTTGTTATTGTTTCATTAATAAATTAAATATTACAAAGAAGTGTTGATGGAAATATAATACATCATTTCAGAGACTGCACAGATTACGAATAAAGATGATGAGATTAACCTTTTTCTGTTCTGCTTATGTGTTTGTTAATATAAAGCCTATCTATGTCTCCAGGCAAGACTAAAGCAAGCTCCAAGAAATCCCATTCTGGACAAAACTATGGTTGAAACTACTATTTTTTTGGGAAATTTCCCAGTTTGACTAGGGTTTCTCAAATTTTAAGGATACATAAACATTATTTGCACAAACTACTAGTAGTGATAGTTGTAGTTTCTGTCACATTTATGAATAGATGTGGTTGAATATTGTTAATTCATAGAGTAAGATCTCAAAAAGGAAATATTACAGAAGAAGATAAGCAATCAGGTTCATATTATTTTCCAATTAATAGGGATCCACTTCAATATTTTGGTGTGAACAATAAATTTAGTCAGAATTAGTCAGATTGTTGAATTGGGAGCAGTTAGCAGATGCAATTTGATTCTTCCAATAAATAAATGTTGCTCACAGAGTTTTAGTACATCCAATCTATTCCCTTTTTCTTCAACGTATTTTATTTCTGAGACTTTTACACTCCTCTCGTAGCCGTAGTTGACTAGTGATATCTCAACTCCATAGTAATATTTCACCTCATATATCTCCTTGATGCTCATCAGTTCATTAATCACTCTTAGGAAAGAAGATCCCTGTTAACAGAATGAGCAACAACTCATTTTGTCAATGCAAATGACAATTGATCAATATTATAAGATATGATGAAAGATACACACTGGAATTAATCTATTTTATTAGATGATAAGCGATTTGAAAATATAGGATTCAAATGGGTTTATTATTGATGTTTACACAGATTTGAAAGCACTTTTTCCCAAGTTTATAAATTTTGATGCTATACAGGTATAAAATGATAATAATATACTTAAACTATAGAGGTATCGTTGACACCGATTTTTTATTTGTTCTCATCATTGAGACTTATACAAATTTCAGAGCCAAACTAAATAAACTGTAGCCTACTAGTTCAACTCATCTCCAATCACACTCTAATCCAGTTAATTTGAAATTTATTCAATTATCCTGATTGTGAAGTGTTCTTTTTATTGTTACTAAATATAATATTTTTAGTATTGTGGATTGAGTGGAGGAAGGTAGTGTTATGGCGAAATTCAGCATAATGGCCTGAGGTTTAGTTGGTGTAGGCCTACCACCGATGACCGATCACGGCTGTGATGACTTTTCTTACCCAAAAAGGATCAGAATACAAGAAACAGATGATCAGAATACTTTTTAAAATATTCTTTACCTACATGTTCGTGAATAGAAAATGAGGTCAAACTATAGTAAAGAGCCTCCAACAACAGGTTTGACAAAAGATTGATAGCGCCTTATATAAAGTTCACTGTATATTAATTCAAGGTTTAATACATATTTTTCAAGAAATCTAGTTGGATTTTATATATTTAGTGACTTTATTGAAATGGCATGAAGGCCAAGACCTGTGTTCAGCTACACAGTAAAAGAGGCTAAAACTACTGAATATAGAGTATATAACACAAAAACTTTAATCAAGAATATAATTTTGCGATTCCCGACAATAATTACGTTTTAGTATGGTATTATTAGGAATGAACGAAGATGTTAATAAACAATTTCGCTGTTGTTCATTCTTCAAAAATTAAGTTTATACATTGTAAAGTATCAAATTTGGGTAGATAAAAATCCCTAACCGAAATAGTAATAGGTCTGAAAATAAAGTAACTGGCTAATATTGCCAAATAGATAATAACTAAGATTAGATAGCCTCAGCTTGTTCTGGCTAAATGGTACAAAAACCTAAAAAGGATTTGAAGGAATTTTATTGCTCATAAATAGATTATTATATAAAATATTTGAAGATTGAGGTTAGGTACATGTATTCACGGATCGGTGACCTAGAGATCGATCAAACCGAGAAACGTAGAATCTGACCAAAACCCCTTGGCAGAGCTTTATTGCAATCAGATGGTGTGCAATGTGAAAAAACATCTGATCACGTGGCTAATTATTAGGTAGCATGGAATTAATATTAATGTATAGAATATTAGCTAGCATGTAAAGAGCATAACAAATAAACCAAATAAAAATAATTTAATGTATTCAGGAAATAAGAGGTACCAGGCGCATGAATACCGAATAAAATTTGCATGCACCAATAGTAAAACGGCAGTTAATAGGCGGCAATTGTAGGCCAATTCAAAAATATTTATATATATTTCTATAAATGTTCGGAATCTATGTTGAATTGTTGTATAGTCTATGTTATCGATATGGCTCGAAAGCAAAGAAATTATTAATCATACAATCTAAGCAATATTTGATATTTTTTGTAAGATCTATTTGACCCTAAATGGCGGAGGACTAAGATATTCAAATTTTATGTTAATTTGAAAGTCGGAAATAAGATTTGTAAAATTGAAAAAGGAGAACCAGCACTCGCCAACCAAATGCCACCAGGAGAGGATCCCAAATATTTTAGAGCGTAGTACCTTGATAATGATTTTTTAAAAGTTAAAGTTAAATTAAATTATTAAATTTCTTAAAAGACTTCGTGATGCTATTGTGAAGCAGAAGTCATTTTCATTTTTAAATAAATTTATAACCCCTTGGAGGAGACGATTCCGGCTACCATATTCCCGGACCACATGGAGTTGGATCGACATCGGCGGCTTACAAGAAGATTTTCGACACGTGAGTGATAAATTTGAATTAGTGATGGGCGCCCTAGTGCTTCGAATTAATCTAATAATCAAAGCTAGCTCGTCGAAAGGGTTTTTATTATAAATTAAGAAATTAATAAGAGTAATACTTGCGCAAGTAAAATTAGTATTAAAGGTATTTTATTGAAAGAAAAATATAGATCAATATTTCAGAAATTTCTATTAAATCAAAGAAGTATAAAATCTAGGCTATTAAAACATATGCATATGACATTTAATTTTTGCAATATAATTTGCGATAGTTTATTATAGCTCTAATTCACTAGATGAATGGCTCTACCTATTCCGTCAGGTGCCGAATCTTGCACCCTGAGATAAAAATATATATTCGATATAAAGAAATCTACTAAGTACTAGAGATTTTAATATATATATATTGGATTATTAGTGGCTAATTTATCAAGCTGATCTTAAAGCACACATTTTTAATTGAATTGTCCAAGTCGACAAGTATTAGCAAGCGCATATCGCAGCTACGTGCAAAAGAATGCATATGATTTTAAGATAAAGGCACATGGTAATGATTCGTGCCATAAATCTAGAATATAAAATTTAGCCTGTGATATTTTATTGATTTCAATTATTGTTCTATTTTTATATTATATTTTTCTATCGCTCTTTATATATTTTTTGCCTCGATTTATTTTTTGCATTATTTGTTTAATATATGTATGAAACGTTTATGGTGTGCAATTTATTTTTTATTCCTCAACACTATTGTATAAGTATCATATTTATATATATTTATTTTTTATTGAATTACAAGAGTTATAGGAGAAGCCCATACCTAGGCCTATCAAGATTTTTTAAGACTGAATACTATTAGAAAACCACGACCTAATTATATAATTATATCAAATCTCATGCTTTACCGACTGATGCCAAGCAGGAGGCTAATCGTTATTTAAATATAAAGAATAACGTCAGAGAAACATGCCGTACCAACGTGGGACTGATGATGAGAGCCAAGCTCATTGAATAATTATTTGAAATTAAGTCAATAACCATATTGAAAATTATAGATAACTTATACGAGTTTTGAGGAAAACAGGCGAAGTGAAATTTGTATTACTTTTTGGGGAATCAATAGCTTTAAATAAGAGAAATTATATGTTTTAAAGAAAATTTTATATTATTAGTACTGTAAAAAATACATGTTTATAGAGAGCTATTATATTTTATGGGCCTAAACTGCTAGTCAGAAATCAATGAATAGTATTATTATATTATAAGAGCTTAAGTAATAAATAGGTTACCTGGCTTGTAATGTCCATAGGCCTATCCTCATTTGTGTCCTTATTAATGCCTTGTTGGCCAAAACTTTCACTTTTTTAACAAACACTTGACACTTAATCCATTTTTAAAATATGAGTCTCTTTTCGTCCACGCAAAGTAAGGTAGCAGACACACTGCAGACGGCGATAGTAGCGGAGATCGACGCTGAGGGGGGCGCGATGGAGTCCAACGCCCAGATCTCTTCAATCACCGCCAAGAATCCTGTGAACAGTAATAAACCGTTAAATGTCTCCCAAGAAGCAATAAGAAGGGTTATAGTAGAGGGGATGATCAAGTCATTTTCTAATAGTTTAGAAAAAACAATGACCATGGTAATGAAGGACTTGAAGGTGGAAATGAAGGAAATGCGGGAATCATTGAAGGATACATCGGTAAGAACGGGTAAGGAAACTGCGGACACAATATCAGCATCTACCACTGAAAATCAAGAACTAATTACAACCGATTTAACAGCAAAAATAGATACTGTCACTTGTGAGTTAAACGAAAGAATAGATAACCTACCAGCACAAAACACTTCGCAAATTCATGAAATAGCTCACCCAAATTCTGATACAAATCAAAACATAGTACAACTTGAAAGTCAAATACATCAATTTCCGCACGAGAATATAGAGCCTATTCCCATAGCAACGTTTGATTCACTACACAGTTTCAATGAATTAGGCCGTTTTGACAATACAGACCGCTATCTCCAACCTAAAGAATTTATAGATCAGATAAAACTAGTTCAATCATTAACACCCACCTCTTGGAATTTTTGGCGTCTTCGTTTGACTAGTTTATTGATTGGCGAACCCCTGATGTTCTTTCGGAGTAGAGCCCATGAATTTACATCATTGGATGAGTTTGTAGCTGTCTTCCTGGAACAGTATTGGAGCAGAAGTAAACAGTTGGACGTGCTAGCGGACATTATATCATGCGATTTCAACCCTAACTTAGACGGTGCATGTACCACTTTCGTCACTGCCCTACGGTTTAAAAATTCTCAATTGAGCGAGCCCATTAATGAATCGGCATTAGCAAGTATTATTTTAAAGAAGCTACCGTATCAAGTTAGAATGGCACTCGCCACACAACCCATTACTGATTGCAAACAGCTGATAAATCATTTATATGGCATACAGTCTGTGATGGCAATATCAAACCACCGTTCAGACCAGAGATACACACAGAATCAGCATAACTCAAAAAGTAATCAGTATAACAGCCAAAATTATGAATCAGTACCATATGATTGCTCACGATCTACCCCTCAATTTAAACGCCGCTATAATCATAATCAAAATAACAGCTGGAATAATAGAAGTTTTCAGAATCGTCAAACAAACTATTATCCACAGCAAACCTATGAAAGAAAGTATTATTATGGCCGTGATCGATTTAACACAAATAATGATAACACTCAGAATAATTACGACAAAAATTACAAACCGCCACCTCATCAAATAAGTACAAACTACACATTAGAGCATGCGTCCAGATCAAATCACCAAAAAACACAGAAACCAACACCCAACAACCCGCCACCAGATACACAGAAAGCTACAGCTAATAAACCAGGACTATATGATACCCCCGATATAACACCTACAAGCTCCAATGAAACAAACAAAGAAAATCCAGATATTTCAACATCATACACCACCTTTAGAAATGATTTACCGGAAATATTATTAGAAGAACAAAAGCCAATACCAGATAAACCACCACCAAAAACCAGCCGCAAGCATCAATCCCTACTAAGTATCCTGTTCCCCGCCGAAGAGTAACCCACCACCGAAGAATCACTACCGGCCACAACCCTACAACAAGAACCAATACACTATAATAATGCTGAAATCCCACCACTGCCAAAAATAAACAGTCGTCAGGAGGAGACCGCCACCATACTACCCGCTTTGAACGTCACACCCGCGCATCAAGAGACCGCCACCGCACCCGCGCATCATTCGACCCCACCAAGGCACCCCAAGGAACCCAGGATAGAGGACCAAGAGGATGACACCAGGGAGGACGGACTACCGGACAAGAGGAGCGACCATCGCAAGGCCCGGAGACTGAAGCGCCCGAGGACACCCGACCGGTATCAGGACGAGGAGGACAGCATACAGGATAGAAAGAGAAACATGCATCGCAAGGCCCGGAGGCGGAAGAAGCGACGAAGGAGGAACCACGCGCGCGCATACCGGCCGCATGCATGCTTCCAGAGGCAAAGATGGACACCGGACCGACACCGAGGAAGACAGGAAGCCGACAACGTGCATCCGCGGCACATTCGTTTTAAGGAAGATATTCAGCAATGTGACCGGCAAAATGGGCCAAAGGAAGCAAATAATTGGAATAAAAATGGAACTAAAAGGACTACTACGGATTCGTGCATGGGCAACAATAAAATGGATTACTTGTGGGAACTAATAAAGGATAAACGGTGTTTGAGAAGAATGGAAGCAATAAAGAGTAATATAAAGAAAGTGGAAGTACCTGGATATTATCTGTTGAGAGATTATATTGTTAAAAAGTTGATAAATGTTTTGATATGGTGTGTAATGTTTGTAATAATGGCTGTGATATTAATAAAAGACTGTGTTGTAGATATGATGGAAAATATTGTATTGTTATTATTAAATGAATCTATGATTGATAATTGGAAATTTAATATTATAAAAATGTTTGTTGTTGTGAGCCTACTAATTTATAAAGAACTGAAATCAAGAATTTTAAACGAAAAGGAAAGGAAGGATGAGTTAAGAGTGCAGGATGATTGGGAAAAGAATGGATTAAAAGGAATTATCATAAATGAAGTAAGGAATTGTTTGAAAGAATACACAAGATACCGGGGCTTTAAATTCATGAAGATAAATTATCAATTAGGACAGCCTCAACAACTGGACAGCAGATAACCGAACGGCCTACAGTATAGCTACAAACAGAATGCAAGAAGATGCAAGTAAACCACGGGATTTTTACATGCAATATCGTCAAATTTGAAATAATACGATAAGAAATCAAAGAAAACACCACTATCAAGCCAATTACTAACCTTCCTTAATAAATTTAATCTTGGCATAGAACCGCATGGCAACAATCCAGTGTTTTAATTCCTTCCAACCGTTAGAAGCCTGCAATAAGAAAAAGAATAATTTTGAAATATGTAATTTAATAATATACACCAGATAAAAAAGGACACAAGCGGGGATAGTAAAATTAAAATTTGTTAATTACCTTTGAAAGGAAAAAATGCAGCAATTAGGTTAGTTATGAAATTCGACAGCAAATTCTGATGTAACATGTAGCAGTATGAAATGTAGAACCAGTGACCAGCTGGGCAAAGCCAACTAAATCAAATATGTAATGTCTGTAAACATATGATTATAAAAAAGTATGGTAACCCCAAAATTGTTATTTATTATTGTTATTTATTATATTTATCAATGTTAGTACATTTATTTATATGTTTTATATTTATTACCTTTAATTATGCCACGTTTGTTACCTGAAAAAACCTAAAGTGAATGCAAGCTACCAAAAAACCAAAGAGCCATTAGCAAAAGAAAAGTATTGTACCTGATGTACAGAAAATTATTTATATTAAGACCTAAGAAATACTATAAGATATAAGCCCAGAAGTTTTGTGAATCTAAATTATTGTCTAAAAGGAATCATTTGTGAGAATCATGAAATGTGTGTAGTTAGGTTGGCGGCCCTGCAAGCGGCGAATTTAAAAATATTATGTTTTAAGTGTTATCAGGAGGAGTGCGTTTAGAAGATTATATTTATGATATTTTATGTGTGTTGAGGAGGAGAATTTGTTATTGTATTTGATAAAGGTATAAAGGAGATGCAGCAAATATGTCTGCGAACTGTGATAGAAGTATGAGAGTATAATTTATAATTAAAGTATAGTGTATATCGATGTATTGAAGGGTGGGTTTTCATTAAAAACATTATGATTCTCAAATATTTTGAATTCAAACCCAGGGGCGCGTGTAAAGTATCAAATTTGGGTAGATAAAAATCCCTAACCGAAATAGTAATAGGTCTGAAAATAAAGTAACTGGCTAATATCGCCAAATAGATAATAACTAAGATTAGATAGCCTCAGCTTGTTCTGGCTAAATGGTACAAAAACCTAAAAAGGATTTGAAGGAATTTTATTGCTCATAAATAGATTATTATATAAAATATTTGAAGATTGAGGTTAGGTACATGTATTCACGGATCGGTGACCTAGAGATCGATCAAACCGAGAAACGTAGAATCTGACCAAAACCCCTTGGCAGAGCTTTATTGCAATCAGATGGTGTGCAATGTGAAAAAACATCTGATCACGTGGCTAATTATTAGGTAGCATGGAATTAATATTAATGTATAGAATATTAGCTAGCATGTAAAGAGCATAACAAATAAACCAAATAAAAATAATTAATGTATTCAGGAAATAAGAGGTACCAGGCGCATGAATACCGAATAAAATTTGCATGCACCAATAGTAAAACGGCAGTTAATAGGCGGCAATTGTAGGCCAATTCAAAAATATTTATATATATTTCTATAAATGTTCGGAATCTATGTTGAATTGTTGTATAGTCTATGTTATCGATATGGCTCGAAAGCAAAGAAATTATTAATCATACAATCTAAGCAATATTTGATATTTTTTGTAAGATCTATTTGACCCTAAATGGCGGAGGACTAAGATATTCAAATTTTATGTTAATTTGAAAGTCGGAAATAAGATTTGTAAAATTGAAAAAGGAGAACCAGCACTCGCCAACCAAATGCCACCAGGAGAGGATCCCAAATATTTTAGAGCGTAGTACCTTGATAATGATTTTTAAAAGTTAAAGTTAAATTAAATTATTAAATTTCTTAAAAGACTTCGTGATGCTATTGTGAAGCAGAAGTCATTTTCATTTTTAAATAAATTTATAACCCCTTGGAGGAGACGATTCCGGCTACCATATTCCCGGACCACATGGAGTTGGATCGACATCGGCGGCTTACAAGAAGATTTTCGACACGTGAGTGATAAATTGAATTAGTGATGGGCGCCCTAGTGCTTCGAATTAATCTAATAATCAAAGCTAGCTCGTCGAAAGGGTTTTTATTATAAATTAAGAAATTAATAAGAGTAATACTTGCGCAAGTAAAATTAGTATTAAAGGTATTTTATTGAAAGAAAAATATAGATCAATATTTCAGAAATTTCTATTAAATCAAAGAAGTATAAAATCTAGGCTATTAAAACATATGCATATGACATTTAATTTTTGCAATATAATTTGCGATAGTTTATTATAGCTCTAATTCACTAGATGAATGGCTCTACCTATTCCGTCAGGTGCCGAATCTTGCACCCTGAGATAAAAATATATATTCGATATAAAGAAATCTACTAAGTACTAGAGATTTTAATATATATATATTTGGATTATTAGTGGCTAATTTATCAAGCTGATCTTAAAGCACACATTTTTAATTGAATTGTCCAAGTCGACAAGTATTAGCAAGCGCATATCGCAGCTACGTGCAAAAGAATGCATATGATTTTAAGATAAAGGCACATGGTAATGATTCGTGCCATAAATCTAGAATATAAAATTTAGCCTGTGATATTTTATTGATTTCAATTATTGTTCTATTTTTATATTATATTTTTCTATCGCTCTTTATATATTTTTTGCCTCGATTTATTTTTTGCATTATTTGTTTAATATATGTATGAAACGTTTATGGTGTGCAATTTATTTTTTATTCCTCAACACTATTGTATAAGTATCATATTTATATATATTTATTTTTTATTGAATTACAAGAGTTATAGGAGAAGCCCATACCTAGGCCTATCAAGATTTTTTAAGACTGAATACTATTAGAAAACCACGACCTAATTATATAATTATATCAAATCTCATGCTTTACCGACTGATGCCAAGCAGGAGGCTAATCGTTATTTAAATATAAAGAATAACGTCAGAACATATTCCGTCACTTTATTCTACAGCGGATGGTCATGATCATAAACTTATCATTCGTTTTATAATAAACTTTCAACTTATATCCTCATTGAGTCATTGGAATTATTTATTTATTTATTTATCACATTGTGTACACATACTTAACATGAGGAAAGGCACAACAGGCTCATGCCCAAAACTGTCCCATTTCCAATTTATACTATATACTGTCCAAATCAAAAAGTTGGTTATGTCACTCTCACTTTTCAAAATACAATTTACGCTCTTAATACTCAGATAAACGAGCAAATTTTGAATCAAATAGATACTATTAGAGTCTAGAATCGAAAAATCTAAAACAGTAACTTAATAATTATTATTCAAAAAGTCTAAATCTTGAATGAAACTAGAAATTGTTAAGCTAAAAACTTCACAATTTACGAAAAACCACAGCATTATGATGTATTAAGCAGAATTTCAAGAAAACGGTACTCAGTTTTTGCATGTCCGACACAATAGCATGCTTGTCTCCCCGTCACCTAGACCAAATAAAAAACATATTGGCTTATGAATTGCATATGCATACAATATATTCTTATTAGAGAGCAGCGTGCTCATAAATTTTTGTAAGAATTCAAGTGGAAAAATGAATTACCAGGCTTCCATTTGTACAATGCCAAACTTCTTGTTTCGTGTAAACAAAATATTGAGAAATGTCAACCTGAGGTCTTTCTCCAGCCGATTTTCTTAGCGGGCGATACAAGTGTTTCAAAACCTCGATTCCATAAGCCTCCTTGAAGCTGATTGCCGGTTTGGGTTTCGAGCACCTTTAAATACAAATTTACGCCACACATTTACATCAAATCTGACTATCAAACCTATTAACTTGACATTTTGCATAAAGACTCTTAACTCTTAATTCACCAAGGATAGTTAGTTAGAGAATTAATAGATTAATCCCCAATTTTGATAAAATTTGAAAAGTTGAAGACTTTTTCGTATTTGAGAATGTTCGACAAAACAGAAGGGCAACTATCTCCACTCATTATAAATATTCTCATTTTGGTTTAGTGGTAACGTGCTTTTTAAGGGAGGTTGTTCGATCCCTATCAGAGTCAATATTTTCGGCAATGGATTTCAACTCAAAAAATGATCAATTTAATCTAATAGTCAAATTTGATTTTGACTTAGAAATAAATTGTATTGTAATGAATTATATTTTTTCAATTAATTTTGATATTGGACATTTTTGTAGATCTCAAGAAAGTTGATAAGAAAACACTTCAAGGGCCGGTTTCCGAGCTCGGAATTTAGCTAAGTTCTAGACTTTAAACAGCTGTAGTCAGAAAATTGACTTTCCGAAATGGGGCTTAGTCGCAGTCCACCTTTAAATCAAATTTCGAAAGTCTAGAAAATTGAACACAAAATGAAATAAAGAGAAAATAGTGTAAATTTTCAGCTATTTGAATTATTTAGAAATGTTTTATTTCGTCAAGGAAAATTTCCAATTATAGAAATGAGAAAATAAAGATTATCAAAAAAACTTTCGGAAAGCCAATTTTCTGACTCCAGCAGTTTAAAGTCTAAAACTTAGCTAAATGCCGAGCTCGGAAACCGGCCGACCGGCCCTGAATGTTCAGCATGGAACAATAAACACTCATCCTAGAGTTTTGATAATTCCATTTATTTGTGTTTCTCGATGACAAGCATTTTCATGACCGTTGCGGAGTTCCAAAAATACCCCCCCCCAAATTCCTTTTTCAATTAATTGATCTATTCTTGCAAAACTGAAGATTTCACTCAAAACTAAAACTTCTGCGAGAGTCGTAGGATGATGCGTAAAATCATACATCGAATTGCAGAGAATTTGATAATCTAACATATTAACATATTTTAACATATTATTAATATATTATTAACATATTATAACATATTATTAACATATTTTTTTAATTATCGTTGAAAAATTGAGCCAAAAAGAGCAAAACAATGACGGTAAACTCACGATAGGCTCATTTTAAACTCAAAGATGCTCGACTTGAGCAAGATACGTGAACACTTTTCAATTCTATCGTGTGTGGCAAACATGTCAAAATCTGACAAATGTAATAATACTGTTATGATTAAAGAATTTCACCCTGGTAACTTCACTTATCAAAGAAAAGTAGTTCATATCAGATGGAATATAAAGGATAGAATTTGGTCAGAAATACAATTACTCTATTTTTCTTTTCAATTTAGTTTCTACAGCCTTATAATAGATTAGATACTACAGGTAACATTTTAAAATAGATTTACATTGAAAAATAAGTTTTGTTATTTTCTAGAGATTTCTCAATATTACTACACTATTTTACTCATTTGAACAATAGTATAATTAATTAAGTTTGTTACACAACACTATAATCAACATAAAATAACTATTATTCACGATGTTATTATTATATTGTAATATTTAGGATTTACTCACATCTTGAAATTGTTAAAACTATTGATGAGGTTTTTGAATTCTCTTTATTCTTGTGCTCAAATATTTTTCCCAGTTTTATTTATTAACTTATACAGTAATTAATCTGAGATTTTAGATTCGTCAACTTTAAAATATAATTATGAGCAAATCACAATTACCTACTTACCTTTTACATACAACTCTTATTAAACATACTCTCAACAGAATAACCCATATAATTAGAATAATACGCCTCATGTTGCATAAAAAACATAAAAACTACACAGCACAATAAGAAAACTTCCAGTTTGTACTATTCTAAAAGACTGCAAACAAGACCATTGATTTGTAAGCTCATCTATGTGAGATATGAACCTATCTTCGAGTCAAGTAGTATTGATTACTAGTCAATAAAGGCGTGATATGGAATTTAAGAACTCAATTATGTCTTATTTTTGCTTGTGACATGATAATATAGTGAAAGATTAATAGGCACCAGAATGTTTTTCTAAAACGACTATAACTTAATCTTTGTATAAGTTTTTGGAACTGTCATGGAATTTCTATTATATCATATATAGTATGGACACAATTGAACTTTTTCAATAAGTTTAGTGTACTGGGATTTTGCGAAACTTGGTCAAACAATGATGTTAGTTAAATTTCAGGATATGAATCATTTGATATTATACAGAGAAAAGCAACACGAAACAATTCATCCGGTAGAGCTAGTGGGGGGTTTCTCTTGTTAGTAAGGAATTTCTTAGTTAGTAAGTGAGGAGTATACGGTGATCGAGAGTAACGACTATTTTGTTTTTGTGAAATTAAATGCTTTCGATAAAATTACTTTAATAATTGGACTAGTATATTTCAGTCCTAATGAAGTTCAAAAAGGCATTGAATCTCTTGAAACATTTTTTCGAGTAACATACACGTTATTCAATCATTTACCTGTGTACCGTATTTGAAACACATAATATCTTATCAACTAGACAGGCTAAGGATAAAGTTACAAATCGACAAGGGAAATTGTTAGTGAAAATGATGGAAAGTAATTTATTTAATACTATTAATGGCAGAAGTAGGAATGACTCATGTGGTAAATTCACATTTGTTAGTATGCAAGGAAAGAGTACGTTTGATATGATATGGGTCTACAGTATTTTCACTGAAACTGTAACTGATATGAAGGTTGGAGAGATTATTCTCTCATCTGATCACTTACCAATTACAATTGAAACTAGCTTTATTATTGAAAATAAACAACTAATTTATACAGACAGGGTAGGCTTCAAAAAATTAATCTGGTCATCAGACAAGGAGTCAGCTTTTCGTAGCTTGATGTTGTCTTTTAATACCGAATTAAATATTGATGAAGCCGAAATTGACTGTGGCTATTCTTATCTGTTGTCCGTTATAAAAAAAGCTGCTGAACAACTTACCCAAGGAATGGTTCAATATTTTAGTATTTTTCCTTCACAAGAAAGGCGATTGTAAGGATCCGAAAAATTGCAGAATGATAGCTCTTTCAAATACTATGGTTAAAATATTTACAAAAGTATTGGAACTTAGACTCGCGACGTGGGCAGAAATGTGTAACGTGCTCCCAGAAGGCCAATGTGGTTTCAGAAAGGATAGGGGTTTTGTAGACAACATTTTCGTTTTACATTCCGTAATGACACATTATGTTGAAATGCGTCATAGGAATATATTTGCACTATTTATTGACTTCCAGGCTGCGTTCGATAATGTCCCCCACTCTAAATTGTGGTACAAGCTTGGAAGCATGGGAGTTAGTAGTAAAATTACCAGATTGCTCGATCATTTTTATAGCCATGCAATATTAAAAGTAGGTGATAATATCATTCCTGTGGAGAGGGGTGTTTTGCAAGGCGATTCCATCAGTCCGCTGCTCTTCTCTCTCTATGTAAGCGATATAGAGGATTATTTCAGGAATCAGGGTTTACACGGTGTAAATATGAATGGCCAGTTGGATGTATTCATGCTCCAATACGCGGACGACATTGTAATTTTGGCTGACAGTCCTTCAGACATGCGTAGAAAACTTCGGTGCTTGGAGACCTACTGTGAGAGCATACAATTAAAAATAAATACGGATAAGACAAGGGTGATACCTTTCCACAAAGGAAGATAAGGGAAGTTTTTACCGTTTTACTACCTCAATGACAAAATAGAAATTGCAAAAACGTATAAATACTTGGGGGTTGAGTTCTCCAGTTCAGGTAGATTCAATTATTTTTGCTCATCCATTTGTACAAAGGCAAAGAGCATTGGTGCAGCTATTAGATATGCTCTGGCTAAGGCGAAATTCAATACATGGGAGAGTAAAATGAAGTTATTAAGGACTGTCTTATTACCGGGATTATTATGTAACTATGAAATATGGGGTCTGTTCAGCATAGAATCCATAAAAAAATGTTTACTTTTCTTGAATGGCGGCACTCCTGACTGGACAATCCTTATTGAGACAGGAAGGATCAAATTGGCTTTCATTGTGTTCTGTAAAGCCGTCAAATTGTTGATTCGAATACTGGAAATTCCAAATAGTAGATACCCTAGGAAGTGCTACGATATTATAGTATCAGAATTAGCGCAGGGAGGAATTGATAATTCAAAGCTCAGATTCAATTGGGTACATTCACTAAAAAGCCAGTTTTTCAATGCCTCAGCAGAAAATTTGTGGACGAATTATAGTTTTGATGTGAATGCTTTGAAACAACGCTATGAGGAGCTTATAGAAGCATATTGTGGTGTTCTGTACAACTTAGATGTAGGTAAAGCCATCGATTCCCAATCCTCTCCCAGATATACGCAGTTGAATCCAAATTTCATTTTAGGTGAGCAGTTCAGATTTAGATTGGCCTTTTCAAAGATTCGTTGTTTATCCCAACTAAGATTGGCTAGCGACCTGAGTATTTACCTGTATGTTGAAGGGAAGGGTATTTGGATAAATTGCAAAGAGCACTGTCCAATCTGCAACTTTAGAACTGATGAGACGGTAGAACATTTTTTATTAGTATGTCCCATGTATTGCCACATCAGGAGGCAATTCACTGCCAAATTTACTCAAAATATTGTAAATGACGCAGATAAAGTAATGGTACTGCTATCCAACTTGAGTGTAGAAAAAATAAATTCAATTTTACAGTAGAGGCGCTCAAAATAAGATCAGAGATACTAAGCGTAACAGGTTGAGCCGGCAGTGTGTCTTTTTAACAATCGTAGCAATTTAATCATGACGTTTTCACTCAATTGAATGAATTGTGTTATCCTGTTTGTAATTATAATCAATGTTTTCATATTGTTTGTGTATTTTGTCTGTTTGTATCATGATGATTGTGACTTTGTATGGGGCGTGGCCACGATTGCAAATAAAGATATTTATTTATTTATTAAAACGACTATAACATTGGAATAATTTACACTATTTGCGTCAATTTTTAAAACTGGGACAAATATGAATGATATTCATCATGTTACATTATAGAGTATATTCGTAGATACATATTTTGTTTTGATCAACTAGCCAAATAAGCGAGCTTCTCTGAGAAGAGTGTTGAACTATGATAAGACCATTGTGTCATTATATCGTGCTTACTGTGTATTCAGTGAGATTGACCAAATGTTTATTGCAAAAATTGATCTTTTTTAAATTGAATGGTGAAATTCACATTAAAAAGTCAGAATCTGATAATATCGGTTTGACATCTTTGTCTGTCATTAGTAGTGATGTAAAATTCCCGGGAATTTAAGATTGAGGAAATATTCCCAGGGAATTTAAGGGAAATATTCCTAAAAATCATAAATTCCCGGGAATTTATGGGAACTTGAGGAAATTTATGATTTCTTTCATAAAAAATGACCGAAAAAGACGTTTTTTGTTACAAATGGTCTCAATCACCTGTTATACAACAGATTTATGTAAGAAATATAAGGATGAATAACTTATAAATTGTAGTAAGTTCAAAGAAAACAGTAATTTGAAGTTCATAGACTAAAAGGAGAAATGAGCACTCAATAAATAATTTAATTGCACTACTATTATCATGCTACTTTCATGTCTTACAAGTTGAATAAGATTTTTTTTACTTACTAATAAATGCCTGTAAATCAGGTGAACAAATTCAACACAAAGTATTGAGTGTAATTGAATCAGTCATTTGAGAAACACCTCTTATACATTTCTTATCTAAATTGAGTTAGACATATGGAATTGTTCGTAAAAGCAAGACGAACCTAATGGGCTAGAAATAACTCAACTCCACTGAGCTCATATGGAGATACCACCTGTTGAAATATTCATTCATTCGAGAAACAACTCATCTCCTGGAGATGTGTTGTTTCTCAAATCAATGCGGATGGCAGCACTGGCAGTAGTTGTGTTTAAGAGTCCAGCCATATGCCAATATCCAATACCTGTACTCAGCTCCTTCTTTCTCAGTATATTTTTAAGAAGTAAGAATGAGTTCTTATGGAGTTGACATTGGTAATCATGCACCATTTAATCTTAAAAAGATGCAAGTGGAACAAACTGTAAAAAATTGCGAGTGACGAATGACATTGGAATGAAGAGTATAAGAGCTGTGTGGTTGTATAACAAACTATAATGTGGTCGTAGGCTATTCATTACCCTTGTGGAAGCTGAAATTTTTTTTTATTCAATGATACATTGCTATCTAGTCTAGGGACTGAGCAACTTTTTTCTGTCCTATAATACTAATGAATACTTCATACAAGAGAATCCTCCATAGGATCTCCTATTCAAATTCTAATATTATTAGTACACTGCTTATGACTGTACTACACAGGTGGGTTTCACTCATTTCCACTGCTCTGCTTTTCACTGGACACAAGACACTTGAATCAGCACTAGACCAGTTCAAATGGCTTCTTCCTTTTCAGCCTCCTCACCAATCCTTCATTTTCCAGCAGCTGGATTGCTTCGATGTTGTCGTGTTGGTGGAGTCGAGCCTCGTGTTTCTCTGCATGCATCTGGATTTCGCTGCATACCAGGTCGACTTGCAGGTCTCTGTGAAGGTCGCTGTTTCTGACGTACCAAGGAGTATCAGCAATGTTTCTCAGCTCCTTGTTTTGGAAGCGTTGTATGACTTTGATGTTACTGTCTTTAGTACACCCCCAAAGTTGTATACAATACATCCATACTGGCTTTAGAATCTGCTTATACAGGAGTACTTTGTTTGGAATTGACAGGATGGAGTTCCTTCCAATCAGCCACCAGAGTCTCTTGTATTTTATTCCCAGCTCTTATCTCTTCTTCTTAACATGGACCTTCCAGCGAAGCTTTGCATCTAAAGTCATACTTAGGTACCTGGCATCATTGGAAAATGGTACTATTTGATTGTTAATGGTTATTGGTACGGGTTGAGCCCTCTTGTTGGTGAAATTGATATGAACTGATTTTGCTTCATTGAGTTTAATCTTCCATTTTGTTGTCCAGTCTTCAATTTTTCCGAGAGATCTTTAAAGTTTTGCTGTGGCACTTTCAATCTTGTCATCTATAGCTAATATTGCTGTGTCGTCGGCAAATGTTGCTATTGTATTATTCTCGAGACATGGTAGATCACTTGTAAAGAGAAGATAGAGAATCGGCCCCAAAACACTCCCTTGTGGTACTCCTGCTTTCATTTCTCCTAGTCCAGAATAAGCATCTTCATGGTTCACTCTGAAGTATCGTCCAGTTAAATATGAATGTGAGATGTCTGTGAATCGCTTTGGTAGTAACTTTTTCAACTTATTGATTAGTCCTTCATGCCAGACTCTATCAAAAGCTTGACTCACATCCAGAAATGCTGCAGAACAAACTTTTTTCTCTTCCAATGACCTTTCTATTATATTTACAATCCTGTGTACCTGATCAATTGTTGAATGTTTTTCCCTGAAGCCAAATTGATGATCTGGTATCAATTTTTTCCTTTCAATAATCGGAGTCAGCCTTTTCAACAATATTTTTTCAAAAAGTTTTGAAATTACTGGAAGCAAAGATATTGGCCGGTATGATGAGATGTTGTGAGGCTCTTTTCCAGGTTTTGGGATCATGACCACCTCAGCTACCTTCCACATGCAAGGAACATATTTGAGTCTAAAAACGGCATTTATAATATTAGTTAATTTCACTATAGCTTTCCTTGGTAAATTCTTCAATACTACTCCTGTTATTAAATCAAATCCTGGTGCTTTTTTTGTATTTAATTTTTTTATTTCTTTCTCTACTTCATCCAGTGTAACAAGTCTAAACTCTTCGCTCTCCTGAATAGAATCCTCTTCAATTTCTAGCTCATCATGATTGTGTGGTTGAAATGTGTTTACCAGATGATCAGCAAATGCTTGAACTATCTCTGTATTGCTTCTAGCCCATGAGCCATCCTGTTTCCTAATTGGTGGTGCATGCTGAATGGGTCTTTTCAATTTCCTGGCTGCCTTCCAGAGAGAGTAGTCGGTGCTCTCAGATAATGATTTATTGATTCATTCTTAATTTGTTGGATTTCTCTTCTGAGCTGTTGAGTTAAATGATTAAGTTGCCTTTTATCTTGTGAAGTTCTTGTTTGTTGCCATTTTTTCCTAGCTCTCCTTTTTTCAGCTATCATTTCCCTCACTTCTGTTGGGTAGCTATTTCCTACAGTTCTTCTTCTTAGTTGTGGGGTGTTCCACCAGGCTGCCTGTTCCACGTCAATGACAAATTTTTCCAGTTCTTCATCAAGCTGTTCCATGCTTCTCAATGGTACATCAAGGATTATTTTTTCTTCCAGCATCTGTTGAAATCCTTCCCAGTCTGTACGGGTATTAACAAGCCCTGGCCGTTCATTTTGTTTTTGTATTATAGTTTCACTCAGCTGTAGAAGAATTGGAGAATGGTCAGAATCAAGGTCGATACTTTCCTCAATACTCAAGTAGTTGAAACTCACATTTTTAATTAAGAAGAAATCTATTAGGTCTAGAATTTTTTGCATATCTGAGGGCCAGTAGGTTGGTTTTCCGATAGAAATTGCCTCACAACTGTACTCCATAATAGCCTTATAGAGCTCTCTGCCTTTCGTGGTTGTTAAACGTGACCCCCAAGAAACGTGTTTTGCATTAAAATCACCTCCAAGATTGAATTTTGTACCCAACATCTCAAATAAAGCTATGCATTCTCCTTTTCGTATGGAATGTCTGGGTGGGCAGTAGATAGCAGCCACAACTAACTTATAAGTTCTTGTTTGAACAGCTACACTAGTTAATTGCACTCTTTCTGACTCATATTTAATTTCTTCATGATGTTGAATACTCTCCTTGATGATAACAGCACTTCCACCTCGCGCCGAATTAATGGGATGTAAAGCATGATAAGTCTTATATCCTCTGATTCTAATCTAAGATTGTTTAGTGAAATGAGTTTCTGAAACTAAACAAATATCTATCTTTCCTAAATTTGAAACTGCTTCTAATTCTTGTTGCCGATTAAGGAGTCCATTAGCATTCCATTCAACTATTCTAAGTGTATTCAGCATTACAATTCAGAAGAACAATTTTTAACCAACTTCTCAAAACGGCTTTGAAGATAGAAGATACTTTTTTCTTGCTAGTCTAACTTATGCTGAAAGATTTGACACCATAATGTCACTACTTCCTCATTCGGGGAAATTGCTAATTTTTTGTGATTGTAACTTCAGTGTAATTAAGAGGAAAATTAAAAATAAATGATAGGATATTTATACACTAAAGCATTACCGTATGCAGAGCTCATGCTTCATTCTGCAGGGAATTCGCTATTTCAACTTTACTGTAGATGTATCAATTCTAAGGAACATTAAGATCAAGTTAAAGCTGAAAGCTTCATTGGTGGACTTAATGAGAATTCTTTTGGTTTGAAAAACAGAGAACTTATTTATCAGAACAAGAGCTTACTCAGAAAACTGCTGTGTTTCAATCAATACTCAAAGAATCAATTATCTCAAGAAGGTTGAAAATGTACATACTAGAAGACATTGTTGGTGAATTTTACTCAAAAATTTATGATAGGCCAACAACTCAAGCAGATGTGTGATACCTCCCTCGCGTTCGCTACCTTTCAGCCTGCCGCTCTGCTCTGCTCCCCACGCCACGCATCAACCAAATGAGTGGTTGACCCACCCGCCACCAGGGTGCGCCTCAGTCGCCGCCACCCGTTCCTGCGTTTCTATTGGCCGAGCACCGCCGGCCAATAGCAGCGCAGGTGAACTCGGGGACTGTGAATAAAAGGGGGCTACTCAGCTACCCTCGACAATAGGTATTAATAGGTACTAATAGGTATTTTGAAGTCCAAATCCGTACCCCCTCTTCAATAGCTTCTTCAGCTCTCACCCCATCAACAGCAGGTGTCCCCCAAGGATCTGTGCTTGGTCCTATTCTCTACTCCCTTTTCATCAACGACATGCCAGCTCTACCTTCAGTTCAAACCAGTCTCTTTGCAGACGATACCACTTTCCACTCCAGCAGCATGAGTCTCGAGAGGGCGGCCAGGAATGTTCAAGAGCAGTTGAACCTGCTCACATCCTGGTGTTCATCCTGGAAGGTAGAGATAAATGCAAATAAATGCGTGGCTGTCACCTTTTCCAGAAAATGTAAACTTCCTCCCACTCTCACAATCCATGGCCACGCCCTGCCATGGTCCCCCACCGTCAAGTATCTAGGTGTTACTCTAGACAGAAACCTTACCTTCAAACAACACATTGACGTGAAAATACAACACAGTCGTGTGCTGTTTGGACAATTATACCCCCTTTTTATCACCCCCTCTTTCCCCCTGAAGTTTCGGCTGCTCATATTCACAGCTATCATCAGGGCATACATGACCTATGCCGCCCCTGTCTGGTTCCCATACCTATCGAAGACCATAGAAAACGACTATTTGGCCTTCAAAACAAACTCATAAGAACCATCTGCAACTTTCACTACACAGTGAACAATAGGCTACTCTATGAATATGTCTCCACTCCCCAACTGATTGACTTCATTCAGCTCACATCAAGAAAACTTCATGACACAGCTTCAACGTCGTGGCGTACATCAGTAAGGCAGATGTACGAGATACCACGACCAGTTCAAACCAAAAAGCCACTCCCTTTTCAACAATGGTGGCCAGACTGATGGTCAGCAACTTGACGTTAAAGTCACCATTGTAAACAGCTCGTATTCCCCTGAGGTGAACCCATCTCCATCACACTTCTCCAAAAAAAGTGAATTTGGCAAAAAAAAAAAAAAAAAAAAAAAAAAAAAAAAAATCAAATGTATAAATTTATAAATAAATGTCAAATGAACAAATATATACATAAATGGAAAATAGATAAATATTCAAAGATACAAATATATTACAATATTCAATATTATATTATCCATATTACAAAACTTAATATTACAAACATATTATATTATATCTTAAAAAAAAAAAAAAAAAAAAAAAATAAAATAAATAAATAAATAAATAAAATAAAATAAAAGCCAAATTCACTTAAGGTCTATTATCTAGGAGCAACCAAAAATTTTCAGTTCTGTTAATTCTATGAGCAGTCATAAGGCAAACCAGCCTAAGGCACTGCCAATTAGGGTGATTCACTCACCCTGTTCCACCCACAGTCACAGTCAGTCAGTCACCCTCGACAGCGTGTGCTCGAGACTCCGAGCAGGTAGGAAGCACCAGAGGAGCAGCACAAAAGAAGAAGCAGTGTAGGAGAAGAAGAAGAAGAAGAAGACGGCTAGTGGGGATGAGCACAATGGACAGTGCGCTCACCCTACGGTCAGGCAGGACCACCCACCACACGGCTAAGCACAGAAACAGGCCCACCCTACAGGACAGCTCCTCCCCGCGTCCATCAATCTCCATGGTGAAGAGTGCGGGGACAGCAAGGCAGGCAGGGTCGAGCGGAAAGGCTCCCCTAAATCTACACCACCCACCACCGCAGTAACGGTCGCCCAGGCCACCCAGGCAGAAGAAGGCAAGCAGGAGGGTTCCCCCAACTCTTCCCCATCCACCAACCGAGTCCAGCCCACCCAGGCGAGAGAGGTCGAGCAGGAGAGCTCCCTCGCATCATCGCCAACTAGAGTGTACGAGGCCACCCAGGACGACGAGGGCTTCACTCTCTACACAAAAAGGAGAAGAAGGGTGAGTCAAGATTCTAACTCTAAAAGTATTAACAGTGTGCCCACGCGCTTTTTTCCTCCACTAGTTTTTAGAGCCCCTAAAAACTGGTCTGTTCTAGCTTCAGAGTTGAAGCAACATCTGAAATCAGAGATAGTTATTACCTTGAAAGGTAATAACTATTCTCTAAAAACGTCCTCTGAGGAGGATTTCAAATCTGTCAAGTCTCTCCTTCAGAGAGAAAAGATAGAGTTCCACACCTTCAGCTCTGAACGTGACTCAGAACTGAAGGTAGTTCTTCGTGGCCTTCACTGGTCACATAACCCAGCTGACCTGGCTGTAACTCTGAAAGAAGCTGGGTTTAACATCTCAAGTGTAACACCCATTACCAGTCGTGGGAGGCCTTATAGTCTCTTCATAATTAAATTAAAGAAAGAGGGAGATTTTAAAAAAATCTACTCTCTTAGCAGCCTGTTCTGCATCAAAGTTCAAGTTGAGCCTTACAAGCCCAAGCCAAGCATACCACAATGCTTCAATTGCCAGCGATATGGCCATAGTTCAGTGAATTGTTTCCACACACCACGTTGTGTTAAGTGTGGAGATAACCACAAAGCAAGTGATTGTAAGAGAGATCTTCAATCAGAGAAGCCCCGTTGTGTGAATTGTCAAGGAGCTCACACAGCCAACTACAGAGGGTGTCCAACACACCAGGCTCAAATTAACAGGCTGCCAGCCAAAAAATCGACTGTCTCCAAACAGTCGACTTCCGTGCAGCCTCCAGTCGCGGAACGGCGGCCGACAGAGGCGAAAGTGGATGAGTTTGCCTCCCATCTAGAACTCCACTTCTCAAATCCACCCGTCCCTCATAGTCAAGAGCTCGGCACCCACTTTAGAAAAATAGTTGACAGTGTTTTAGTAACAGTGCAAGACCCCACCCCAAATAATCTCTCACCTTTTACAATGGGAGATATAACAAATGCACTTAAAAATACAAATCCAAAAAAGGCCCCAGGTCTTGATGGTATTTCTGGGAAGGCCATCTTAAATGCGCCTCCAGAGCTAGCCCAACACCTGCTTGTAATTTTCAATTCCATTCTGAACACCCAACACTTCCCCTCAGAATGGAAAAAGAGCAAATTATTCCTGCTCCTAAAGCCAGGAAAACGCTCCACCCTACCATCCAGCTACAGGCCAATCTCCATACCCTGTTTTTTCTCAAAGCTTTTTGAGAAAATGTTTCTGGAGAAACATATAAGAGATACATTAGATAGTGTGATAAGGCCAGAGCAGTTTGGATTTCGTGCAGGTTGTTCAACAACACTGCAACTAATGAAATTCTGCTCTCAGTTATCAGATTCTTTCAACAAGAAAGAGCACGTGGCTGCAGTCTTTATAGACTTCAAAGCAGCCTTCGACACTGTGTGGCTGGATGGACTACTCTATAAACTTTCATCTGTCTTTCCACCTTCAACAATAAGACTCTTCAAGTCATACCTTACTAATAGGTATTTCGAAGTTCACAACCAACCCCATCTTCAGTAAACTCTTCAGCTCTCACCCCAGCAACAGCAGGTGTCCCCCAAGGATCTGTGCTTGGACCTATCCTCTACTCCTTCTTCATCAATGACATGCCATCTCTACCTTCAGTTCAAACAAGTCTATTTGCTGATGACACCACATTCCACTCGAGCAGCATGAATCTGAATAGGGCGGCCAGGAATGTTCAAGAGCAATTAAACCTGCTTACATCCTGGTGTTCATCCTGGAAGGTAGAGATTAATCCAACTAAATGTGTGGCTGTCGCCTTTTCCCGAAAACTCAAACTTCCTCCCACTCTCAAAATCCATGGCCACGCCCTGCCATGGTCCCATACCGTCAAGTACCTAGGTGTAACTCTGGATAGAACACTCACTTTCAAACAACACATTAAAGTGAAAATTCAACACTGTCGTGTGCTGTTTGTACAACTATTCCCCCTACTTGTCACCCCTTCACTCCCCCTGAAATTTCGGCTGCTCATATTCACAGCCATCATCAGGGCATACCTGACCTATGCCGCCCCAGTCTGGTTCCCATATCTATCGAAGACCAATAGAAAACGTCTATTTGGCCTTCAAAACAGACTCATCAGAACCATCTGCAACTTTCACTACACAGTGAATAATAGGTTACTCTATGAATATGCCAGTACCCCTCAATTACTCAACTTCATTCAGCTCACATCTCGAAAGCTTCATGATACAGCTTCTATCTCGTGGCGTACATCAATAAGGCAGATGTACGAAATACCACGACCACCTCAAACCCACAAGCCACTCCCATTTCAACAATGGTGGCCTGATTGACAGTTAGCAGTTGGGCTGTAAAGGTGCCAGCAGCTGATTGTCAGTCAGCCACTGTTCACAGTATTCCATTCCCTAGGAGAGAACCCTTCTCCATTACCACTTCTCCCAAAAAAGTAGACTTGGCAGGAAAAAAAAAAAAAAAAAAAAAAAAAAATCATATATATATACATATTTTATACATATTATAACTTTGAAAATTAAATGGAAATCGAACTAGATTAGTATATCAGATATTGATTAATATTAGAAAAAGGAAAATTAGAGAATAATAGAAAAATAAATAAATAAATAAAAATAAATAAAGATAAAATTGCCAAGCTCTACTGAAGGTCTTATATATCAGGAACCCCCAACTTCAGCACTGTTATTACTTTGAGCAGTCATAGAGCTCCATAGCTCAAGACACTGCCGAGTTAGGGTGCAATGACTCACCCTAACATGTTCCACCAGTAGCGTAGCCCTCGACAGCACTTGCTCACTAGCAGCCTTCCACTGAAGAGCCAGAAGAGACCACCAGCCGAGACCACTACCAGAGACCACTACCAGCCGAGACCACTACCGAGACCAGGAGCAGAGCAGCGAGCAGGCCAATGAGGGAACCACGGCGAGACTAACCGCAACCTGAGGTGTCTTCCTTGTCTACTACCCAGCCGATGCCTAGGAGGAACCGAGCCGGCCGCCGAATCCAGAAGAGGAGGGCCCTACGTCGGCTTCGCCAGGTGGAGGAGAGGCTGAGGCTGTACACCGCCGCGCCAGCTGCGCCCCAAGACTTAGCGCCCCAGCCTAACAACTGGCGCGCGGTTCTGGATGCGCGGGTTGGGTGCCGAACCGACATCGGAGTGTGTGCAGCGGAAGCCTACGACCCTGCCTGCCCGGGGTTTGACCAAAGGCCCCCTTCTAAAGGAGGAAGTGGTCGAGGAGGTCCTCCCGGCGGAGATTCGGCACCTCTGGCTAGTAGATCACCCGGTCAGCCCTTTCCGTAGCCCGGGTAAACCAGAGTGGAGACTGCGAACCATTGACTTGAGCCCCTGCCGGCCTGCTCTCGCACCAGACGGACCTGCCCGGGACCCTCGCGCGGCGTGGTATCGCGCCAGTCGACGACTACTAAACATCTAGCCTGCTTTGGTCCCTTTTCAGGGCCACCAGCAACAAATTTGGCCCTTTCAGGGCCACCAAAAGCCATTTTTTTCAGACAGTGGTAACAAACCCCTCGCTCGACCCGACTGACTAGCCCAATTGATGAACGAGCCACACCTTCCGCCATATCATGAGATTGAACTTTTATGAAAAAATATTAATATTAAATAATCAATTATTACCAGTCTAAATAGTTAATATTACTTCTAGTAGGATAAAGTGGTTTTATTATAGTTTCTGTGGTATTGTCTCTAATTTCCTAATGCCTCTTCATACCTTTCAACATTATATTGGACCATTCATTAGAGAAACAACACATCTCACTTGGGTTATTAATTCTTTTAATAATAAAATTACAATATTAGAATCATTTTTCATTATCGTTAGCTCTTCAAACACCAACACAACCCTATATAAACTCCAGAAGAGTGGAAAATGTCAGAGAATGGAATTAAAAGGTTTTTTGTTTCTCAAATGACTAATTCAATTTAACTTTCATTGCATGATTTTATTCAATTTCTCCGCACAAAAATAATTGACCCCCTCGATAAAGATTAGAGTAGATTATAAACCCAAAAATTAGAAATTATAAAATACAGCAAAATAGGCTAAACTAAAACAAGGAGCATACTCGAGTTTAATTCAATATTGAAAAGAAAATAATTCCACAGCTCACAACCTTTCAAGAGTCATTGAGGCTCACTTAACTTGTAATAAGATACTAGTCCAGGCAATGAATGCTTAAAAAAATAATAGAGGGAAAAGTTTAAAACTCAATTTTTGACCTCGCAGTCATTTTAAGGATAGTGAGGGGGTAAGCATTTAAAAAGTCCTCACTCCTACCACACTCAACACTAAAACTGCTATAAAAGTTATTGATGGAAAGCATAAAATGATGAAATAATACATCAAATTGAAGATAATTGAATGCTCTACAACTTACTGTATTTTAAATACTCCTATAGTCCAGTCAATGAAATATTATAGAGGAAAAATTTTGGAACACAATTTTTGACCCCGTAGCTCTTCTTTCAAGGATAGTGAGGGAGTAATCATATTAAAAGTCCTCACTCCTAACCCCTGTGTAAAAAATTACATTTTTTCGATGCATTGTTGTTGAGTATTAAGCCCTGGAAGTGCAACAAGTTGGAAGAATAACTGTCTTTTCAAAGATTTCACACTTTTAAAAGTGAATATCTCAAAAACTAAAGATGATATCAAAAAACTCTACTGTACAAAACTTGTTGGAAATTTATTTAGCTTCATTTTTACTCAGCCATGTCGCTGAAATGCATTGTTTCCCAGTTTTATGCGTGTCAGCCAGAAATGAAAAATGCAACTTTTGAACTACTCTCATCCCTTAAGCTCAAGGAGTAGGGATGAGGACTTTTGATATGTTCACCTTCTAACTAGTTCAAACAGAGCTGCGAAGTCAAATATTGTGTTCCAAACATTCCCTCCCAACTTCCCTGACAATTGATCTATTGTTGTTAAACTGAAGATTTTACACGCAACACTATAACGGCTGCAACAATCGTTGGGAGATGCGTAAAATAATGAGACCATAGATGAAATTGAAGAGAATATAATGCTCTATAAGCCCATGATGAGCACGGATTTTTTCAATGAATCGTTAAAAAGTTATGAGACTAAAGTTATAACTTAAAAACTAAGTTATAAGTTAAAAAGATGAAAAATTCTGAGCCGGAAGGGTTTTTCTTCAAAATGTCATACCTTAGAGAGCTCATACCTAGAAACTATGAGAGATATGGAAAAATGCTAGAAATTTAACTTGTAGGATAATTTGTGAGCTTTAATATTATGATTGAGTTCGACAAAAATTTATTTCCGAAAAGCGCATATTGTTCGAGATATATGCAAATAACAAAATATGGCACTTTCAAACCACCCCCACCACCTTAGCACAGGGGGTAGGAGTGAGGACTTATGATAAGTTTACCCCCTTACTACCCTTAAAAGAGCTACGGGGTCAAAAATTGTGTTCCAAAATTTTCCCTCTATAATTCCCTCTATCTTTCATTGACTGGACTATACGAGTAAAAGACAGTGAGTGGGTGAGTGAGCAAAAACAGGCTCAAAGAATGATGATTTATAGATTATATCAATGTAAATTGTGGCTGAGCTGATCAATATCAAATAGAATGATGATTTATTGATTATATTGATGTAAAATATGAGTGGGATTGATCAATTCCAACCATTTTTTTAGAACAATTTTATAAATTCCCTTAAGTTCCTATAAATTCCCAAAATTTCTTGGCCTCGGAAATATTCCCGGAAATATTGCCAAATCATAAGTTCCTTCCCACTGGGAATATTCCCGATCCACATCACTAATCATTAGACAAATAGATCTATCCTTTTCTAATGCCGCACCGTTGTAAAATAGTTTTTAGAGTGGTAGAAAGTAAAAATATGATGAACTATGAACTCGGATTTTCTGCAACACCGTATTATCCAATGTCACTTCGTATAAAATATGTAGGGTTAAAGGCTATAAATTGAAATTTTGACTTCCACTCTCACTCCCTGATTTGAAATACTAACCGCAACCTGAGGTGTCTTCCTTGTCTACTACCCAGCCGATGCCTAGGAGGAACCGAGCCGGCCGCCGAATCCAGAAGAGGAGGGCCCTACGTCGGCTTCGCCAGGTGGAGGAGAGGCTGAGGCTGTACACCGCCGCGCCAGCTGCGCCCCAAGACTTAGCGCCCCAGCCTAACAACTGGCGCGCGGTTCTGGATGCGCGGGTTGGGTGCCGAACCGACATCGGAGTGTGTGCAGCGGAAGCCTACGACCCTGCCTGCCCGGGGTTTGACCAAAGGCCCCCTTCTAAAGGAGGAAGTGGTCGAGGAGGTCCTCCCGGCGGAGATTCGGCACCTCTGGCTAGTAGATCACCCGGTCAGCCCTTTCCGTAGCCCGGGTAAACCAGAGTGGAGACTGCGAACCATTGACTTGAGCCCCTGCCGGCCTGCTCTCGCACCAGACGGACCTGCCCGGGACCCTCGCGCGGCGTGGTATCGCGCCAGTCGACGACTACTAAACATCTAGCCTGCTTTGGTCCCTTTTCAGGGCCACCAGCAACAAATTTGGCCCTTTCAGGGCCACCAAAAGCCATTTTTTTCAGACAGTGGTAACAAACCCTCGCTCGACCCGACTGACTAGCCCAATTGATGAACGAGCCACACCTTCCGCCATATCATGAGATTGAACTTTTATGAAAAAATATTAATATTAAATAATCAATTATTACCAGTCTAAATAGTTAATATTACTTCTAGTAGGATAAAGTGGTTTTATTATAGTTTCTGTGGTATTGTCTCTAATTTCCTAATGCCTCTTCATACCTTTCAACATTATATTGGACCATTCATTAGAGAAACAACACATCTCACTTGGGTTATTAATTCTTTTAATAATAAAATTACAATATTAGAATCATTTTTCATTATCGTTAGCTCTTCAAACACCAACACAACCCTATATAAACTCCAGAAGAGTGGAAAATGTCAGAGAATGGAATTAAAAGGTTTTTTGTTTCTCAAATGACTAATTCAATTTAACTTTCATTGCATGATTTTATTCAATTTCTCCGCACAAAAATAATTGACCCCCTCGATAAAGATTAGAGTAGATTATAAACCCAAAAATTAGAAATTATAAAATACAGCAAAATAGGCTAAACTAAATCAAGGAGCATACTCGAGTTTAATTCAATATTGAAAAGAAAATAATTCCACAGCTCATAACCTTTCAAGAGTCATTGAGGCTCACTTAACTTGTAATAAGATACTAGTCCAGGCAATGAATGCTTAAAAAAATAATAGAGGGAAAAGTTTAAAACTCAATTTTTGACCTCGCAGTCATTTTAAGGATAGTGAGGGGGTAAGCATTTAAAAAGTCCTCACTCCTACCACACTCAACACTAAAACTGCTATAAAAGTTATTGATGGAAAGCATAAAATGATGAAATAATACATCAAATTGAAGATAATTGAATGCTCTACAACTTACTGTATTTTAAATACTCCTATAGTCCAGTCAATGAAATATTATAGAGGAAAAATTTCGGAACACAATTTTTGACCCCGTAGCTCTTCATTCAAGGATAGTGAGGGAGTAATCATATTAAAAGTCCTCACTCCTAACCCCTGTGTAAAAAATTACATTTTTTCGATGCATTGTTGTTGAGTATTAAGCCCTGGAAGTGCAACAAGTCGGAAGAATAACTGTCTTTTCAAAGATTTCACACTTTTAAAAGTGAATAATATCTCAAAAACTAAAGATGATATCAAAAAACTCTACTGTACAAAACTTGTTGGAAATTTATTTATCTTCATTTTTACTCAGCCATGTCGCTGAAATGCATTGTTTCCCAGTTTTATGCGTGTCAGCCAGAAATGAAAAATGCAACTTTTGAACTACCTTCATCCCTTAAGCTCAAGGAGTAGGGATGAGGACTTTTGATATGTTCACCTTCTAACTAGTTCAAACAGAGCTGCGAAGTCAAATATTGTGTTCCAAACATTCCCTCCCAACTTCCCTGACAATTGATCTATTGTTGTTAAACTGAAGATTTTACACTCAACACTATAACGGCTGCAACAATCGTTGGGAGATGCGTAAAATAATGAGACCATAGATGAAATTGAAGAGAATATAATGCTCTATAAGCCCATGATGAGCACGGATTTTTTCAATGAATCGTTAAAAAGTTATGAGACTAAAGTTATAACTTAAAAACTAAGTTATAAGTTAAAAAGATGAAAAATTCTGAGCCGGAAGGGTTTTTCTTCAAAATGTCATACCTTAGAGAGCTCATACCTAGAAACTATGAGAGATATGGAAAAATGCTAGAAATTTAACTTGTAGGATAATTTGTGAGCTTTAATATTATGATTGAGTTCGACAAAAATTTATTTCCGAAAAGCGCATATTGTTCGAGATATATGCAAATAACAAAATATGGCACTTTCAAACCACCCCCACCACCTTAGCACAGGGGGTAGGAGTGAGGACTTATGATAAGTTTACCCCCTTACTACCCTTAAAAGAGCTACGGGGTCAAAAATTGTGTTCCAAAATTTTCCCTCTATAATTCCCTCTATCTTTCATTGACTGGACTATACGAGTAAAAGACAGTGAGTGGGTGAGTGAGCAAAAACAGGCTCAAAGAATGATGATTTATTGATTATATCAATGTAAATTGTGGCTGAGCTGATCAATATCAAATAGAATGATGATTTATTGATTATATTGATGTAAAATATGAGTGGGATTGATCAATTCCAACCATTTTTTTAGAACAATTTTATAAATTCCCTTAAGTTCCTATAAATTCCCAAAATTTCTTGGCCTCGGAAATATTCCCGGAAATATTGCCAAATCATAAGTTCCTTCCCACTGGGAATATTCCCGATCCACATCACTAATCATTAGACAAATAGATCTATCCTTTTCTAATGCCGCACCGTTGTAAAATAGTTTTTAGAGTGGTAGAAAGTAAAAATATGATGAACTATGAACTCGGATTTTCTGCAACACCGTATTATCCAATGTCACTTCGTATAAAATATGTAGGGTTAAAGGCTATAAATTGAAATTTTGACTTCCACTCTCACTCCCTGATTTGAAATATTAACAAATTCTCAAAGGCCTTTGAACTAATTCTATCCATATTCCGAAAAATTGTTCGGGGGTAAGGTCGCATATTAACCGACTCAGTGTAATAACAAAACTTATTTTATTTGTAGTAAAACTAATTTTAAAACAATCAGATCTTAAATGACATTGAATGCCCGTATTGAGGACATTCATCACTTGTCTAGTTATAGAATGACTTGATTGTCAGAGGAAGTTGGAGGGATCTCACCGTAGCAGTGCTTGGCTAAGGGGTCTCTGTACGAGTTCTCATGTTCGACACTGGAGGAGCTAGTGCGGCACTTGGCCAAACACAGTTCGAATCGGTCAGTAACTGTTGCCAGCAGAATGTGCAGCGTATCCCCAGCTTTTCCCAACATATTTTGAAGCAGAGCCCTCTGTAAATTGAATCAATCATATTTATTAGTAGGTAATTCGATTTACAAAAATGTATACTCGATATTAATTATAGAAATGTTATAATTGGATTATTTATTACAGGATTTTGACAAAATGCTTGAACATTAGTCAAGAAGAAAAAATATTTAATATTGAGTGCTCGAAGAGCCAGCATGGAATAGTTTATGATATTGTTGTTTTTTTTTGCTGCTCTCATGACGTAAGTTATCATTATGAACATCGGATTATTATGAACATGTAGGATTATTGTTTCAGACTAGCATAGGCTACGTCAATACGATATTATTGACGATTATCAATATTAATAGTATTTTCAATTAACTCAATTCATTCTTTGGGGGTTTTCCTTCTCTTCTTAGGTTCAAATTTTTCACTTCTTATTTCAAACATGACAATTGCCAAATAAATTTTCTCCATCATCGTAATTTAATTTCTGAACAGGATATTGAGTCATCTTTCTCTTTTCACTGGCTGATAGTTCAGATAAAATTAAAACTTTTGAGCCCATCGTAACGTTTAAACTTTTCAAGGACGAGCTTTACCATTACCACCTAAATTGTAAATCTAGGTTGTAGTGGCCTTACTCGATTTTAGAGTTATAACACTGGCTTAGGCTAGTCGCAAGGTACCTGGAATACATTCTCGGCATATTGCCTATCGCATATTGAGATTCGACGCGACTTGACTTGATGTAACTCGAGTCTGCTAGATAATTTAATATCATATAATCTATTGAGCTTCGTCTCAATGAAAACGTTATAATATGATGACATGATATTAAATCATCTAGCTGACTCGGGTCACGTCTTAATATGGGACTGACCAGGACCAGGACCTTCTATATACTACCGGACCTGAGCCTAGAAAAAAATGGCCGACGTATGTGGTGGTCTTATAGGAATTCCTACTAAGAAAAAATCACTAATCAAATGTTAGAGCGCGTCTCAGTTTGTCGAAATCTCAGTTCGTCTAGTTCCCGTTTAAAATATCATTGCCAGCCACCACTTACGGGGCCATTTTTTTCGTAGGCGCAGGTCCGCTATATAGGAAGTCCTGGACTGACCTTAGGGGTAACCGTCCACTGGAACCGTATTCAACCGATCCGTTCGGCCGTTGGATCGGACGAATCTGCCGGCCGTTAATTCGGCCGAATATGGTCGTCCATTGGAACCGTTTACGTCAGTCTAGTTGCCAATTATAAAATTAACTACTATCATAACCACCAAAATTTTTCATAAACAATGATTATATTGAGATTTTGAAAATTGAATAAACAAATATCCACTACATTAGTAATTCATTACAATACCTTCAACAAATATCCACTAAATTATTTATTCATTATCAAGCAATCTTTGTTCACAGATTCCTTTGAACATCACAAAGATGATATCTTTTGTCTCGCATATCCCACAATGGAACATGCTCTTGAACCAAACTTATCAACTTTTCATTGTCCATAGTTAAAACTTTATAAAACAGAACAAGTTCAAAAATCTGGTGTGGTACACTCACACAACTTTCCTTGCTCATTGAACTGTAAGCCTCATTCTTAAACGAGAATATTTAGGGGAATAACATAATGACGATTGGCAGCAACATATTTGAAACTACGATCAGACTTCTGTATATGTGTATATATAATTGTTTTCAGAGTACTTTTTCCTTTGTGTTATGGCCGGGACACACATATCGGCACCGAGCCCGCGCCGCGGCACGGCCGTGTGACGGACTTACTACGGCGAGTGAGAAAACAAATGCTTTCAAACGTGTAGGGACACATACTACCGCACCGCGTCAGCACCGTCACCGTGTTTGTTGCCCGAGCCGTGCCCGCGCCGTCACCGACTAGTTCAGTTTACTTTTTGACGGAGACGGTGCGGGCTCGTTCAACATAGAGAGTGAAAAACTTATTGATGAGATACGGAATTTTCCAGTTTTCTATGAGCAAAGTGATGAGAAATATGGTTGAACGGAAAAAAAAGTTAAACCAAAAGTAAAAGTATAACCAAATACAGTAATAAGTGAAGCCAAAGGTATGATAGACATAATATAATAAATAATAAAATAAACAACAAAAAGTATAAAAAAATGAACCCGTGACTGTGTCTTAAATTTTAAACTAATTACGTTTAGATACATAAGGCAGAAGATAACAATTTTATTGCTGATATATATTTCCGATACATGACTGATTGTGGTATTGTTATGCATCAAAATATATACCAGCACTATGATTCTCATCGTCTACAGGTAATTAGTTTAAAATTGAAAAGTATAAATTTAAATCGGATGTAACAAGCTTTAATAGTGTTATATTATTAACAATAGTTTAACACGTTTAGAAATCAGACCACAGAAGCACTACAGAACTGAGACACTGCTGCCGCTCGGCTGTCGTACGGATGTGTGTTCTCCTACCACCATCACCGTGTCGCGGACGTAGCTCGGTACGGACTCGGTGCGGTTATATGTATCCCGAGCTTGAATAGTGGAATTCGATGATTTTTTTTAGAGTCGTCAAAACAGCTGTTCTACAGATGAAATATCTCGAATATGATTGTGTTCTTTTTATGAACTGCTCTATCTACCTACCTCATGCACGAGAAGGAGGTTACAAAGTCCATTTCTCAAGGATGGGGTGGACCCCCCATTAGTTTCCCAGAAAGGAGACTCATGCCAGTTGATAGAGCTGATAAAGTTGATAGAGCTGATAGAGTTGATACAGGGTATGAATTTGAAAAAAATCGGTCAAATCATTTTTAATAAAATCGTGAAAGACATGGTTTTTTAGTAATCATCCGCCATTTTTCTCAAGAATATTATGGAGCTCCTGCAATTTTCCCAGAAATGAGACTCATTTCAGTTTATAGGGCTTATAAATAGCTATCCATGGTATAAATTTGAAGAAAATCGTTAGAGCCGTTTTTGAGAAAACCGTGTAAACATAGTTTTCTAGTAATTATCTGCCATTTTTTCCGCCATTTTGAATTGAATTTTATTGAATTTCTTATTGTCGGATCCTCATGATATAAGGACCTTAAGTTTAAAATTTCAAATCAATCGGTTGATTAGGAATGGAGTTATCGTGTTCACAGGCATATACACATACACACACACACACACACACAGACCAACACCCAAAAAATCATGTTTTTGGACTCAGGGGACCTTGAAACGTATAGAAAACTTGAAATTAGGGTACCTTAATTTTTTTGGAAAACAATACTTTTCTTACCTATGGTAATAGGGCAAGGAAAGTAAAAAACAAAAACAGACAAGACTGTGAAACAATTTTGAGGTTAGGATGATGTTGTCTCAGCTCGACTAGTTAGTTCGGCCGAATAGAGCCGGAAAATCCCATTCAATTCGGATCGAAAACTTGATCGGCCGGAGACGGCCGTACACGGACGTATGAACCTGTTGCAATGGACCAGCATCTATATAGCTTTCTTTATTGGGGGATCGTTTGGACGAGTTCGGTAGTTTTCGGCCAATGCTAGTTCGGACGAAATCGGTTCCAGTGGACGGCCCACCTACAGTGGCAATGACCATTAACTCTTAAGCTGGATTTCCACAAATCAGTATCAGAGTCCGTTTCCGGTTCAGTAAAGATATTATTCTTATGAGTTCTAATGAGACTTTATTAAGGCCAAGCGAATATTAATAGTCCTATCACAACTCATAGGAAATTTATTTTCACTGAATCGGACACGGTCTCTGATACTGGTATGTGGGAATCCAGCTTTATAGATTGAAAGGGAGAGGTGAAAAATGTAAAACATTCTCTGCAAAATAAAATGGTAGGATTAGGAAAATTGAAGATTGTTTGAAAGTTGAAATTTTGAGGAAAGAGTTGAAAGAAAGCCAAACACAAATTGCCACAACACTTGAAAAATTATGGGAAATTGACGAGAATTGATTTGATAGTAATGCTATCAATATTTTTATTCCTGTATGTTTTTTAATTTCAATAAAAATAGAATGGAGACGAAACATTAGTTTCCTGTTAAAATTACTTCTTCAACTAAGAATAGTACAAATATTGGATTAGCTCCAGTTTATGTTCATTTATCGGTGACTAAAGCGGATATAAAAACATCACACATTATCAATGAATAATCTTCAACAAATTGATTTCACATTGCAGTGGAGCACCGATTGTGCTCTTCTGTAGTTCAAAATGCATTGTCCTCTTAGGACTCATGATATAGTATATTTCGCACCTAGGGTCGAAAATGTACGTTTTCCGGCTCGAGATCGCGGTTTTCAAGTTCGAGACGAAGTCGAGAACTTGAAGCGTTCGAGAGCCGGAAAAATATTTTTGCCCGTGTTGCGGACGCTATTTTTCGCCACACCAAAAAAAAAAAAACTTCACAATATTTATAAGAAATTGAAAAATTAATAAAATTCAAACAGCCTATTTTGATAGTTTGAATCTTGGTTATGACAACTTTTACTGTCAATTAATTTCAATATTACTAATTAATAATTTACAATAGTGACCATATTTTTATACTATTAATATTTCGAATAATTGTTTGAATTTTTATAGCTCGCGCTTTGCGCCCGGTGCAATATCTCATGGATAGATGGATGAATAGAATTTTCATTACTATTTTGAAATAATGTGATGAAAAAATTAATATAATTGCATATTTCACAGTTTTGTCTCAAAATATATCTAAAAAATTGATTGAAATTTAAATTATGGTAACTAATATAAAAAATAGCTAATAAAAGTCGAAATTCATCGACAAAAAAAATATGTCATTGACCGAGATTCGAACCTAGATCGTGTTTTGATTCACTGAGTTCTGTTGTATTACGCCTTTATGCTCTCGGCTATTGTGTATTGTTGAACGTAGAGGCCTGATTGATAACTCTTAGCATACACGTAATACTGTAAACTAGACTTCTAAAAAAGTTTACTTCACTCCTAAAAAGCGTACAACCTTTGACTATAGAAAGAAGGTTGTTCTTTCTATAGAAGAAGGTTCTTTCTATAGTCAAAGGTACAACAGACTTTGGCTCATAACTTATATTATTAAAATTAATATTATTATGTTTCACAATAAAATTTTCACTCTGAATTAAGTCAGGTAACGTATGTAGGCTTCTATAATATAGTGTATAGCGGCATATTAATTTGAAGCCGGTTTGCCGGCATTTTCACAACAAAATATTGCTCTGAAATCATAGAGAAAACATTCGAAGATTCAATCTTGAGTGGGCCTAATGTTTTCTCTATATGGTTCAATATTAAAGAAAAATTATCTAAAAGTTTTAATAATGAATTACGGAAAAATTACTAGGAATTTTTTAGTCAAGGCTGAGTTTCACCAGTAGGCTTACCTTAAACTTCAGATCTCTGCTGTATTATCTTGTTATTATAGTTGATTGTATTGCATTAAGAAGTGGAATTCGATAATAAAAAAGAAACAATTATTACTCTACCTCACTTTTAAATATTGATACAATTATTGTACTTTGATTTCAAATTCGATTCTTCACTTTTAAATACTTGCGATACGTACCTTTCTGACAATGGACAATGCAGCCATTGTATTCATTGTTTGATATCAAAAACACAATAATAAATATTAAATTATTAAACAGTAATTTATAAAATATATTATAGACATAATACCGCGATTCACGATACATAATTATATAGATTATTACAGTCGTTAATGAGATTATCTCTCTATGATTTTTGTGAGATCGGACACGATCAGCTGTTATTCAAGGTCATTTTACAGCCCTAGGGCCGTAAAGTTTTACCGGCCTGGTCGGAAAACAATCACTTTCGGCCTCCATATGACGCACGTAAACCAGCTCATTACATCCAAGTGTGGCGAAAAAGTTATTATATATTCAATTAATTCGAGGTACAAGCATAAAGTATTCAAACCTTATCAGGATGAAGACAGCAAGAGACACAATGTTCGTACACTTGACAGCAACCATTCTCTTTACACGTTTTACACGAATACCTTTCGATGACTTCATCTCCTTGTGAATTGCAGCATCCATTCGATAATATTTCGGATCTCAAACATATAAATCCTGGAATGTGTAAACTACAGTATTATTCAAAGGTTCTCTTCAACGTGCAAACAAATACTTCAAATTACAGTAATTGGGGTTGTACAGTAGATTATTGGAAATGATGTACAAGGGAAATTAAAAAATCACTTCAATTCTATGGAATATTCTGCTCTTTGTTGATTGTCATGACTTATCTACACTTATATAATCAACTAACTTTGTGTGATATTTTTTAGAATAATTACCTCTATCATCAACGATCAATAATTTTCCTTGAACAGAATTACGACAGGAGAATAAGCTGGTATCAGTTTCATTTTCATGTTCGACAATTGGGTCCCATAGAAATGAGTCATCTATTTTCTTCACTTGCATAGATTTCAGGGATGAGTCGTTGTAGGTCGACACATCTTGCTGAAAAAAAAACATTAATCTTAGCTACAGAATTTGAAATAAATTGATATATTCAAGAACATTTTTATTCCATCATTTCCAACAAATTTAGCATAGGCACTTCATGAACAATTCATAAATTTCATAATATAATGTATATTGGAGAACTGTTTCTTGCAACAATTAGTTAAAATGCAACTATTATTACTGCTCATGAACAATTCAAGTTACAGTGTAGCAACATTAACGCTACATCAATAGAGAGAATCGTTTGACAGAGAAGGAGAAATTAATATTCTGTGTTTTGTGTTACTTATTTTATCGAGGAGATTAATATTCTGTTTTGTGTTACTTATTTTATCGAGGATATTAATATTCTGTGTTTTGTGTTACTTATTTTATCGAGGAGATAATTATTCTGTGTTTTGTGTTACTTATTTTATCTAGGAGATTAATATTCTGTGTTTTGTGTTACTTATTTTATCGAGGAGATTAATATTCTGTGTTTTGTATGACTTATTTTATCCTTGTTAAGAGTAGAGTATAAACATTAATCTATAGTGAGAGCATCATTTTGATTAATGGACTTATCAAGGTGTCGTTTCTGATAAAGAAACTAAATATTCGTGTGCTTATAATCTACCTAGTCTATGTTAATGTTTTTTAAATAATTTATCCTTCCTAAAAGTCCTTCTGTATGTATTGGTGAGAGGCTATCTTTTTTAAAAGTATATTACAAATTATGGAATATCCAATATCTCGATAAAGGACCATTCCTGGATAGATCGCGTCAGTCAGGATGCTGTGCTTGATGTATGTCAAGAGAATGCAGCATACCTGCCCGTAGTGACATTCACTACCACAACATCAGGCAGCGTGAGCTATTGGATATCCCCAGAAGACGCCTCCACCGATCACAGGCCAGTTATAGGATTTCTGCCCTGAAAAGAGATAGTCTACCTTGGACTGTCAAAGGCTCACAATAAGTTTGCTAAAAATAGGAGTCGATTTTTGAACCTCTTGGTGAGAAGCTGATTTGTTCACTACACTGTACTCACTAAGAGAGGACGAAATTGGAGACATTGCAGATTGATTTTGAGACAGCTGTTAGGATCCATTGACCATGAGTACTCGCATAACTGTCTAGACTACATCATCATCTAGTCAATAATTATAATGTTAATTGTTTCAATTTATATTTTCATCTTTCCGAAATCTTCTTGGTGACTGCTAGCCATGGAATAACAAATGATAGATTATTTGAGTTCTATTATGAATTAGTTATGTTCCGTTATGAATAAGTTGTTCTCTCAATATCAACCTTTAAACAAAAGTGACTTTTTGCGATGATACCTCAAATTGATGTTACTAATATTTAAGGGAATGCATCTAAACTACTGTATTTAAGCTTGAATTTGAGTTGAAAGCCTTCATGAATCAATCTGTTCAACTGCTTGTCGAGTTGACTGTATTATTGAATTAAATGGCATCGTTGATGCCTTTGAGGAGAGGGATCTGCTTGAATGAGGGGAAGACTCAGCATCTAGTTTGTGGACTTCACAGCACTGCTCATAAATCAACAGTAGAACTCCTGGGATTTGTTATTGATTCCAAGTTGACATGGGCAGGCCACATCGATGGGATTTGCACCAGGCTGGCACGGGAAGTGTACTTACTGCTTGGACTTAGAGCCCTCCTCAGCAGAAAAGATTTTGTGATGGTGTACTTTGACCTTTTCCATTCCAATCTTTTGTATGGACTCCTGCTGTGGGGCATGTGGCGAGTTGCAAGAGTATGCTGATGCTCCAGAAGAAAGTACTTCTAGTGCTCACCTCAGCGGGCATAGTGAACACTGTAGGAGGCCAATCTTTGTTGAGCTGCGCATCCTTACGTTCCTCAACAAGTATATACTGTCCACTCTGCTGCATGTCAAGGGCACCAAGGACAATCATAATATGCTGAGAGCTGATCTTTATGCACATATTACAAGGAGGAGACTTGAAATTAACATACTACGCTGCAGAAAGGACTCCTTCCCTATCTTTGCATTGCGCATATACAATGACCTGCCTGTTAGTGTGAAGAACCTGCATGTTATGGCTTTTGGAAACCGAGTTGAGATCTGGCTGAAAAGACATAAATTCTACTCAGTGAAGGAATATTTGATTTAGTTCTGATGCGCACAAGGACAGTAAAGTTTGACGTTCCATCTTGCTTTTTTGACGCAATCAATCCATTAAACTGGTAATGGTTCTAGAAGGAGGAATTTTGGAATTGTTTATTTGAAGCAACTAATTCCTCATATTATAAATGATCTCAGCATGGAGGGAAAAGCATTACTGTTTGCTGATGACACTACTTTAGTCGCCCAAAATAAAGATCCTCATTTGGCTATTCTCAGGTCAGCCCAATTGCTGGAGGAAGCCAGCTCGTGGTTCAGAGTCAACAGGCTGTGCATGAACGAGGCCAATACACAAAATGTTCTGTGTACCTTGAGGCGTAGTCCACTTTCTTTTGGTTAGCCCGAAGTTAATCTTCTCGGATTCATGGTGGATGCCTCTGTCATCTGAGCCATCTGAGATCAACATGTAGATATGGCCTGCAATTGACTCTCCAAGGAAGACCTGATGCGGAAGTTGAGGAACATTGTATCTAAAAGTTACCTGGTTACTGCATATCATGCCCTTTTCCACAGTCACGTCAATTATGTCTTTGTACTATGGGGTCACTCAAGCAGTTGTGAGAGGATTCTCCTTCAAAAAAAATAGTGCGCATCATGACGTCATCTCCACCCCTGGAACATTGCCGGCCACTTTTTCTAAGACTGGGGATTCTTACTGTCTTCAGCCAATACAGTACTTATCCAGCTCCTTGACACTCCTGAAAGGTCGGATTCATACGCTGCAAGCAAGAAGTCAATTCCATGATCACAACACATTACCTATGGCTTGCTTCTGTGGGATCATTCAGCGGGGGCTGCTGATGTGCTGAGACTGCAAAAGAGGGCTATAAGAATTATAACAGGCAGCGATCATCTTGCCCACTGCAAGCCCATCTTTGCTCGCCTTGGTGTACTGACTGTCTTCAGCCATTACATCCTCCTGTGCTTGGTGTATGTCAAGAAGATACAGCATACTCTAGCTGCCCGAAGTGACATCCACCGCCACAATACCAGGCGCAGTGAGCTGTTGGATATCCCCAGGAGACGCCTCCACCGATCACAGGCCAGTTACAGGATTTCTGCCCTGAAATTCTACAACAAGCTGCCTAATAGTGTGAAGCAATTGGATGAGGCCGCCTTCAGGAGAACCGTCCGGAAGCTACTGTGTGCAAAGGCATACTACAGTGTGAACGAATTTATGGGTGATAATTTGAATTTTTATTGAGAGCGTGAGCACTGGATCGCTGCCATCTGAACTGTTACAGTTTTTTTTTCATGTGTTTGTACGTGTTTTGATTTTTTGACGCCATCGATCCCACAATTGTGGGTAATGGATGAAGCTGAAGGTATTAAGGTATTAACACCAGGAGGCGAAATGACATCAAACTACCTTACTCCAGAAGTCCAGACTGACTAAATAACACAGCAGCTATCCCATCCGCACACTGAAGATATTTAATAGACTTCCCCAGTGTATTCGTGAATTAGAAGAAAAATCATCCAGGAAAGTACTGCGAGATAAACTGCTTAGCCTCCCAATCTACTCATTAGGTGATAAGGGGATCACAAATATCCACCTATTTGGCATGCCATCCTATAATATTAAACGAGCAATTTCTGTTTATATGTTGAAATGTTTGTATTTCGCCGGATCACAAAAACGGCTTCAACGATTCTCACGAAAATTTGCACATATTAGGTTTAAAATATAAAAATTCGATTGTACTAGGTCTCATCCCTGGGAGAACTTGCTGAAGGACATTAGAGGATTTATTCATCCTTGGAAACTAGCTGATATTTAGTCGTCTGTTGATGTTGGAAATGAGTGAGCAAGTGAATGTGTGTGGGACTGAGTCAAAATTATGACTCAGCTGTTGAACTTTTGTAATCATTCAATCAGGTACTTAGTGCCGGTTGTACAAAAGCCGGTTAAATTTTAATCCTGATTAATTCCAGTAGAACCAATCAGATAAGCTATCTTTTTGAAATGGTCTTCTCTGATTTGGTTTACGTGAAATTAATCAGCATTAAAATTTAACATGCTTTTGTGAGAGAAATTTTTGCATTCCTGTGGGAATTAATCTCAATCCACTTTGTTCAAATTAGAACCTTTCCGATTTCCGTATGAACTATAAATATAGCCTATTATAATTTCTTCTTTCGTAATAAATTGTATAAGCTTTTGTCCAGAGCGGAGCTCGGTGCCCCGATATTCTTGCTCAAGTGTAATTAGTGTGGACTTTTGTGTTTTTAATTTTTTACTGACGTCTGACAAAATCTATCCAGCACAATCTGGTCATGGATTGATGGAGTGGAGAATTTAAAAAGAGACTGGTATTCCCAGCCTGCAGTCACCTTTTCAACACTACCTATTTAAATGGAAATTTCTTATGGAACCCTTTTATTCGAACATAATAATATATAAAGAGACTTACCTCAAAAACAAAACTCAGAATGCAGTATGTTAATGAAAGACCAAAAATTATGCCTAATACGATCTTCCTACGAAAGAACCTAAATAAAATACCATACCACATTTTTCAATTTGGTTCACTTTATAATTGCGTCGACATATCATTTTCACTTGAAAAACTTCTGCAAGAAATTATTATAATAGAAATAGGCTTATATATGAAGATAATCAGAAACTAAGTTTTGTCATAATATTGACATTGAGGTTATCGTGGACTCGGCGCTCGGCCTCGGAAAGCAAATCAAAATCGACTCATCGGCCATCAACAAAAAATGAATCGACTACAATACTATGAGCTTTTCTCGTTGAGGCACGTTCAATTTCATAATCAAATCCATTACAATAATCAATGATTAAAAAATCACATAATGGTTCATCATAGTTTTTTTAATATTGCATTTTAGTTAGAATTATACAAAAACAAAAAATAGACTGAGACGTTCGATCTTTTAATATCGAGAGGTTTGACAATTGACACATCGATGTTTATTTTTGTTTTTAACATTTCAAGTTATCATAGGTTATGTTTTCTATCTTGCCAATGTGCTCCATGCATTTAGACTATGGTTATTTCTGTGAGCTTTTCTTTATAATCTTGTATATTGATTTGCCTAATATAATTTGTAATTGAATTAATAATTTCTTGATTTATTGTTATAAACATTACTGTTTATAGTATGACTAAGAAAAAACAATCAAATATAATAAAAAATGTGCTTGCTGATCCTTACGACAATTTTTGGTAAGCTGTAAATTATAACTTAAAACTTATCTATATTTGTTTTATCTATTGTATATTTTGTTCATAACTGATTAATCCACCATTAATTTTATTAATAAATCTATACACTTCTCTTTTCCAAGATCAGCGAAGCCGGATAGTTTATGTCAAAAAATTTAGAATAGCCTATACTTTTCTGAAAGTCAAGTTTTGTCAAGGTATGATGATATGGTAACTGTTACTTCGAAGAACTTTTGTATTCTATAGAAAGAGTTTTCTTTATGCCAACTTTACTCTATATGCCTGGGTACTCGAAGCTGTTAACAATATGACAGTTGTTAAAATTGTTTAGAGCCACAGTAGGTAATGAGTCTTTTGTCCTACTTAGTCGGCACTAAGGCATGTTAATAAAGCAACCACTCCGTGTGTTATGACTATATGTAAGTCCCTCCTCTAGTTGTACTTGAATGTCAAAATTTACCTGGACATGAAGAGCAATTAGATAATTATATAAAATAGCATTACTAAATATACGATATTCATTATTCGATTACATTGGAAGAGCTGTCTGCAGTGGTCAGAGTAGCCACTGTAATTCTGTTCTGTTTTCTTCTAAATTATAAAAACTTTTCGACAGTCAGATGTATGACCCCAGAGCTGCAGCCCATAGCCCAGGATGCTGTGGAAAAGAGCATAATTATCAGGTAGGGTCTGCTCTCCAGTTTTACCTCCCATAGTATTTGAGTTACTCTTGTCAGCCTCATTGTAGTTGAGTCATTCAATGTAGACTTCAATTCCATGTGAGTTTAGGATCGATGAATAATCCAAGAATGGACGTACATCCATACACCAGCCACATCCTTGCTTCTCCATTCACAACAGCTGTTGACACTAGAATCTGTGTTGCTTTCGGACCAAAAAAATATCATAATGGTGGCATCTGCAAATTCCAGTGCTCTCCTTTCTAGGTTCAAGTAATTTATGGTTATCAAAAACAGCAATGGGCCCAATTCAGTACTAATCCATTAGGCCACACTCACAGTCGATACTTTCACGACATCCTATTGTTAGTAAAATTGACAAGTAGGCCTGTTCATAACCACGAATCATTTTCAATTTATATATAGTCAACCATTCACATAAAAAAATAGCATTTATGAATCTGTAAATGTTAAGAACAATAATTATTAATCCTCCGCGAATATTTGATCGTGGACATGCTATATTAAGATTTCAGCACTATCGTACGCTACGTCAACAGGCTGCCTTCAGGGGTAAAGAGCCATTAAGTTGGAGAGAAGGGCCTTGAATGATAATTATTTTTAGATTTGAATTTGATCACTGCTATCTTAATCAATTAGTGACAACATGACACCATCAATCATACAAGTGTGGGTAATTGATGAAGAAGGAGGTATAAAGGTAAAGGTTTGCCCATTATTCTTTTCTTGGTAGAATTTTCTAACATAAAATTGAAAATTTGAGCCCATAATCAAATTATTTTTCATTCAATAGGTAGTCATAAATCGTAATTAACTGATTAAATTTCTCCTAATTTACAGGCCTTGTGCTGAAGGAAAGGACGAGGAAGCTCTTCGAAATTGTATAGAAAGGTAGCTATTTTTTTTATCAATTAAGACTAGAATCGTATCGTAGAAGTGGGTGACTTTTTGTCACAGCACAATCACACAAATATACGACCACCCCGACTTTCGGAGGGGACGATAAAATTCGTCTGTCCCGACTACCTAAAAAGTAGTCGTCATCTCTCGTCATCATCCCTCTCACTCATTTCCCACGCACAAGCCTAATAGCTTATGTGGGCATCTCCCTCAGTATTATTATTAAACCAAGAGTCCCGTTTGTCCTTGTACTTCATGTCAATGTACTTCCTAAGGAAGGCCGTTGATAAATCGTATGACCTGTGATTCGAAGCTGAACTAGCCACGCGAACGTGATCTTGGTGTGACGTGGTCTTCTTAAAACAGGCCAATCACAAACCGACTTGTGGTTTAACATTCATTCAATGTTATATCCTGAATGGGGTTGTCGAATGTTGGAAATCTAGCCTTTCGAGTTATTATTATTATCAACCGAAGCTTATTGTGTTCCCAAGTAGTAGGCCTATGTTAGTTAAGCAAACCAATAGCCTACCTGTATCCTTTACAAGAACCAGGATTATTTCCCTATGCTAACATCCCATTCATTACCTGGTTGCTTGTCGCAATCCAGTGTGATATGCCTGGAACTCTCTTCAGACTGATTGGTCCTCGTGACCTACGTGAGTTCCACTCCTGGCCTTCTTTGAAGGTCCTTCCGCTGAGGAAGAGGTCGCCAAGTTGCCTCTAGGGCGCTTGGCTACCCTTGACTCAGCCTCTTGACCCTCATTTGTGCCTGGAGTTCCATCAGGACCTTTTATATACTACCGGACTTGAGCCTAGAAAAAAATGGCCGACGTATGTGGTGGTCTTATAGGAATTCCTACTGAGAAAAAATCACTAATCAGCTGTTAGAGCGCGTCTCAGTTTGTCGAAATCTCAGTTCGTCCAGTTCCCGTTTAAAATATCATTGCCAGCCACCATTTACGGTGGCCATCTTTTTCATAGGCGCAGGTCCGGTGTATAGGAAGTCCTGGTTTCATCCATCTCTGGTCTCTTAGGATTTTCTTTTTGCTCCTCCAAAACTTTGTAGGGTCAAAAGCCTCACCTCTCCCAAGAAGTTTTGCCTGAATGGCCGCCCTTCTTTGAGCAGTGGAGAGGTTTGGTCTCTCCACCCACAAACTCGTGACCTACTTGAGTTCCACTCCTGGCCTTTTTGTAGATCCTTCCGCTGAAGGAGGGGTCGCCAAATCGCCTCTAGGGCACCTGGTCACCCTCGACTCAGCCTCTTGACCTACATTTGTGCCTGGAGTTTCACCCATCTCTGGTCTCTTGGGTTTTTCTTTTTGCCCCTCCGAAACTTTTCAGGGTCAAAAGCCTCACCTCTCCCAAGAAGATTTGCGTGAATGGCTGTCCTTTTTTGCTTTTTTGAGCAGTGGTCTGAGAAGCTCATCCTACCTCTCCAGTTGGGATGATGTCATTGAACTTACATCATACATGTCGTGATCAGTAGAAGCCTTCTCAGTGTTGATAGCCTCTACATAAGAGTGCAACGGAACCTCCTGTGGAGGGGGCAGATCCCGTGGGTTTGAAGGCAAGGCAACTCATCAGCACGGTCCACATAACACCTTGGATTGGCCTAAGAAGAAGTAAGAATATGGCCAAGGAAGTCCGACCGATGGAAAAAGAAATAAAGAATGGCACAAAGCTAAGTCAATGGAAAAGTGCCATTATAGAAATGAGAATTTCTAAAGCATATTAAGAAGGAGAAGAAGGACTTTGGAAAGGGGGTCCCTTTTAGTCGCCTCCTTCGACAAACAGGGGTACTATGGGTGTATTCTGGTTTTCAACAAATTCTTGAGTACTATGTTCGACACACAAAGCTCCCCCAACCCACAGGGGGCAGCCGGTCGAGTTGGATCGACTAGAGGTTCAACACAAAGGTCCGACATCCAACTAGTCTCAGTTTTTCATCGTCTAGTCAATTCGGAGCGTGAGTGCTGAAATGATCCAACTAGTAGTTCTACTTCAAGTGGTCCACTTGTTGGACCACTAACCACCAGCCGGATAGTAAATGGCCTTCTTAAGGAGGAAAACTTTAATGGATAGCTTATAGTAAAGTAAGTAAAGATTAAAGGAAGATAGTAAGGTGATAATAATTAACAAGATTATAAGAAAAGGAGGGAAAGATAAAAAATGAGAATGATAATGATATAATCCAATAAAAACCTATGGATGTGAGCGAAAATTCAATTTGAAATTTATAAGTATCAATCCCAATTCAATACGATAATGACAGAGAAATTTTAATTTATTAATTAAAGTACCAAAAACACAGATTGGTAATAATTTAGGTGGTTTAACAAGCCTAAGAAGCATGCTTACTTTAAGCTTGAAACTATGGCCTGTTCTCAAGCACATCCATCTCACCACCCAGTCCATTGAATACCCATAGCTTGAGGGGGTTATTATATGCTCCGACCGTTCTTGCCCTTGAAACTGTTAACAGGGGATGCCATCTCCACCTTGGAGTGGGTACAGAGAGTTCGATTTTCGCAAACAGGTAGGGAGAGTCTAGTTTTTAAAGACAAATATATATACGACCTCTAGCCTGACTTAAAGTGTAGCAATTCCAAACAGTGGCCTCAGAAATTAACAAATCTTCTTTATAAGATACCTATGGAGTTTGATTTGTATTCTTTCAAATTTAATAATATAGGTTGATTCCAGGGTTTCCTGGACTGTATAGTCCAGAGATTTACTGTTACTAAAACCAACTGAGGAATCCACAAAACCAATGCTAACTTATGATTTTCTATAAGTCAGTTACTCTCATGATTTTAGTATTAATGCTCACTTTCCTTATTATGTTAATGTTTCCTTATGTTTTATCAATTCATATTTCTTCATCAGGTTTCTACCGAAGGCTAAATTACACCGGGGATTTATCTCACATAAAAATTTGAGAGTTATACACAGAGAGAAGTCTAAGGAACGTAGAAAAGAACTTTGGAAATCAATGACAGCTGTTCCTCCAGGTGTTTCAAAGGATGAAATTGCTAAGAATAAAGAAAACAGGTACAGTACATCAAATATGTTGAAAACTTTAATTTAACTTTTCAGTTGCGAAGGTGTTATTGATACCCTTTATAAATAATAAGTACAGTATAATAAGCGAAATTCTAACATGAGTCTGTTTGGGTTGTGTTTACAGTTCTCCCTTTAATAATTCTCCGTTATAATAAATAAAATGACTTATTCCATTACGGGGCTAAGTTTGGACTGTTATGTACTTTCTGCTACTTTGAGCCTGACCCTAGTTTTGAGATAACTCTCCTGATTCAAGAAATCTAAATGAATATTATAGCCCAATTGTTAACAGTTGTTTAATCACTTGTAAAACAGTTTAGAGAATCAACATTTTCTCTAAATTTAGACTCGAAAAATCTTAACATTCGCTTCAATTATTTCTTACAGACTTTTATTGATTGGAAATACACAAGGCTCACAACACAAAATTCTTAGTTATTCAATATGTTTCTAGATATCTCTATACATCCTTTATAAAGTTATATGGTGGTGTAGGCTTGAAACGGGCAGTCACATTGAAGACCAATGTGCAACTGTATTAATTGTTTTTGGTACGGTTCAGTACAAACACAAATCATTAAATTATCGGGAAAGAAAACCAGGCTCAGTCCAAAACGGTTCTTTACGATTTCTGTTAGATAACATATCAAAATTATGGTTATGCTGGCAATTTTATTTTGATTTTACAACATCCTATTCATTTTGATTTTTCCCGTTATATACAGTTACAGAATGTTAGACCCGCCGCAAAGTAGACCCACGCTAATCCACGAAAAGCAACCCACGCCGTGGGATTTTTAGTAAACCATTGAGTACGGTCTGGGAGGACCTGATCCACTGCCCCTGGCGCACCGGGGCAGACGAACCGCGTTCCATGGGAGCTTTTGACATTTCATAAACCGGTCGCCATCTTTGATTATCCTGCACCGGTGCAGAATTCATGAACCGGTCGGAAACATATGATCCACAAAAGGCTAACCAGAACCGGAGAGCTCCTATTGGTCGAAAGTTTTAGCGTCATATAAAGTGAAAAGTAGATGCCTACAAAAAAGGTAAAAGTTAAAATGGAGGAGCAAAGCAAATATAAGGTACTTTATTCTTTTGAAAATATATTATATCCCATTATAGAGAATGAGGAAGTTAATTCATTAATGGTTGGTAAGTTTATTATTTGTATTATATTATCGACAATTAACATAGTTTGGTATAACTATCTTATTGAAATAAGTTATGCATGTGCTTATTACGAGATCTATCCGAAAACGCCTTGGCGTTGATTGGGAAATTGTAAATATTAACGCTTTGTTAATATTCCATAAGGATATGAACATAAATAAATTAATTTGTTTACACTAATAATTGTAGAATAGAAGAGAGCATAAGTTTGTTTGAGAGCATAAACATGTTTGTGTTTTGTAAGACATAACCTACATTTGCGTAAAACCAAACAAGCTCCAGTTTTTAAACAGAATAAAATAGATTTCAAAAAGGCGCGCCAAACTGCATGGATCGGTTCATGTCAGCCATCCCATGGGAACACTAGCGGTGCATCATAAAAAGCTGGTTTGGCAGCCATTTTGTGGTGCACCAGGGGCAGTGGATCTGGTCCTCCCAGAACCTACTCATTGCTAGGCTTCTCTAGACATCTATGTAATACATGTAATGAATAATTCACTTGTCAGCTGATTGATTATGAATAATCCTATAGCAATGGTTTACAAAACATCCCACGGCGTGGGTTGCTTTTCGTGGATTAGCGTGGGTCTACTTTGCGGCGGTCCTTACCCCACTGCACTATCACGATAAGATATTTTTATTTATTCAACGTTTCATTAACTAATTTACGACAATTTGCTACTTTTAAATTGTATTATTTTGTCAGGAATGCACTAGTGCTGGGAGTGAATAGTGTGAGCAGAGGCATTGAGCATTCGCGAGTAGCCTGCTGTGTGGTTTGCGGGGAGGCCAGTGGACGGCCGCTTGTTCAGCACATTGTCCTATCAGCTGCTCGCCACGGGCTGCCAGTTATAGTGCTCAATAATCTGCGGCAAACAACTAACCAATGCCTCGGACATTCCTCGGCAGTGTTTGCTCTCAAGGTAATACCATAGAGAAAAGATAGTCTAAGTATCAGTTGTCTCTAGTAATACTCTCCCATGAGTTTAAATTCGTTACACAAAATTCACTTCCACATTCCTAATTCACACATAATATGTTGATTTGGTACTTATCTGAAAATATTTCCCATTGGGTTTACTGAGAGACCTGGGAAGGATGTCTAACCGCACAATACATAAAAGATACAAAAATGGGGATCAGTATATTGTGTGGGTTGTAAGTAATGACCTGTCGGTTCTATACCATCGATATTCAGTAATATTAGTATTCATCAGTTATGGAATAATATTAGGAACAAGGTATTGTTCCGAGACTCTGTACGTACGTATTGTATTGTCAAGAGTTTATAAAGAGTTGATACCCCTATATTCATTCATAAACACTCTGTACAAGGTAGCATACTTCCATTATCCTTCTCAAAACTATTGTAGGAAATTATTAGATCGTAAGTGAGAAAAATTAACTGTTGAGCGTTCATAAATACAAGGGCATTTGAAACACTTCAAAATATTGCCAATGCTCTGTTATTGGATTCTCATAATATCTTGAAATGTTTTTCTTCTCATTCAAGCAATTTCTTTCGGTGAAACAAATAATTTAAATTCATGAAAGTAAATTGTAAGCTCGTTGGACTTTATGAAATATTTATTGTTCTTTATTGTATTCTAATTTATAATAATTTATTATGAATGTTCTTTTCTCTGTTCTAGAAGGAAGTATCTGAAAACAATGCGCATGTGTTCTATCCGTTATATGAAGCAATCAGAAGCTCAGCTCAGAAGTTTCCTATCCCAGAACATGTAATGGGATCTTCAAGTGACGATGATAGTGATAACGGGACAATAAAAGAAAAAGAACTGAGAAAGGGTGAAGTTATCAAGATGCAACCGGTTCGTAAGTTTCAGTACCTCACTCGCCATATTGACAGTAAATCTCGTGTATTTGTTCCCAAGACAATTGTTCAAAAACGACCCGCACTAGATTTTGGAGACTATATCGCTTTGCCATCGGACCTTGATAGATTAGTCTCGGAAAATATAAAAATGGAATACTCAGATGATAGTACTATTGATGAGTCGAACAATGATGAAATTAGTGTCAATAAAATTGTTCATCATAAGCAATTACCTAAAGGGAAGGATCTATTTTTTATTGATAAAGCTTCCAGACCACAAATAGCCTCTCGAAAACGGAAAATGAAAGATCCCGCTAAGCTCAAACCTCTTGCTGTGAAACGAATGAAAGGGAATCCAAAGAAAATCAAGAAAAATAAAAATAAAAAAGGTGTTTGATACTCATAAAAAAGCTGTTATGTCTCATTATTAATATATTTTCAAACAAATTTTTGTCTTTTCAATCTGAATCCTTACCTGAGAGATTTGTTTTTTTTTATTGTCAAATATAAAACTAGCAAACAGTATAAATGTTATTGAATAAGAAATTTAGCAAAGTTCAACATATAGAATAGTTTATGGATTGCCAGACCACCTATAATATAATTTTATCCAATCTTATGCATAATGCTCTAAATAAATAGGTCAAAGAGTCTATTATTGATAGGATTTTCATACAAATTGTGAAAAGATTTTGCAATTGTGTCTCCTAGGATTTCATCTAATATTGCTTTCACTTGATTTTTCTTGCTGATTCAACAAAGGCTCAAAAATAATTGAATGATTGAACAAGAATAATCCTTATTGGATTACTTCAATTCATTGAACGAGCGTTTGCGAGTTCCCACTTTTGACTTACTGAAGGCCAAAGTCGTTGTCCGTCTGTTTGTATGTCCTACAATAACGTTAGAAAGAATTGATCAATCAGCTTCAAATTTTGAACACGTATTCTTCGAACCTTTTTACAGGTCAAGTTCGTTGGACAACAAAATTGACAAAGTCTTTTTTCAGGATATAACAAATAATATTTAGTCAGCTGAAGAATTCATTGCATGCAATTACAAGTGTTTTTCCATCCATTCATTCATTCATTCTTAACATCAGCTGAGGCTATTTGGGAGCTATCAAGCAGACACTGACACATTCCGGAAACATGGTTTCAGATGGTTATTATAAAACATAATTATAACTATTACATCAACAAACTGATACGCGTTGAGATATCAATGTGCGGTTTCTGCATTTTTTTCTCTTGGAACTCTGTATCGAAATCGTGTATCACATGACCACCTTCTCATTTTAAAAAACTAATTTGGATTCATATGAGCGTTGAAGATGTGGAAGCGACAGAGTAATTTTTTATTTCAAATAGGATCCCCAATGAAACCTAAACTGTCAAACTATTCTTGTTAGAGAAATATATTGGCTGTTTTCATGATTTTCATCAACTCTGTATACTCTAATTAAAAAAAGTTGCTGGTTTCAAAGATTAGACTACAAAACAAATTCTTGTACGAGTTCTCCGACCCAGGAGGTCACTAGTACTACAACTATTGGGCACAAAAATAACCATAATTAATTCATACTCAATAACTAGTAGTTCTGTGAACAGTAGACCTCGCGCAGCTATAAACCGCATCCTCCTCTTATACTGTCCATCAGAGTAAATCCTGTCTGTATGTCGTGTCGGCGAGATATCGGTGTGAAAACGGCTAATGGCTGTTGGGATTGGTTTATCAAAAATGCTAACATCAAAAGCTAATCTCCTTCAAGACATACTGGCAACAGGACAGCCCGAGTTCAAAGCAACTCGTTGTTCAATAGCAACACTGCCCACTTCATCAAAATACCTGGAAAAAGCAATCTACCTGCAAATTCTGAATTATCTGAAACAAAACAACAAACTACATTTTCACCAACATAGATTCCGAAACGATAAGACAATAGATACAGCCTTAGCAGACCTCTTATATTTTGTCACACAAAACTGGGAACAAAAGAAAAAGGTATCCGAATCTTTCTAGATCTTAAAAAGGCCTTCGACCGTCTGGACTGGAACATTCTAAAAACAGAAATTTACAAAAATAGGAATACGAGGCCAAGCAGGGAAGTGATTGGAAGACTATCCAACGGACAGATACCAATGCGTGGAGCTTAGATACAAAAACAAAGGCAATACCATGACCGCCAGATCTCTAGCCCAACCTATGAAAAACGGAGTACCGCAGGGATCTGTGCTGGGACCATTATTATTTCTTATTTACATGAACGGTTTGCCCAAACAACTTCCAATGTTTTCTAAATGTATTCTATTCGCCGACGACATAACTTTAATCATAAATGGGAAAGACCAGGACGAACTACAGTTAAATTATAATACTACCATAGCTTCAACAAAAACAACCCTGACAAACCTAAAACTTAATATAAACACCTCCAAAAGTACAGTAATAAATTTCAATACAAGATCAGCAACCGAAAACCAGCTAAATACTGATGAAGAGGTGACAGATACAGCTCGATTTTTGGGAATTACACTTGATGCACACCTGACATGGGACAAACACATTGAAAAGTTGGTAGGTAAACTATCCTCAGCCCTCTATGCAATCAAACGTATAAAGGCAATAGCTGACAAAAAAACTGCTCTGATAGCTTACTACTCGCTGTTTGCATCACATATGGGCTATGGAATAATAGCATGGGGAGCAGCCCCGTAGACCTACATTGTGCAAGTTCTAATTCTCCAAAAGAAAATAATAAGAATAATACGAATTTATGCAATAATAAATAATACAAACAACAAAAATACCACCTGATTCAAAAATTAAAATTACAAAGATTTCAAATACTTATGAAAAAGTAAAAATAAAACAAATTGAGAATTCAAAATTCCAAAACTTATAAAATTTAAAGAATATAATAACAAATAATGAACAAAAATTTTATCAATAGAATAAATAACATTTATAACTGAACGACGTCCCAAACCATATGCACATCCACACTGATACACCAACTATTTATTTGATCAGATCATGCTTACACAAGATTTAATTATCATATAACGCTTTCCGGAATTTAGCGCCAGAAAACCAGAAGCCATCTAGGCACCCAGACAAGCTGTTATAAGTTCCTTGCATCCTATTTAATAGTGCATAAAAATAATTGCATTCAATGAGGCATGCAATTCATAGTCTACACAGCTGCTGATATTTTACCAAGTTACATTGAGATATTGAATTGCATGCGATTTATAATCCACTCAACAGCTGATTTATGATGAATAATTAATTCTATGGTCTGATTTTTACTTTCCTTGCCCTATTACCATAGGTAAGGAAAGTATTGCTTTCCGAAAAAAATTAAGGTACCCGAATTTCTAAATTTATGTACGTTTCAAGGTCCCCTGAGTCCAAAAAAGTGGTTTTCGGGTATTGGTCTGTGTGTGTGTGTGTGTGTGTGTGGATGAGTGTATGTGCGTCTGTGTACACAATATCTCATCTCCCAATTAATAGAATGAAATTTGGAACTTAAGGTCCTTACAATATAAGGATCCGACACGAACAATTTCGATCAAATTCAATTCAAGATGGCGGCTAAAATGGAGAAAATGTCAAAAACAGGGTTTTTGGCGGTTTTCTCGAAATCGGCACCAACGATTTTGATTAAATTTATACCTAGAATAGTCATTGATAAGCTCTATCAACAGCCACAAGTCCCATATCTGTAAAAATTTCAGGAGCTCCGCCCCATCTATGCAAAATTTGATTTTAGATTCCCAATTATCAGGCTGCAGATACAATTTAAACAAAAAATTTCGAGTGGAAAAGATTGAGCATGAGAATCTCTAATGTTCAATAACATTTTCACCTAGAATTGAAAATAAGCTCGAAATCCGAGAAAATGTGATTATCCAATTACGAATTGTTGGCAACTGTTGATTCTATTAAATCATTCACTATGAAGAGATAGCAGACCTCGTTTGTCTCCAGCGTTATTTTCCTGTCACCAGCTGGCTCAGATCTTTGTTTATAAGTAGACTTGAGATGCACTTGAACACTAGCGTCAGGTGATCAATTTTCATAAGGGCAAGGAAAGTTGTGTGAGTGCGCCACACCAGATTTTTACTCTAATATTTGCGTGTGAAGGAGGCTCCCTTTTCCTTTTATAGTATCTTTAAAATGCAAAATTTCCAAAAACCTTGTATATACGTCGACGCGCAATTTGAAAAGGAACATAACTGTCAAATTTCATGAAAATCAATTACCGCGTTTCGCAGTAAATGCGCAACATATACGGTAAACATTTAAACATTAAGAGAAATGCCAAACCGTCGATTTGAATCTTAGACCTCACTTCGCTCGGTCAATAAATTGGCTTTTATATACTTCGCTCCTATAATTCACGTGTTGAATTGTTGCCTAATTAACGAATCAAATTCCGATGATTATCCGACTCTCCTCGAAAAGGGGCCGTATTATTCAGGATTCAAGTGTTTCAACTGTATTCCAGGCTGTGTAGCAACTACAAAAATTATTCGTATCAAAGATAACTAGGACACTTTTAGAGGCTTGTCCTTATACCATTGAGGAGTGTTTTAGAGCATTTATGTAACTTTGTTCTTAAAATGACATGTTTTATGCCTCTTGAACACTGCTCAGAATTTGTGACTTCACACAACAAAAATAATAATAATTAAGCTACGTTTAAACCAAAGTTATTAACAAAATGTTTATTTCTCCAACCTTAAGCTGCGTTTACACCGGAGTTAACATGAGTTATTAACAAAAAGTTAATAACTTGACTGAATCGTGAAAAAATTCTCTTGACAAAAGCTAATAACTCGTGTTTTTAACAGAAAATTCCTTGTTATTAACAAGATCTTGTTATCAATATAATTGACTTCCATATGATTTCATTTAAAGAGAGTATACATAATAATAATATAACAGCCGGAACAAAAAGCAAAAATTGTCTTCAAAATACTTTAAATTGAAACAGGTGTGATCATTTACATAATGATCTAATGTAAACAGATTATAATGCGTTCACACCAGAGTTATTATTATTATAGAGTTATATTATTATTATTACCAGAGTTGATAACAAAAGTTTTCAACATAATAATTGTTAATAAACATTATGTTAATAACATTTTCTTTTGGCTGCTAGTTTTGTTATCAACAAAAGTTAATAACTTTGACACGTGTTTCGTCTGCAGCTGTAGTTATCAGGGAACAGTTGTAGGGTAGGGATTCTTGGCGAGGGGGTTGCAGGAAAGATAGGAACCTGCATGGCCTACTCAACTCATGGCCAGTACATACAGCCGATCAGCTGTTCAAAAGCGTACAATTCAACCCGTGTTTACATTGAAATCCCTATGTCGAATGGAATTTTTCATGAATAAACGTTAATAATTCAACTGATAACTACTTTTTCGAATAAAGGGTTGTTATTTTATTTTACCAATACAATTTTTATCTCTCATCATGAATTTCAAGGGTAGTAATCATTGAGTTCTCTTAATATTCTTAGTTATTGGTTAACCAAGTTGTAGGTTACCCATGTTTTAAATTAGCTTTTTCAAATTCAAACACGTATTTCAATTATTGTAAAAAAATATAGTAATATAGTGTAAAGTTGAGTTGCTTGAGCTTTGAATTAGGCCTACCTATTGTTTTTTTCAATTTTGATTACAGTATTGCTCAATTTCTACGAGAGGAATTACAACCACGGCTTTTGTAGTATGCTAATATTTATAGCTTTATTAGATTTAAGGAATTTTTAGATTAAACATAATTTTTTTGAAAAGGTAAATTGGTAGGCTATCACTCATTTTATTATATAAGTCACTATTGGAATAAGAATTCTTATTAAATCATAACAAGAATGGCTTGAAATAGAAAAATTTTGCAGTGTAGGTTATCTTTAGTATTAAAACAGAACATACATTACGGTATCTCTAACAATATTATTATAAACGAATATATGTGATCAATGATAATACTGCTAGCTTACTCAGTAAAGGATTTCAATATTCAGCCTGATCCAGTAACTTACATGAATCATTTTTATCTAATCTGTTTCTACTCTTAACAAAGTGAGTTTGACACAATTTGAAAATTTGACGATTCCCCGATCCATGACCGTGAGGAATACAGTACATCTTACTCATCGGAGGTAAGTACTGTACCGGTAAGTAAGTAAAGTGTTCTTTATGGGTTATGGCTGATCGATACAGTGTAAATAATAATTTATTGCAGAGTGAGATATCAGAGTTTTTATATTTATATCATATGTAAGACCATGTCATATCATGAAAAATCTATGCATATTCTTCAATAGCGCTAATGAACCAATGATATGTCTATTGACGCTCTGGTAGGATACTACTTGAAAGATTTATTCTTGGTCACAACAGTAATAATATGAATAATATCCTGATACATGAGAAAAATTGTATGATCACATTGAATGGATATGTGCAAATTTACGTAGAATCATGCATGACCCAGAAAACAAAATTTGAAAAGTGCTATTGAAACACGTTGTTTACACTGAACGCAACCAAGCACGCTTTCAGTGTGAGCTAGTGTTCCTTTTGCTCTTTTCAGATATTGTACGTTTCTTGTCTGCACGCTTGGTTATGCATAATTAAGCGCGCTCTTGCACAAATTATATTAATATTCATGATGGTCTCTTCTAACATGCAAAGGCTAGAGTCCCCCAGCTGAGTTAAGATTATCTGCTAAATGGCAGGGGAATCATAGCGCAATTAATAACCCAATTCAGTGTTGCTATAAATTTGTCATTTCATTCATTGAACTGTTATTTCATAATTATGCTAAAAATGTGTATAAAATTTGAACATTTTCTGCTTATTTGGTTTTGAAAATCCTGATAAAACACAGATAAACACTGGAAACGCCAATTTCTAGCACACCTTCTAAGCCCTTTCAATAGCCTACATAACTAATACACCTCAAGTTACCTGAAATTTTGTACCAAACGTAAGAATTTTCTCTTGAAAGCTAAGAAAACGCTGGTAAGAGCAGAAAAATCGCCTATTCTGGGCGATATAGAAGTCAATAAGGTTTAGTTATTTTAAATTTCTAGACCCTATAACTGAACAACATTAACAACATTTTTCTGTCAATTCTTAAAAAAGCGCATACCGTATTGGTCGTCTTTGAATTTTTTTTCAATTACGGTTCAGTCACTACACCTCCGAGTTTACGGAGGTAGTGTCTTAGTGCGCCACTAGAAGGTTGAACATTAACTATATTTCATTTTGATAACTTTAAAGGGAAAAAACACTCACATTCTTTTGGTGTGGCGACGACCGTTTCGAGTTTCTGTTTGGCTTGAGAATGTACAACACCAGCACTAAAAGGTCGTCGTTACACCAAAAGAATGTGCTTTTTCAGTTTAAAGTTATCAAAATACAATACATTGTAATAATATTGGTAATAAATATGGATAATCAACAACGAATCAACTGAAACACGACTTTCTTACTTATCCGGGTGAGTAAATAGATTAATTGGTGAAAGAATGAGTGTCATTTTACTTCTACCTAATATATATTAATATAAAATATAATGTCAAAAACTGATATGTTCATACTTCATTCAGTTTTGAAGCTCTGCTATTTGAATTACAGCACGATCTTCAATAACTTCTCCTTTATCAATTACCCACAGTTGTGGGGTCAGAGGAAACACATACCGTAATCCAAAATACTACTGGCAGTTTAATGATTCTAAACTTTGAAGAAAGTATAGGTATATACAGTAGTTCAATTGAAATATTATTCATGATTGTAAATGTCATAATTTCAATAAAAAAAATTACGGTGTTAAACTATACAGTTAATTTTGTAGACCTACCAGGGTACGGTACACTATTTTATAAATTGTAACTCATTCTCTATTAAATGTATGCCAGCCATGAATAATATATACGGTATATGTATATATATATATATATTATATATATATATAATATTTTTATCCTACACGATTTAAAAACTTTTTTACTTGGAAGTTTTGAAATAATAGACTAATGAATTTAGTCTTAAACTCCAGAATAGAGTTGAGCGCAACCGTAAATACATTGTACTTAAATTCGTAAATAAAATATAAGTTACCGGTACCTACTGGATAAGGCTGAATATTGAAATCTTTTGCTGAGTAAGCTAACAATATAATCATTTAAAACATATTTTAGTCTATAATAAAAACTATTGGAAATATGTTGGGCTCTTTTACTCAATATAATCCAAACCATAAAAGTTTCCAATTTCATAACATTCTTGTTATAGGTACTTCAAGTAGAAGTAGAATTTATATTCCAATAATAAGCTCTATAAGAAAAAGAAATACTTATTATATTATATGATGACAAAAAACTTACAAATTTACTTTCGCCTTACTTTCTAATAAGACTTATTTGTGTATTTCATCTGAAAAGTTATGAAATCAAATAAAGTTAGATTGCCATACTACAAGATTTCAAATGGGGAGTCTGAGTTCCTCTCTGGAAATCAAGGTGTATTGTAATAAAAATAAAAAAACAATCTGTAGGCCTAGTTCTTAAAACTTTCAGCAACTCAACTATAATCTTTATTTCATGACAATAAATTATTAGACTACGTGTTTTGAAATTTAACGTGATTATAACTAAAGTACAAATAACCTACAAATTTGTTGACTAATAAATAGGAATTTTGTGAGAACTCAATGATTGCTGCCCTTAAAATTAATGATAGATGTTGAAATATGTATCGGGAAAATAAAATAACAAGCCACTATTCTAAAAAGTAATTAACAGTAGAATTATCAACGTTTATTCACGAAAAATTCCACTCGACATAGGGATTTCAATGTAAACACGGGTTGAAGTGTACGCTTTTGAACAGCTGATCACCTGAGTGTTCTAGCCTTGTAGTTCCGTAAGCAACGGAACCTGTTATTAACAGAAGTTAATGCAATAAAAGAGGCTTTTGTTATTAACATAACACATACCCTTTGATATTTACCGACTCTCGATGGGTAACTTAAATATTGTTAATAATAAGGGATTTTCTGTTAAAAACACGAGTTATTAACTCATGTTAAGAGAAATTTTTGTCGATTCAGCCAAGTTGATAACTACCCTCAACTCATCCAATTGTTTGACATTTACCCTTGCTCTGGTACTGAAAATCATTTATTAGAAATTATTCAATTTGATCAAATTTCTATTATTCTACTCGTTGACTACCCAACTGAAGTTTTGATAATAATTATTATTCAAAAATCAAAACTTCGTTAAAATACGTTCTAGTTTTAACCTGTATATCTCAACACATTCTTATTTTTTCCATCTTGTAAAATCAAAATTCGTAGCTTATTATTTTACTTGTTGGATTGTCTTGTTCCACGTTTCTTTAAGTTGTGTCTTGATTGACAATTAACTGTTGCTGGCTGGAATTTTTTGGAAATTTAATTAAATCTCTTTTACTCTGACCATTATACGGATTTAAGTTTTCTACATTGAGATTTTGACAAGTTCTAGCTCTGAAACATGTTGTTTTTCTCAAGCTATGTATATTTCTGCAGTAATAAATTAGCATTTATATATTTCTATATAAATTATATAAATATAATTATTTATTGACTACGTACTAAGTTTGTATTGCAATTAGCATAAATGAATTAATCTAATCTAATCTACCAACATACCAATAATCAACTGACAGGCTATTGGTGTAGATATTAATATAATCTACGGAAAATTGGATTAAAAAAATATATATTGTTGCATTTAAAATGTTACTATAATTGTATATAAAAATAAACCATAATAACCTGAATATTAACAATTTTTTTATAATTTTTTTTTTTGATGATATTATGATATTAGCATCGTTGAATTATAAACATTTGCAACTTGTGCAAATACTTTCTTATTCCTTGCAGTTTTTAAATTATGAATTTATTACCTATTGCTACGGAATTGTAGAACTTTCCCATATAATTATTTAAATTTACTAATTAATTTAAATAGTTTTCAATTCCACTTTATTCTAATCATTCACACTTATTCAACTGTAAATCTGATGAAGTGGAACTGACAATAGAAGCAGTGTTTAAGAATTCAAGTTAATTGAATAGGACATTATCCCTAAATGCTAAATGAAATTAAATTACTGAACTATACATGCTGTGTTCGTGCAATCGAAGATGTTCTGAAATTCGCTGACTTAGTGTCTAATGATTACTTTTATATGTATGGAATAATGTTTAGTCATGAGAAAAGTATATGATAAATGTCTTCTCTGTTCTACATTACGATAAGGAATGAACGCGTGCAGCTTTAATTAGTGCAAGAATGCCGGCTAAAAGATAAAGAATCACAGGACTGGTTTCAAAATTGATATTGAAACCTTAATAGGGCATAATCAAGGTACACGAGTTTGTAAAAAGTTATTTACACAAAAAATTATAGACTGAATTAAGTTGTTTTTGGCCGGATGAGAATGAGATTTTCGATGAAAGTTGGCATAATTTATATTGATATGAATTGAATCGGTTTTTTATAAAATGGTGTAGGCCAAGAATAATACTAATTAATTTCACATTAATACACTAATTATAATACTAATAATAATTATACATTATTTTTCCAGAAGTTGAAACAATTTTCTAATTGCTTAGATTATTTCTATTATTGTTTTACATTGCATTGCAGAGTTTTATGACATTTTCAGCATTTCTTATGTTTTTATTAGCAAAATAAAAATAGCTTACAATATAAACAATAGGTATTAGTATTATTAATAATTAATATAATTAATCAGTAATAAAATCAATATATAAACATGAAATACCCTTTTATTTAAAACATTTTTAAACTTTAACAAAGTAGGTCGAAACTAGTTGTTTGAAATGCTTTTGTGATGATATTGAATCATCATATGACTAGTTAATTAATTTTTTCATGGAGAAAGAAATTGAGAAACTGCTAGCTGATGGAATTATTGAAGAAAGCAGGTCTCCCTGGAGAGCTCAAGCATTTGTAGTGAAGAACGAAAATCACAAAAAGCGAATGGTAATAGACTATTCTCAAACTATTAACCGATACACACATCTTGACGCATATCCCCTCCCTAGTCTTGAAAATATTGTTTCTAAGGTCTCAAAAAACTCTGTATTCACCACTATTGACTTGAAAAGCGCTTACCACCAGGTACCCCTACGAGAAAAAGATCGACCTTTCACTGCATTTGAGGCATGTGGCCGTTTGTATCAATTTCGAAGGCTTGCTTTTGGTCTGACAGATGGTGTACCCACTTTTCAGCGAGTCATTGATAATGTTATTATTAATGAAAAACTTGAAAAAACGTATGCATACCTGGATGATGTGACAATATGTGGTAAGAATCAGAAGGAACATGATTTGAATCTCAAAAAATTCTTAGATGCAGTACAAAAATATAATTTTACAATCAATACAGAAAAAAGCAAATATTCACTTACTTCAATAAGCTTGCTTGGCTATAAAATTGAAAATGGGACAATTTCTCCTGACCCTGAACGTCTGAAACCATTGCTCAATCTTCCACCCCCAGATAATAGAAAGGCTCTTGAGCGAACAATTGGAATGTTTGCACACTATTCCAAATGGATATCCAATTATTCAGATAAAGCTAAACGGCTTCTTACAGCAAAGACCTTTCCTTTGACTTCTGAAGCTATAGCTGACTTCAATCAACTCAAAACTGAGATTTCTAAGGCAGTAGTTAGTACAATTGACGACTTTGAACCTTTTGTGGTTGAAACAGATGCATCTGATTTTTCAATTTCAGCTGTCCTATCACAGTGTGGACGTCCAGTAGCATTCTTTTCTCAGAAGCTGAATGATAGTGAGCGTGAACATTCATCCATTGAAAAAGAGGCTTTTGCTATTGTGTGTGCTCTTAAAAAGTGGAGACATTTCTTACTTGGAAGATTCTTCAAAATTATCACTGACCAGCGCTCTGTATCATTCATGTTTGATATGACTCATCAAAATAAAATAAAAAATGAAAAAATACAACGATGGCGATTGGAGATGTCATGCTACAATTACGAAATAATTTACAGACCAGGAAAGGACAACCAAGTAGCAGATGCACTTTCCAGAGTGTGTAATGCAACTCAAACCGATAAATTACACTCCCTACACTGTGACTTGTGTCACCCTGGAGTGACCAGAATGATTCATTGGGTAATAACTCATAATTTACCCTATTCAGTTGAGGATGTCAGAAAAATGACTTCTTCATGTCAAACATGTAATGCCATAAAACCTCAATTTTTCAAGAAATTGAAATCTACTCTCATAAAGGCGACACATCCATTTGAAAGATTAAGCGTGGACTTCAAGGGTCCTCTTCCATCAAAAACTAAAAACAAATATTTGTTGACAATAATTGATGAGTACTCTAGGTTTCCGTTTGCATACCCTTGTCCGAATATGAATTCATCAGCTGTAATTCAGTGCCTTGTGAACTTGTTTACCACATTTGGTTTACCTTCTTATGTAAATACTGACAATGGAACCTCTTTCAAATCCAGAGAGCTGCAGGAATTCCTTCATAATCGAGGAATAGCCACTTCCATGTCATCACCTTATAACGCACCAGGAAATGGCCAAATCGAACGAGAAAATGGTACAATTTGGCGCACAGTGTCTCTTACATTGAAGCATAGAAATTTGGATGTATCTGATTGGGAATCTGTGCTCCCAGATTCTCTACATTCTATTCGATCCCTATTGTGCACGGCTACTAATGAGACGCCACATGATAGGATGTTCCGACACTATAGACAATCATCTAATGGTATAGCACTTCCAACCTGGCTTGCCCCTTCAAACAAAGTCCTAATGAAAGTACCTATACGAAGAAGTAAATTCGATCCATTGGTCGAGGAGGTGGATATTCTTCAAATCAACCCACAATATGCCAAGGTACGGCTTAGTGATGGAAGAGAGACAACTGTATCATTGAAAAACCTTGCCCCTCGAGGAGAAGAGAGCATTCAAGAAGATAACGATAAAAATCAAGATGATACAAATGCAGGATCAAGCCTTAGTGATCACGCAGAGCCTGAGAACAATCAAGAAAATTATCATGAAAATCAAGATGAAACAAATACAGGATTCCCCCTCAGTGATGAAGAAGAGCCTCCTGATGGCACCCTGCGAAGATCTTATAGAGAGCGCAAAATGCCTTCTTATTTGAAAGACTATTCATTGAATTCCTAAAGACGGGAAGAATGTGATGATATTGAATTATCATATGACTAGTGTTTTCTTCTTATGTTTCTGTTATCAGATGTTGAACTATTTATTCTAATTTTGAATCTGTTATGAATTCATTACTGATCAATAAAGCCTAGAATGCAGAGGTTTTTCATTACAGCTTTAAAGTTTTAAAATGTTTTAAATAAAAGGGTAATTTATGTTTATATATTGTTTTTATTAATGATTAATTATACTAATTAATAATACTAATACCTATTGTTTCAATATTCTTTTCTAATTCACAAGAGAAAATCTCACAAGGTTATTATTTCAATTCAATTTTAATTGTGAATCCTAGTAAATTCCTCATCATTGTATCATTATCTTTTTTTTTGCTAAATACATTGATAAATTATTATCTTTTTACAGGCTGGCAATGTCAAATGGCTCCAGGTAGGAACTATTATATTTTTATTTGAATTAGACTTATTTAAAAAGTCTTCTATGTCGTTGACTACTCTATGTCTACTATCACTAGGTACTATAACAGATAATATTATTTATTTGCCATAACAATAATTATTTAAAATCAGTACTTTTATAAATAATACATCAACTTCATTTATAAAAAGGTTCTACTGGCATAAGTGAAACTATAATATTTAATTTCCAAAACGATTAGACTTGTTTTTAAAGCTTGAATTACCTACCTTATATTTATTAAAATACATGTTTTTCAACTTGTTTCAATTACACTAGTCAAATATAGTATAAAATTACTTCTTTTTTTACCTATTCCTAATTCTTTTTCATCTAAGTTATTGAAATCATCAAACACAATAACAAATGTTGCACAGTAGGCTCCATTGCCAATCAGCAAATTACATAGAAAATTCTCAGGCTCTGAAAATATACATTTTAGTAAAGTTCAAATTGTATTATGAATTTTTTCTTCAAAAAACGTTTTTCTTATTTCGAGTCCAATTAGCTATCAGTTTTCACTGCATCTTTTCTCATCCATATTTATTTTTATTTAGCACTATTAAACCTAATGTAATATACCTACGATTACACCTATCGTATTTAAATAAATTTATTCATCTTCTATTAATAAGCCCAATATAAATAATGTAGTACATAATTAAACAAAATATAGGCCTACTACAGAGTTGAGAAATGAGACACTCAAAACGACTTGTTGCACTCATAGATACGTGCACTCTACGTGAGTGAGACAGCGTGAGGAAACCGGTGGCTATCTCTGTGTTTGGAGAGTCGTCATCAAGTGGCTGTAGAGACGTCTGCGAAGATAGCAGCGTTGTGTGTGTGGAGATGCGATGTTTGTGTGGTGCGCGTGCGCCGTTGTCGGCCTTTGGCTGCAGCTCAGCTGCTGTGCCCTGTCTGACGGCTTTGTTCTGTTCTCTTCCCCTCCAGCGATTGCCGGCCACAGCGATGGCCTCCTGCAGCCCGGACTCTACGACTTCCAGGTCGGCATGCAGCTGGCCGATGTCCCCGGGAAGGACGTCGGCTTCCAGGTAGACGGTCGCCTCTCCCTGCACGTGGCCTGGGATGACCCACGCCAGCGCCGCAAGCTCTTCCTCGCACAGGTCATTATTCACAAATTATTTACTGACTCTTATCACTTTGGATGAATAATGATTTGTTGGATAATAACATTAATGTATTGTGTTAACGATACCATCACTCTACTGTAAAAGCCTAGCCTACATTAATAATAAAAGGTTACTGTTATTTTATCACTTTGCTGCAAGTGCCAACTGATGTATTATTATCACACTACCGTATCCAATTCGGCTATTAAACATGTATTTAGAGATTACGTTATAATGCTATTCTACATACTATTGTCTACAATACCCGCGCTTCGCAGTCCTTCGTTGTGTTATTAGATTTTACCCAATAAGAAGGATTTAAACGTTACTATTATATGTATTTTACTATATTATCATGTCATTTTTATCTGTGATTGATTCATTTCATTTGCCTATTTTTATCTCAATTCTTAGTCTTGAAGCCTACAGTCTTTTTCAATTCCTCAAATTTTTTTCGACATGCACTTCGTGGTCGGCTGGGGGTGGAAGTCTGAGTGCCGGTTGCACAAAAGACGGGTAAATTTTAATCCTGATTAATTTCTCGAGAACCAATCGGTTCTCATAAAATTAATCACGATTAAAATTTTACCGACTTTTGTGCAACCGGGCCTGTGAAAGGTAAAAGAGGGGTGGGTAACTGCCTCCGCGCTCCGACTGGAGAGGCTAATTTCTATGTATCCCCCGTTCTATGTAATTACAATTGTTGAAAAATGAATCCGTTATTGCAATTTTCCACTTCTTTTATAGCATCCGTAACGACAGAACAGAACGAAGGCCTAGCTACTAACATTGCTGTAAATCGTATGCAAAAAATGCCACCCGGCCGGGATCCGAACCGACGTCTCATTCCCATGATCGCATCATACCTATCCTATATCGTCTCGTATTATACTGACTATGGTAGGCCTAAGCAACTAACAACTATAGTTGACACTATTTTAATTATTAGTGTAGGCTATTTTGTTAGCTTTTATTGTGTAGGTACCTAAGTAGATTTGCCTATTTTCAACCCTTTCTTGTGCCATTTTCCGTGTTATCATTCTATGTTTCTGCGGCTGGTTTAGATCTGATACCGTAGCCTACATAATCGCGTAAATTTTCTGTTCTATAACGAAAAAATATATATAATATAGCCTATTAGCCCAAATTACTCGTATCATTCAACAGGATTAATGAGTTGGCTGTGGAATTGGAAATTCTCGTAGCCCTACTTCTTGATAACTGAAAAATACAAGTAGCCTAGTGAACACAGTCCCTTTTCCTACATACGTGATGTCACTCATTTTTTCGCAACATTCTGTATTATATGCTGCAACCGTGTGTTTTTTTTTCAAAAGAAAGTACCCAAGCGAGTCAGCCTATATGGTGGCTTACTAGTCACTCCTATTCCAAATTAGAAAATACGTTATTATGTTTGCAAGACTTCATGGCCTCTACTTTTTATTATCAACTAAATGTTACGGTACACTTATTACGCTTCTAGTGAAGTGAGATGAAATGCAAACGCCCACAAACAATAAAACTGATTTTGATTGCATTAAGTTCAGTAGAGTGCATATTAGGTTTCTCAACAGCATTAATAAATTACTCCTATCATTGGCAAGAAAATAAGCGGTTACTGGTAAGGAAGAAGCCGCAGCAATAATTTATCATAGTGACTCACTGCCATGCCGTTACTCGCTAGCAGGTCATTCACCTTTCCTCTCAAGAATTTGTACCTAGTGCCATTTCCCCGATTAACAACTTGTCTCGTTTGGAGATTGGAGTCCCAATCGTCATTGAATCGGTTTATATAGATTAGATATCAATAAAAATATATCATGTTATTATAATTCCACAGGTGTCTCTTATTAGAGATGCCTTCCAATACCAATTTGGTAAAATTTCAATGAAAATATTCACCCAATTCGTATAGATTTATTTAATGAAGAGTTTATGTGCTTGAGAGAAGAAATCCGTATTTCTCGGAGATGATCAATTTGCTCCACAAAATTTATGTAGCCTAACAATAGATGAAAATTTTTCCAATTCAATAGATATATTATTTTTCCAAATAAACAATGAGTGTGAATAATTATAGGAATCACAGTTCTCCTATACTCGAACTATTTTCCTTTGACCCTTTCATTCAGTACCTAATTGTTGTTATTGCTCCACCAAGATGATATGGAATAATAATAATAATTTTATTAATGTAGACAACAGGATGAACCCATTTTGCCTCCTTCACACAATACAATATATTCAACACATTATACAATTTGAAATACAAGAAGATACCCAAACAAATTATATGAGATCTTACGAATTTTCATAGTACGGATCTTACGGAATAAAATAGACTTTAGCCCAGGTAGATCCCGATACCAGGCATTAGAGCATAAACTTTTATAAAGATAATGAAGTTCAGATGATGGGAACCAGCGAAGAGGAACATGCTCTCTTCTCCTGTACTACTTTGAAATCGAATTGAGTCATTGACTCTCTTCATTGCAGTCTTACGGTATTGTTATTTAAAATCGAGTAACCGTTGGGGCACTCTACCGTGCTACTTTGCATCTGAATCTTGTACTTAGATACCAATTGAATCAAAATAGTAATTATCCTCCACAATCATTCTAATTCGATAGAAAATTATCAACCCTTGATTGATAAAAAGGCGGATTTCATGAAAATATTACGATTTTTAACTAGTAACTAGTAGTGATTACCGTATATAAAAAGTTACTATGTAGGCTAGTTATTTCTATGTTAATTAAACAACTCATTTAGCCCTATTATAATACTTTATTAAATGTCAAAGGTATTTTTAACCAGATATTTTTCCAAGTTTTCTAGGATTAATGGTTTTTAATTCACCTTAAATTTCATTTAAAGATTGTTAATAATATTTTATTGAAACCACAACTAGTCATTCTAACCGTTGAAGTGTTGATGTTTCAGTTGAAAGGACCAAGCTTACAGATAAAGTCGCGCAAAGCGCCCAGCCCTGATGGCTTTGTGACGCACTCGTCCAAGCTGGATGACGCCGTCAACAGCGTGTTTCTGGTCTCTTGGCACGATGGACGGGTGCCTGCCATCTATGTCGATCCTAAAGAACACGTCTCACTTATCAACCTCAAAAAAGGCATTGCTAGTATGCTTCAGGTAACTCACACATCCCATCAAATCATATTTCAATATTATATTTTATTAGATATTCTATTAATCTCCGTTTTGTTATTTATCAGACAAGGAATTCATAATTTTAAATGCATTTTAGATCTAGATTATTGGTGGATTAGTAAGATTTGTAACCACTCTAGACATGTTTAAAATGTAGTAGAATTAGAAGTTACTAAAACTCTTATTATCATTCACTCTTATTATATCTTATTCTCTCATCAATATCAATACGATCATGATAAAAGTAGATTAAAAGACTACCGTACCCACAGTGTTAAAAAGGCAAGTACATTACATAATTCTTTTAAAAAATTTACTTTCTTCACATATGTGACAGAAAATTTAGTTCTGTGGACTGTAATTTTTAATGTTTTTTACTTTCCTTGCCCTACTACCATAGGTAAGGAAAGTATTGCTTTCCAAAAAAAATTAAGGTACCCCAATTTCAAGTTTCTATACGTTTCAAGGTCCCCTGAGTCCAAAAACATGATTTTTGGGAATTGGTCTGTGTGTGTGTATGTGTGTGTGTGTGTATGTGTGTGTGTGTGTATGTCTGTGAACACGATAACTCCATTCCTAATTAACCGATCGACTTGAAATTTTAAACTTAAGGTCCCTATACCATGAGGACCCGACAATAAGAAATTCAATAAAATTCAATTCAAGATGGCGGAAAAAATGGCGGATAATTACTAAAAAACCATGTTTTTCACGTTTTTCTCGAAAATGGCTCTAACGATTTTCTTCAAATTTATATCATGGATAGCTATTTATAAGCCCTATCAACTAGCATAAGTCTCATTTCTGGGAAAATTTCAGGAGCTCCGTAATATTCTTGAGAAAAATGGCGGAAAATGACTAAATACCATGTTTTTCACGGTTTTCTCGAAAACGGCTCCAACGATTTTCTTCAAATTTATACCATGGATAGCTATTTTTAAGCCCTATCAACTGGCATAAGTTTCATTTCTGGGAAAATTTCAGGAGCTCCGTAATATTCTTGAGAAAAATGGCGGATAATGACTAAAAATCCATGTTTTTCACCGTTTTCTCGAAAACTGCTCTAACGATTTACTTCAAATTCATACCATGGATAGATATTCATAAGCACTATCAACTGGCATGAGTCTCATTTCTGGGAAAATTCCATGAGCTCCGTAATATTCTTGAGAAAAATGGCGGATAATGACCAAAAACCAGGTTTTTCACGGTTTTCTCGAAAACGGCTCTAACGATTTTCTTCAAATTCAAGCCATGGGTAGCTATTCATAAGTCCTATCAAATGACATGAGTTTTTTCCTTGGAAAATTGCAGGAGCTCCGTAATATTCTTGAGAAAAATGGCGGATAATTACTAAAAAACCATGTTTTTCACGATTTTTTCAAAATAACTTGACCGATTTTTTTCAAATTCTTACTCTGTATAGTTATTTATCAGCTCTATTAACTGGCATGAGTCTCCTTTCTGGCAAACTAATGGGGGGTCCACCCCATCCTTGAGAAATGGACTTTGTAACCTCCTTCTCGTGCATGAGGTAGGTAGGTAGAGCAGTTCATAAAAAGAACACATAGTCGAGATATTTCATCTGTAGAACAGCTGTTTTGACGACTTTAAAAAAATGACGACTAAAAAAATCATTGAATTTCACAATTTACACAAAGGAAAAAGTACTCTGAAAACAATTATATATACACATATACAAAAGTCTGATCGTAGTTTCTAATATGAGCAAGGAAAGTTGTGTGAGTGTACCACACCAGATTTTTCAAGTTTTATTTATTTATGAAGACAACAGGTAATAACCCATTTTGCTTCCTTCACACAATAAAATAATATTCTCAATATAATACAATTTTCAATAAAAAGGAAATAAAAAATATATTAAGAAAAAAAAACATTTTACGCATAATCCATGAAAACTAACCATTTTACACAGTAGGAGAAATTCATTTCACCACATAAAAATTGATGAACAATTTCGAAATTTGAACCCACTTACGAGAAATTTTCAGTCTCCATGATTCAACTGAACATAATCAGGATAAGTAGTTTTTTTTGAGGAAGCAACTGACCCAGACCAATATAAATTATCAATGTATTTAAGATTCACGCTCGAAATAATCCACGAAAACTCTCATTTAATTCAGTTGAACCATATTAGAAGAAGAATAGTGATATATTACCTATGTTTTTATGGATGAAATGGTTCAATTATATTGCATGCTATATCTATTAAAAGGTACTGCTAGTTAATATCTATCACGTTTGGATTATTATTATTATTATCATAGTATCCAATAAGTATATCACTTATTATAATTTATAAGATATTAGTATTTATGAGTAGGAAACCGTATTTAAGTATCACTTATGCTAAAATTCTGGTTTTGATCATAATAATTATTATGATATTATTATTGTACTACTCGCTTCCTCCCAATCAAACCTTGTAGATAAAACTCGTAGTAAAATGATTCATCACTTTTTAAGCTTTTTATTATTCCAGTCTATATATTCGTTACAAGCATTATTTAAAGATTAGCCAGCCCATTGAAAGATGCGTGCACCTTTCTCGTTTGACGCGAGTTCAACGCACTTTTAACTGGTTCTTCCTTTCTGTAGTCTCCCCTCCCCGCTCCAAGTCATGGCCAAGGTCAAGGCTTTCCTCGATGATGACGAGATGAGTGTGAAGAAGTAAGTTTGTGTCACTCACGCAACGGAATTTGGGGACCAGAATGCCATGCCATGCCGGTGCGTTCGCGCTGCCCGCTAATCATTCTATCTCTCTTCTTCGTGCTCTTATCTGTCGTTCCATCCTCTCACTCTACTGTTCTTTTCGTTCCACAGAAATTGATAACTTAGAAACCTTATCTTTAATAATAAAACTGAAGAATGCACTTATAGTGCATTGTCGATACTTTTTATCTTTTTAAAGGTCCGCCGCTTTTCTTCAACAAAATGTTTTGTATTTTATCCTATAATACCCGTGTATTTTATCCTATAATACCCGTGTATTTCCTTTCTATCCCTTGCATTTTTCAACCCAACATAAAGTTTTTTGGTAGTTTTCACGGTTGTGGAGAATTAGTTGAACATAATTTTCAATTTTGATAAATTTTCAATTTTGATAAATTTTCAATTTTCAATTTTGTTAGGCTAGTTAGTTAAACATAATTTTCAATTTTGATAAATAGATCCTTGCACAAAACAAAAGTGAGGGCGTTTCTGGGGAAGTCTCCAATATGTTCTAAAATACCCATTTCTAAAATCCATTAGTGAAGCCTCATAACCTCTATTTGGACAATTTATTTTATGAAATTGGGATGAAAAGAAGTTTTGGACGGTAGTCTGTTTCTTTGTCCTTAAGTTGATTGTAAATGATAAATAAATGAATAAAATAGTTCTCAACAACAGAATACTGGAACGGGTATCACATTTCAAATATTTGGGATGTGATATTACATACGAGGAAGACCATGACTTGAATATGTGCGGAACTATTAACAGAACTCTAAAAAATGAAGCCCGAAAAGAGACGAAGCTCAAATTTTATAAAGTAATGGCCGTCCCTACACTTTTGTATGGCTCTGAAACCTGGGTACCAAAGAGGATTGATTGATTGAGTACTTTATTTATGTAGATTACAATATATACTGGCTTATACACTTATATACAATAGCTTACAATACAGCAAAATTATAGAAGAATTTACATAATATAGACTAAGAAAATAATTATTGAACTGTATATGAAATGAAAAAGCAATTTGTAATATAATAACCATAGATAATTATATTGTTATGCATCTACATAAATTGGCGGAGCTTTGGACATATCAGTGTCCATTCTTCGGAAAGAATATTAAATTTTTTTTTGAGGAGGGATGGAGCAGATTACAGGCGGCCGAAATGAGATTTTTAAGGTCAGTGAAGGGATGCACCAGAGAGGACAGGCTTTATAATATCGATATCCGTAGAGAGCTCAATGTGATGTCAACGAGTTGACGAGAATCGACATCAGTGGAGAGAACATGTTGAGAGAATGGAAAACGAAAGAATCCCCAAAGCTGTCATTGCTTACAAGCCAGAAGGGAGGAAAAGTATTGGTAGACCTAGAAAAAGGTGGGAGAATGTTTAAAGGCGGAACAGCTATTAATGCCTACCCCTGTAAGAAGACCACGACGACGACGACGATAAATAGACATACTATCAACACTTCTTGGACCAGGATTCCAATCCATAAATTTGGAGTATCTTATTATGCTATGTAATCAAATGACCATTTCAATCATGATAGCTAGAGAAACTAGTTATTCTCTTCCATTTCTATTCTAATCACAAACTGCGTCCCTATAAAAATAAACGCAAAGGCAATAAAAATTAAATTGTATTTTCTTTTCATAAATTTCAGTGATCTGTTGTCTGTTCACAAGAAACGTTCAGATCATAGACCTATTCATAGAAATATAAAAACTGATACTAACCTCAGCAAATTTGGGCAAAATGAGATTTTGTATTAAACTCGGAATGAATAATGAGGCTCTGTATAATATGCTCTTAAATTTTAACTTATGAATAATATTCAATTTCAGTTTCAGCTTAAGGACGGTGAGTTCGAAGAATTTGATGCATCTGGTCTATGCAAAACTGTTTACCGAACAATCCATCCTCATCATATCCTAAAAGTAAAGAAACTGTGCGATACATCATCTACCTCAACCAACAATAGTCATAATGATCAGGTATGTTTAAAAAAGTGAAACCTCAATTTACATAGAAGTATGGTAGGGAATTTTTCATTAATCATTGAAAATTGTGAGAAATTTTTCTCATCTATGTGAACTTTGGCACGGTACATAATAATAAAATAAGTTCATAAAAGTTTTATATGTATCAAAAATATTATTCACAGTTCACGGTAACTTATCATGGATATCACAATGAATTGCATTCTTCTAGATTGTTCTAGTAAGATTTGAGTAACTCTATGTCAGCTATTGTATTGATTTATATTTAGAATGAAAACATTCTTGAAACATAAATGAAGTGATTTATGATAAGTATTGAATTCTGAGTGCCTATGATTCAAATATCGAACAATCAAGGTTTTATTATAACGTTATAAAACTAAATTGCAATATTGTTAATATTTTCTATAGGTCTATGATCCAATACCTACAAATTGTGTAGAACACACTGTGTTCAATTTCAAATTTCTCAATCGAAATGTGAAGTTAGTTCTGCTTCTACCGTAACACAGAATTAATTAGTTTCTTTGATCATGTTCTGAATCGTACTGTTGTATAATTAATAGCGAATTAATTCAATCGATCCAATATGCATCATAAAGATGCATTCAGTTAAAAGCTCCCTGTATTGATGTATACTATTACTGTAATGACTGTATGACTATATGCATACTGATTGTACAATCAATGTTACTTCCACATCACATTTATTTTTGATTGGGACCCATGTTTACTGAACAATTTTTACGAGACTTTTGTTTAAAAAGCTTATGTTAATCGATATTGTTGTAAGCTATTACAAAATTATTATGTTTGTTCTAGATATGGGGAGTAACTGTAAGCTCAAAACGGGAATCTCTCATAGAGCTTTCCAGTGACTTTAAAAAAGTCATATCAATATCCTCAGAGGAAACACATAAGATGTATTTGTCTGTCTACCAAGAAGCTGGGGGTTATGTTACAGCAAGGCAACATCTGAAACTAACTGGTTAGTTGAAAAAAAATTAATAGACTATTAACTAAACTCTGCACAATATAATCGATTTTCAAATTTCAGTTTTCATTGTTCCAAAAAAATGTCAACATGTGGAAAATTCAACAGGTAGCTAACATGTAATTTTCTTATTGATATTAATAGTAATCTTTTAAAGATCACATAACATATGAAGAGTCTTGGAAAGTGACTTTTATGAAGCTTTGAATGAAATTTCATGTCAGATCGCTTTATAACTTTTTTTGAAAATTCAAGTGGAAATGCTCACAAACCAGCACGTCTTCTTGCATGTTGATTGAAAAACTATCCCACTTATAAAAATGTCATACTCAGAAGTAGTAATGAACGTCGCAGAGCAAAATTATTACTTACCTTTGCTTTGCTTCTCTCTGGAAATCTATTCCGGAAACCTTATTCTCTATTAAAATTCTGTCAAATCCAGTTTGGATAGAATTCCAATCCTGCAATTATCACAACAATTAAGGTTTTTCATAATATACAATGGAATATATTCTATCCAATAGAAAAGATCAGGTATATGTTCTTTTCCATCTGTATCTGTATATCATTCAGGCATCTGTTCTTATGTTGTTCAGGTATCTTTAGAGAAGGTAAGGACATCTTTAAACAGTTTCACAATTCTTTCAGATGGTGAGGAGAATGAGGTGATTTCAATCTCAGCAGAATCTAAAGATGAAGCAGTTAAAGGTGTTGAAGAACAATTCAAAATCACGCTCTCTAAAGAAGATCTCAAATTGAAGAACGAAAACACTCATTGCCAAGATGGTAATTGCTCGACCGTAAGTTGTTACACTAACAAAGGATAGTGTGATAAATTATTACTACCAAGTACCCTTCAAGTTTCATAGATATGTATTCATTGATAAGGAAATCATTATATTATCATTATTTTTCTCATCAATATTCAGATAATTCATTCATTCATTCAGATCAAGTTCATTCACAATGAAAATATAATTTAAATTTTGTTCTTCAAATTATTAAGCCTAGGCCCTATCTTCAGATTAATATTTTCTCATTCATGTATCCGATATGTTGTCATATACGTATCAACAAGATCAGCATCATTGATGTCCTATAGATTTAATTGGAATGGCTGGGTTAATTCTTATTCTATAGAATATAAATTTTTATCAATATCATACCAATCAATATGCAATATAATTATATCCATCCCACCCTCGTGTAGAATTCGTAATTACACTCACTTCATTTCTTAATTCCAGTTTTCAGTAATTATTATTGGTTCAACAACTTTTTTCTAAAATGTCAAATCTGATTCTGTGTTCAAAGGTGAAATAACAATAACATATTTCCGTAGACAACTCAGAGTGGAATATGAAGAAAATTTTAAGTTTACAATTCTGCTTGAATTGTTGAAAGAGCGGGTAGTTTTGCTCTTGAGGCCTGGAGTATTCAAAATATACTGTATGTATAAATATATATATATATATACTTTAGTCACGAAATTGCCCTGAAATAATAAAAAATGACACAATGATGTTAATGTTGGTCAGATTAAACGATTATTGAAATTATTAAGTGGAATGGATAAGATTTTGCCAGTTCCACGTATTATTTATCTCAACCACGGTGGTTTAAATAAAAACATGGTGGTTGAATAAATAACATCTGAAACTGAAAATATCTTATTCATTTCACCTTAGTATGGAGAAATTCCTCAACATCTATGTATCCCGTGTATGTTATTCATACTTCTTTAGTGAATATTATTCAGTTGCATAGGGATTCTTCATGTCTATTTTCTTTTTCAGTTCCTAAAAGCGTTGAAGGAAAACAAAGATCATTTAAAAACTAAGTATTTGGGAACAATGCGATCAGCTACTGCTTTCATTCGGCTGCTACCTCTTGCAAGACAAGCCAGTATGGACGATATACACAAAGCTCTGAAAAGCTCAAAGAACACTCATATTTTGTGAGTATTACACAAACAACTATGATACTATGATAGTAGTGCACCAATATATTGTATTATCACTGGCATTTCTGCCATCATGACTGACCTCTCTGTACAACTCATTGCCTTATGTAGTCAATTCAAAATGTAGTTGATCCACTTTTAGTTCTTATTCTTAATGTCACTGATTACAAAAAATGTTAAGACATCACAGTTGGTGAATACATGTATTGAAATGTTTCAGTACTAGAGGAAGTGAATGTTTCTAGAGGAAGTGAAGGTTGTGATGTGAATAAAATTTTATCAGTTTGAAAATTTAAAAAAGAGGTTGAGTTGGGGTAATTACTTACATGGCTACTTACATGATTGAATAGTCAACGTAACACACAGAATAGGAAAATATTGAAATAAAACTCACTTCAAAATAATGAAGTGTTGTTGAACTGTTGTGTCATGAATTGTATTTTGCTCAAGCAACTTATGCATTTGAAATGTTCTTCAATTCAATAATGAAACTATACCAACATAGTGTTTTTCATAATCATGTATTTTTTCATCCTACTTAGTTCCACATCCTTACTCGACTCATCTCATTGTTTGTTCTAAATCAATTAATGTCTGTATAATATATTTTGTATTCATTTGTTCATCCTGCTTGATTCAACGTTCTTATCTAACCCAACCTATTTATTTTGTTCAAAATCAATTCAGAGAATAGCTATACATTATATTGTTTATACATTGATTATTCAATGTATGTTTTTAGCACTACAGCCCAATATGAACTTTGGCCGCCTCCTCTACAGCTCTCCACGCTTCTCGGTCCTCTATCATTCGTCTCTTATCTTCTACATCCAATTTTTTGGAGATCGTCTCTCACTTTATCCTCCCACCTTATTCTCGATCTTCCTTTCTACCTTCTTGAATGTAGCCTCTCCTTGAATATTATTTTAGGCATTCTGTTCTCATTCAATCTCCAGATATGTCCAAACCAGCCGCTACGCCTTTATAAATTTTACAATATTTCGGTACTTTATCAATGTAATGACTGGTTATGAATTGTGCTCTGAATTGGTTCTTCTCCTCCACTCCTCTCCTTCTTGAACATAAATCTTTCTCTAAATTTTCCTTTCAAAAAAGCCTAATAGATAGATTTTTGTAAACGTCCAAGATTCACAGCCGTACGTTACAACAGGTAGAATTAAGTTTTGTATTTCTACATATGAGCCTGTTCTTCAAAAGTTTCAAGTTACTGATGTATGCTCTATTTCCAGCCAATACTCTTTGCTTTATGCTGTAACTCATATTGTTTTCGTTATTTAATTCAACCCCCCAAAGCTGAAGTTCCTTACCTACATCTTGAAAGTTTTTCTGTTCAATTCTGAGATTTTGTGGAACTCTTCTTGCTTGACTCCTTGATATCTTCATATACTTTATTTCACTTTCATTTACTATCACATTCAATGTATAGAATAATGAATGATTCAATGATTAATGAATGAATAACGAATGTATCGATATACATAAGTTGGTTTATACATTAGAATAGCTATAGATTGTTTATTCTATGATGGTATATTTGATAATGATGTATTGTTTTAGGCCTCAGCTGTACGACATTGTGGGAGCGGCGCAGACCGAGGCGGCGCACGGCGCTGCAATGAAGCAGCTGCAGTTCGACTCGGAGAGTGGCTTCGACCTGGCTGAGCGCTACCTGTGGGCGCTCTCATTCGGAAATCATCCTCTAAAACATGTACTTTCAGGTCTTGTTCAACAGTAGAGGCTTAGATAATCAATGCTCTTCTTATTTATCTAAAGTTTTCACCAGTGCACCGTACAAGCGTTTTTAGATTGTATGGAAGCTTAGTTGTTATGGAATGTTCAATTCAGTTATGTTAAGTAAAAAACGTCAACAACGTAAACAGTATTAGCTATTTTACAATTGCAAAGAATTTCTACTGTCCTTCATTATTTACTTTAAGACATGACTAGTTTCGTTCAATCACGTCATTATCAATTCAATTAATCAAATTTTATTTATCAATTTATAACGCCCATCAAGCTATTCGTTTATTCATACATTTAAAGATCATAATTATTGAGATACCGTACTTACCCGTATGGAATATTCATTTTATTTATGTAAAGCTTTCTTCAACATAAAAGCTATTTTTTATTTATACGGTAATTGAAAATCATACAATCAAGATAACGGAATTTCCTCTTCCGAATTTAATTTAATTTCAAGATTAATTTAGACAACTTTCTCAACTTTCTAATCCTCAAGTTGAGATTGAATTCTCCAAAATCTGAATATGTATGATGTAACTCAATTGCAACCATTTTCTAAACACTTTAATCTTTCACATAAGTATAAATGCTTCATAGGTAGAGATTTTCATTTTTGTTCTATATTTGTAATAATTTTCCCTTTAAAAATAATGTTTTATCTATCAATAATTGTGCAATATTATGATAATTTATTTTATTCTCCATCCGAATTAGTTTATATCACTATCCTATTTTTCTAGTTCAGTACCTATTTAAGTAGCTAATATTGCTCAGGGCTCAGATTATTTCTGGCATTCGACTTATTTAGTGTGTCTACACATTATTAATTCACATTCGCAACAAGCCAAATCATAATCTATCGATACTATTCTCTCTTTTTCAAAATTATCAATATTACTTATTATAGTTGGTACCAAGATCTGATGAATTTGTTACAGATATTAGGAAGCTGACTGTGAAGGATAAGTTCGACCAGAAGCTAGTCGAGACCAGTATCCTAACACTATCAACTATTGTAAATAAATTGAAAAATACAAAATCCAACGAAGATAATAATGAATCAAAGGTAATGTTATTGTTCTTATACAATTTACAAATTTCACTGTGCTAACTCTGTTGTACATTTGTTCCTAAGACAATTTCAAATTGGAGTGTCTACTATGAATTAAATATAGTTATAAATTATGATGATTATAAAAAACTCTATAAAAGACCAGGAAATTTTCATAAAGAACTATTTTTGTACAAACCATTACATTGAACAGTGGTGAATTAAATATACTTTTGCTGATAGTTAGCTGATTAAGTTGCGTTGTGTTGTGAACCAGAGCGCTACGTCCATAGAATTTCTACAACACAACGCAGGGCTTTTCGTGACAACACAGCTAGGCCAACACTCCTTCACATCTTCAAAAACATTTTAAAAAATTAGTAGGCCTACCTTCATTTCTCATAAAGATTACCGTTTTACCTAGATTCTCCATAAAGTTGGATAAATTACGTTACTGAAGCAAAGTGGATGATCTTAACGACTGATATTAGGTACTTGTAATTGCAATAAAAGCGGCACTTCTGGTAGAAAGCCTTTTTTTACCTCTTTGTCTCTTCATTACATTATTCTATGATATGTTGTGGATTGTAAATTTCTTTTTTATTCCAGACAATAGAAGAAGTTGAATCAGAACTGAGGAATGGCCTTTCAAATTGTTCAGAGAAAGATGACAGCTGTAAAGTCATGTATTTGAGAGCACTCCAAAACTTGAATGACGAAACCTCTGTCCCAGCCCTCATAACTTACGCGCTTCAAGGTTCAAAAAAGTGAGTGCATCATAACAAGACTGAAGGCGAACGCCCACAGCAGCAGATAGACGGAGAAAAAATCATATGCAGATGTATGCAGACAGTCTGTGTGTATTGCGTTGCAACATTCGGAGGGATTTTTCATCCGCCTGTCTGCATATCTCTGTTCACGTCTGCATGCAGACGTTGATTTTTTCTACTGTTACTGTTAGCTTAACAATACCCAATCAGATCAATTGGCATCACTTGGTATAGTCGAGCCTAGAATGCAGAGTTTTACCTTCAATAAATATATTGAATATTTCACTGTTGTGTTGAAAACGTCAATATATAGAATGCAGTTTAATTATGGGCGATAGAAATGGAAACTTTGCTATTTATGACAGAGTTTCTTTTATCCTCTATGGTACCATGTCTTTGGTGTTTTTAATTGGGAGACTTTTAGTAGTTTTTAATTCGGCTCTTTCATGTTGGAATAAAGTCATAATACATTTTGAATATTAAACGAATATGCAAATGATTTACTATTAGCTTTATCTTTGTATATCTAATATCTTGGCAAGGTATTTTCTTGACGTATAAAATATAGAAAGAACTACATGGGTTGAAATGTGTGTGCATTTGCAGAGTAAGTGTTCGAGCTATGAAAACGTTGAGGTCGATGAGTCCTTCTTTTTGGAATGAGGATGTTTTAAAAGCGGCAGAACACATCTATTTCCAAATGGGAAGGAAGTACGACAGCAGTGCTCGCACTCTGGCCCTTGACGTTCTACTAGAATCGAAGCCTTCGGAAAAACTTTTAAAGCTCCTGATTGGCTCGTTGGCCAGCAGCGATTCAGCTTACGAAGTGAAGCAGTATCTCATGCAGAGGATGAACCAAATAGCTTATAGGTAAGAGGAAACGTGTAGGTCTTCCTAATAGAAATTCATAAATATTTTGTGGTTTTCGAATTATAGTGGTCTTATAATTGCTGTTCGAATACATTACCGTACAGATTGCCAAGGAATAAGACAAGGATTCTTATGTTGGCAGTGCCAAGTATTACAGTGATGTTACAGATTCGAGAAATAAAAATGTACCTATTATTGATCTTTCCAATTCATCCTCACAATACATCACAATGCTGATTCGATGTTTCAAATCTATAATGAATTTTTATGGAAACAGATCAGTGATAAGGAATATTATTTTTTATGTCTAGTAAAATAAATTCTATCAAGAGATGCGAATTTCAGATCGAGCAGTGTAGAAGCGGTGTTAATTGATATATATATATATAAAATAATAATATATTATTATTAAATAATATATTATTGAATAATATAATATATCAAATCAATTTATTTTCCATTTTTTACAATATATACAGAGCATGAAATTACCATATAACTAAAAAATCGCAATCATTTGATTTGATATATATATATATATATATATATATATATATATATATATATATATATATATATATATAAAAGTCTACCTATTTGAATTCTCTCAAAACTTTCTCAACTAAACTAATGAACAATTTTCTCCATGCCAACTCATTTATTTTCTACCCAGTAGTAAAATTTTATTTCAATAACCTCATAATGGAATTTTTTCTGAGAGGAAGTATTACTGGATCAGGTAAATTGTCATCTTCTACTAAACTTTGACATTTTCTCAGAATACGTTTATGAAATTGCATAGGAGTTTTCTAACTTGTCTCTAAATTGATTTCAGAGATGAAAAGTTTCTTGAAACTGTAAAGGACATATTTTCATCGTTGAATCTCAATAATTACAATATACTGGCTCAGAAAGGATTATCGACAGCCTTCACACGTTTCTTCATGACTGGTTCAGCTGCGAATGGAAGTCTGTCGACGGTTCAAGAAATACAAAACGGAATTGTAAAACGAGGTCTTGTTGATATAGTTCTTGATCAGAGTGGCAGACATCAAAGTATATTCACTGTAAGTTACTTAGCAGAGTCTACTCCTACATATTGTTGAACAATCATCTACAGTTTGTGGAAAATGTATGTGTTACAATTTTGTATAAATTTTCTGATATCTTACAAAATATAAAACTAAAATGTTATCAAATTGATTCACAGAAATTCTACGAGTCTTAATTATGAGGTAGTATTCTAATATTAATTTTCTATGCAATTGATGCAGTCTACTATTTTTAATACAAGAGTAAATCTGTACAAAATTCTTCTTCTTGAATATTTCTCTAAGATAAGTAGACTGAATTGCTAAATTATAATTTAAAGAAATTATTGCGAACCTTTGTCACATATAGCTGCTTAAAGTAAAGTTTCGGATATCTAAGACACTCATATTTTACCATGCGGAGTGTGAATGTCTGAGGAAGTGAATACAATTGCAAGATTGTCACGGTTCTCAATGGTAGTTACATGTTTTTGTTGAATCTTTTGACGATTTTAATTGAGTTGTATGGCTTGATATTCCATACTTTTTCTCATCCATTACCGTACCTTGAATTTTCTGTGTACCTTGAATTTACCTGTTTCTTGAATTTGATGGGTACTTTTTTATTCTTACACAAAGTATATTACTGTATGTGTTGAATCCTGCTTAAACTTGATTCTCACAATCATATCAGTATCAGTTAGACACTCATAATGAAAATAAGGTATGAGTTTGACACAATATATAATCTATATTTGGACAGAAATATTTTAGTTTTGTTAGTTATTATTATAGATTGAACTGACTCGTTGCTTTGTAGCTGTGAAAAATATATATCTTGTTAATCATTACAAAAAGTTCATTTTCATATTTGGTGTGTAGCTGAATTATAATATTGTAATATTATAATCTGTACTGTGATACTGTTGAAACTTGATAATAGCAAGTTTATTAGCCGAAACTTGTTGTGTTGAGAATAGAATAAAATTATAGCAATTCTTTGTAGTTATGAGATTGCTAAATTCATTACAGAGTTTGTTTTAATGTTGATTTGCAGCTAGGTCTGTTTGCGGGTGGCCTTGGCTCGTTCATTTCGTCTGATGAGGAGGCGAGTGTGGGGGCGGGAGAGGAGGAGGAGGAAGAGGTGGCGACTGCTGGGATGGAGCTGACTGTGCTTGGAGTGCAGGTGCGTCCGTTCGTCTTCTTCTCGGGCCAGGGAGACCTCATGGGCCACGTCTGGTCGGGCACTGCTTCCGAACGCACTCCCGCTTTCCAGGTAACTCCTCAACTCACCTCACTAGATTCCCACATATCAATGTGATCGGTACAGTGAGAATATTAACATCATGGAAGCATAATTTTGACAATTTTAATATTGACGCCACACTAAACGGCTGGTTACAATAGCAGAAGCTTGATGTATTTCCATAAGTTGCAATGGGACTAATCGTACCCGCTCAACCGTGCTGAGTGCGAAGGCGAATAGTACAATCAGAACTCATGGAATTACATTTTCACTGTGTCGGTCACTTTCACTTATACTGAATCCAGCTTTATTGTGGTTGAGAATACTGTAGCTCATGCTATTTCACTACTTGTACGAACAATTTCAACATAATTTAAATGATTTATTCATTTTCAAGGAAAATGTTTTCAATTTTATTGAAGGTATTGCTGATAAGAATAATTCAAACATTTTTTTATCAGTCATAGGAGCAATTCCAAGGAAGTTCTAATAGTTCCATGTAAATTTATTCCGAAATCAAATAATATCGTTTCTTCAACTATCATCACAATTCATTAATGCAATCATTAATTCACACATAGATTTATAGTATTTGTAACCTGACTAGGACAGAATTTGCCCTTCCTTCACTCATTCATGTGCAAAATCACTGATTGTAGCGTTTTCCTAAAAAAGCTACAATTTAGAATATAATAAACCTTCTCATGACAATGAAATTTATGTGTAGCCTTTAGTAGGTCTTATCAATTTTTTAAGGCCAGGTTTTGAGTACACTTATTAAATCTATAGGTTTAATGGTTTCTACATTGTAAGACACTAGAATTAGTCCAGGCAATAAATGCTCAAAATAGGGTATAGAGGGAAATGTTTGGAAGACAATTTTTGACCCCACAGTTCTGTAAAGGTTAGTGAGGAGGTAAACATATCAAAAGTCCCCACCCCTACCCCCTGTTCGAAGTGGGTGGGGGTGGTTTAAAGGTACCGTTTTTTTTTGTTTCTCACATAAAACTCAAAAACTATATATCTTAAGGACTTGACTGTCATATAACAAATTAAAGCTTACATAATTTCCTACAATATTTATTCCACAACTTTTTTTATATCTCCTCTAGTTTTCGAGATATACGTTCAATTTTTGTACAATAGACCAATTGATAAAGGAATTTGGTGGGAATGCTTTAAACATAATTTTTGACTTTGCAGCTTTGTTGAGACTAGTTAGGAGGAGAACATATCAAAAGTCCCTATTCCTAACTTATGTGCTAAGGGGATGAGAGTGGTTTAAAAGTTGCATTTTTCATCGTTATGCTTCCACGCTCATATTTTGAGAACAATGCGTTCAACCGACATAACTAACTATTCCAAAATGGAGCTTGATAAATTCTCTACACTTTTTGTTCAGTGGAATTTTGTGATATTCCCAACAGTTCTCGAGATATTCGCTCTTGAAGGTGTGTAATTGTTAAAATAACAGGTTTTTATCCAATGTTTTGCTCTCTCATCCCCTTAGCACATGAGTTAGGAATGGGGACTTTTGATATGTTCTCCTCCTAACCAATCTCAACAAAGCTGCAAAGTCAAAAATTATGTTTAAAACATTCCCACCAAATTCCTTTATCAATTGGTCTATTGTTGCAAAAATGGAGATATTACACTCAACACTAAAGCTGCTGCAAAAGATGTAGGGAAATTCGTAAAAGTTTGAAATTATACATCAGATTGAAGAGAATTTAATGCACTAAGAGCTAATCAGCATGGATTTTTCCTGTTGATTTTTAAAAAGTTATAATAGCAAAAATATAAAAAAATGGTGGCAAACATGGTTTTTTTCAAAAATGTCACACCTTCAAGAGCGTATATCTCGAAAACTAGAGGAGATATAAAAAAAAGTTATGGAATAAATATTGTAGGAAATTATGTAAGCTTTAATTTGTTATATGACAGTCAAGTCCTTAAGATACATAGTTTTTGAGTTTTATGTTAGAAACCAAAAAAACGGTACCTTTAAACCACCCCCACCCACTTCGCACAGGGAGTAGGGGTGGGGACTTTTGATATGTTTACCTCCTCACTACCCTTTACAGAACTGTGCGGTCAAAAATTGTCTTCCTAACCTTTCCTTGACTGGACTAAATTTATATGGACCTTTAAATCTATAGGTTTCATGTGTTTACCGGACCTATGTGTAAACTTTTCTGAATAAAGTTATTTGATTCTATCCTAAGCTCCATTTTTAATATGATAATTATCATTGGCAACTAATTTATTGAATATCAACTTCATAATATTTAAATTGCCTAAACTTTTATGTTGTTTCTTATGAAATCATGCGGGACTGCTGCAGGAACATTAGTGGGTTCGAGGTTCGAATCAGGTTGGTTTTCATTTCACTGAGGCTATGTGATATCTAATCCCACAGTTGAGTTCTATGTGTATATCATCCAGAAAAAAGTATTATCAAAAAAATCTCATACATTTTATTAGATGATTCACAATTGACAATATCTTTACATTTTCAGGCGCTTTTACTTCTGCAAGATTATACACAACAGATTCCACTTGAATCCGGCTTCGTAGCAGAACTCAATTTTGTTGGTGGAGTCTCTTTCGATTTATCTGGACAAATTCAGTTTAGCCTATGGAACAGGAATGCTCAGTCTCTTGTTGAGAAAAAGTTAGTCGATTTTATCTATTACAAAATGTTTGAATGGTATATGATATTGACAGTCTTAAAATGTTTTATAAGTGAAGAAATAAACTTTTAGGTCTTGCTGTAAGTTACGGCAATATTATTTTTGATCGGAATCAGTTTGCTATTGATAATAATTAATTTATTTGGCTCGAGACGTAACTCACCAATTGAATCCTTTTGAAAATAAATCCTTCAAAGTCGAATATGCTTGTATAGCTTTGATGTGGAAGTTTACTTTTCGTACTTATTTATAATGATTAGTGATACTGTAAATAAGGAGTTATAAAAATGAGTTACACCATCATGAATCAAATCTCCTTTGACATTCAAACTTGGTTTTATTTAACGTCAACTCATTAGAGGAAACATTTCTCAGTTCAGTTGAAGCTCATGCTATTCTTCTTTGCTGATTATTTTAATATTCTAAAGAAATAGTATTTTCATAAATTTTAGCTTCAATTAATGGATTATCAATGTTTTATTAACTTTAAAGACCTACCAGTATTTTAATATTAAATGATATTATGTAAAAACATTGTGTGCATTTTCCAGTGCTGGAATATCGATGGTGGGTTCGATACGAGTTGACAATATGTTCATCAAGAGTAATATTGAGTTCAATCTCATGACTGAGGCAAAGCTCAACTTGGAATCTAACATCGACTTCTACAATACCATCGCCCTCTGTCTTCAACTAAGTCAGCCAGATTCCGTAATCAAGTGAGTAGGCTAATCACCATTTTATGTAGTTCAAGTATAGAATCAAAATTAAAAATAGTTGGGAGAAGACACCTAATACTTGAGACGATTAACCAAACTTTGGGTGACCGCAGAGGACTCTGTTGAGTAACACATACAAGCTCTAAATTGCCTCCTGGTGGCTCGGAATCCACCTCAAGTTATCGATCCGTTCATCTATCATCTCTTTTCCTTCATCTACGCTCAAGCCTAGCGCTTATGTAGGTAACATTCTTAGTAAAAACAAAATATATCCAGACAAGTGCTGAGCTCTGACGAGCAAGTTTAACCAAAATCAAACCAGCCTGTTCAACTACTCTATCGCTACATTATAATTTTATTTTAATACTAGCAGGAAACCCGTGCTCCGCAAGGGTATATTTTAAAACTTGACGTAATAAAATCTTGAAGAATTGAAAATAGATAAGCATCCTCGGTTGATTGAGAATCTATATGAAAAAAAAATCATGTTAATCAGTCCAGTAGTTCAGACGTGATGATGCGTCAAACATAATTTTCCTATCCCGTACGTGTATAAGCCAGTTCTTTCCTCTATTAAAGTATAGATTGTACATTTTATATTTTGACTTATTGTCGTGACTTTAGTTTCACAATAGGGAGAAATATCTGAACAGTAGCCAATCAAAATGTATTGTATGCAACTTTATTAACTAGAGTTAAGACGTTGAAACAAAAATGTAGGAATTTTTATGCTGAGTTAGGAATTGATTCTCATGAACTTATGCAGTATGGGTCTGCAGTGGAGTAAATCAAGTTAGCCTATAAAGGTCGGTCAAGGAACAAACTTCTTAACCCGGTAACAGTGTATTGAGCATTATATTTTAGGTAATTTCATAATCTATATATTTTTGAAATGTAGTTAGAAAGTACTCCTTGTTTTCAACTTTCTCATTATTTTTTGTTTTGGGTTTCATCCTAATGGAGTCGATTTTGTAAATGATGTTCAACTTTAGTTATTTTTTCAAATAATTTATCCCATCCTCACTTATTAATGTATCATTTCTTTTACAATTTTCAGGTACAATGTATTCAAAGTAGAAAGGATACCAGGTAGTAAGCACAAACTAAGGAAATCAAAATATTCATTAATTTCAGTTCCAGGTAAAACGTATGCATTGAATCAAAAGAACAATGAAATGTGCAATACCATTTTCAAAGACTCATAAAATAAATTTGTTTATAATGACTGCAAATAAATTAAATTTTGATTACAAATTGTTGAAGATTTCTATTTTATTGATACGTGATTTACCTTGATAATCTATAAAATTCATTTTCTATGTAAACGCTCACTATATCATTTCAAAGCCTGAACTATTCAAGTCTGAATTTGAAAACTTCAAGACGAACTACAATGCTTCATAGTTAGAGGTTGAATTGATTAAGCTGATGTGTTGGCAAATTCTGTTGAACTTCAATCTTAGCCAAAACCGTAAAACTCCTATTACATTGAGATACCAGTCTTGGCCATTAGTGGGTCGCGAAATGTAATAGCGAGTCGCCGGGCCTATTAGACTATGTTTGGCAGATTGTGGCGGCCGGCTGGTGTGACTCACTGGTGTCGCCAGCTCGTCCACCAATCCTGGTGTCTGAATTAGCTCCGCACACGGCCGCCAATTGCTGCTCTCTGGCTCCCCACTTGTGGCTGAGACTGGCTACCAGTTGTAATGTACCTTATGTAATGCGAGCCTTATAAAGTATTTGCATTCAGCTAGCACAAAGCACAATTCCACCGTAGATCTAGTTTCAGCCTGTTAGATAACAGACTTGTCTTGTGGATAATGACTGGATTGCAGAGCCACATTTCCCTACCTTACAATTCATATACATTGAGGCTCCTGTATAATTTGCATTTCCAATGAATTCAGCATTTAGACTGAGATATGATACATGGGACCCAGGTTACTGGAAATGATTTAAAGTCATCATAATTATTCAATTATCAATTATTCTCTCAAATTTCATCTATGGTCTCATTATTTTACGCATCTCTCTACGATTGTTGCAGCCGTTATAGTGTTGAATGTAAAATCTTCAGTTCAACAACAATATATCAATTGACAGGGAAATTGGGAGGGAATGTTTGGAACACAATATTTGACTTTGCAGCAGCTTTGTTTGAACTAGTTAGAAGATGAACATAACAAAAGTCCTCATCCCTACCCCTTAAGCTTAAGGGATGAGGGTGGTTTGAAAGTTGCATTTTTCATTTCTGGCTGACACACATGTAACTAGGAAACAATGCATTTCAGCGACATGCTAACAGAACAAAAATGAAGCTAGATAAATTTTCTACAAGTTTTATACAGTAGAGTTTTGTGATATCTTCTTTACTTTTCACTTTACTTTTATATTAACTTTTAAAAGTGTAAAGTTTTTGAAAAGACAGGTTTTCTTACAACTTTTTGCACTTTCATTAGAGTCCAGTCAAATGGTCGTTTTTCAGGAAACAGCCCCGAAAGAATCTTTCTCGACGGTTCTATATGTATTTTGGGGCGCTGAATTCGAATCTGTTGGTCCGGTGGGGTTTATGGGGGCGGCGGGGGGCCGTGTGTCCGGGGATCTGCGTGTGTGTAGGCAGCTTTACTTCTTCTTTCTAATTTCCTTTTTCACTTGTGAAATCTGATTTCACAAACGGTTGTTAGGACCCCATGAGGAGGCGGCCCCTCCACCTAACTAGTTCATGGAGGGCTAATAACCCACATTGAATGAGCAAAAATTTATTCAGAGTCAAATAAGAAAGAGAAACGGACCGGAACTCAGGAAAAGCTTGGAAAAGAAACAAATTTCGATTTTTGGTACATAAAATGAAAAACGTTGAGTTGGAGAGGTTGAATATAGCGAATTATGAGACAGTTGTATGGTTTGCTCGAATCGGTAGAGAAGGCGGTGGCGTTGTGACCTTTCAAAAAGAGGTGTCAACATGGAGAAGGTATCAAACCCTTTCATTGATAATCTCATCGAAGAATTCAGTTTGAATTGGCTGTCTGTTCTTTCAAGTTGAATATGGTTGTTTGGTTGGTGGGAATATACCGTAGTCCATGCTCAAATAAAAGCATATTCCTTAATAAATTGGATGAACTACTCAGCTTCCTCTCAAGAAATTATACTCGTGTATTGATCGCTGGTGACTTGAATATAGATGTTTTAGAGGCTACGACAGCCTCAGTTGAACTGAAGAACATTTTGAAGAGCTACGGTCTCACTGCCATGGTGAACTTTCCAACTAGATTTTGCTCAACTCGACAATCAGCGCTTGATAATTTTCTTACAAATCTTCCACACAGAAATATAATTATAACTGGAATAGACACCTGTTTATCAGACCACGATGCTCAACTTCTAGAATATAAAAATGTAGAAGAGAAAAGGAAGAATGATAGTGTTATTAGAATTAAAACCCGAAGATTCTCCAAAAAACGATGTAGAAAGATTTAAGAGTCTTCTCTCTTTAGAAAATTGGTTCAATGTATTTAATGCAAAGGTTGAAGATAAATATAATGAATTTCATACTACTTTGTATATTACTTCAACAATCATTTCCTGTAGTGGACAAAATAAAAAGGATTGGAAGTGGAGTCAAGTGGATAACACCTGAACTGAGAGAGCTAAGAAAGGAAATAAGTAGTAAATGCTGTAGAGCCAGGATTGCAAATGATTTTGATTCACTTGATGACATCCGCAGAGAAAAACGTCAATACAGAGAAAAGTTAAGATCTGCAAAAGAAATGCATTTTAAATTGTTAATTGAAAATTCGAAAAATCCGACCAAATGTACATGGAATGTAGTGAATTCTTTAACTGGTAAAAATAATAAAACCGACCATGATTTAGAGATTGAGCATAATGGGAGACTCTACAAGAATCCAACAGATGTGTCAAAGCTGTTTAATGAATATTTCACAGATAATACTTTATTTCCTCAAGATACAAATACAGTCATCAATGTATTACAAGGAAGTAATGAATGCCGATTTCCCCAAACCAAGTTGATGATGAAGAAATGCTCAATATAATAGGATCATTTTTAAATCTCAGATCGTGTGGTTTTGATGAAGTTCCAATGTCCGTAATAAAAGAAGCTAAATTTTATCTGATGAAGCCCTTGGTCCATGTAGTAAACTCTTCATTTGTATCCGGAATCTACCCTGAACTTTTGAAAATAACTAAAGTAACGCCAATACACAAGAAAGGAGATAGGAACAAGCTCAGCAATTACAGACCGATCTCAGAGCCGTCAGTCTTTTCCAAAATATTTGAGAGAGCAATGAGTAATAGACTTATGGAACACCTGTCTAAATACAACTTGATTGACGAGGAACAGCATGGTTTTCAGCGCGGTAAATCAGTAATGACAGCAGCGGTCAGTAGTATTGAATGGATTGTTGAGAAGGTTGATGCAGGTCGGCGCACAGCATCAATTCTGATGGACCTCACCAAAGCTTTTGAGTCGGTGTCTCATAATATACTTCTTCAGAAGCTGCATTCATGTGGGGTGACTGGTAGATATCTGCAGTGGATGCGTTCATATATTTCAAATAGAAGGCAGTTCGTGACAGTTAGAAGAAGAACTTATGATACCTTCAAATCAAGATTTCAACTTGAAATCTTCAAATCTGAACTTAGAAGGGTGACTCGAGGCGTTCCCCAGGGATCTATTTTAGGCCCTATCCTCTTCATTATCTACTTGAAAGACCTCCCTTCAGTTTTGAACCTACAAATACCTCGAAATTCACATGTGCAGCTGTGTATGTATGCTGATGACACTACGCTTAATGTAGCTGGTGACAACGAGGAAGAACTTGAAGAACGCACTAATTTAGGTCTGCTTCAGCTTGACAAATTCTTCAAGGATCATTGCTTGAGACTGAATCCAACTAAATGTGAGGCTATAAAGTTTTCAGCTGGAATTCGTGAGGATGAGGAGACTGAATTCACTGTTGATGGTCACGTACTTCAGGAAACCTCAAACTCAAAGTTCCTGGGTTTGACAATAGACCAACGATTGTCTTGGAAGTCACATGTGGATGGCATATTGAAGAAGCTGAACTCTGGCCTCTATTCACTCAGGGTATTGTCGAATTATTCAAGTCAGGCTACACTGAGAACCATCTACTTTGCAAACATTCATTCTCACCTAGCGTTGGAGTAGGACTCTATGGAGGAACATCTCTTGAAAACTTGAAAAAATTATTCACAGTTCAGAAAAAAGCAGTCAGAATCATATTGAAGTTAGGTTTCAGAGAGTCTGTGAGAGAAAAATTCAAAAGCCTCAACATATTGACAATTTATGGACTGTACATAATGGAATGTATTCTGACATTGAAATTTAAAAATGAAGAATATGTTACCCACCGGTATCATACACGCTCAAGGAGAACATATGCACTTCATCAGCACAGGAGACACTTCTTTGAAAAACGGCCATCATACATGGGAGCAAAGTTCTTCAACAAGCTGCCGATTGATGTCAGAGAGAAGGAGGGTGCAGACTTCAAGAGAGAACTGAAGAGATATTTAATTTCTATGAGCCTGTACTCAATTCAGGAGTATCTAAATTGAATTGTTGTTAATGTTGAAATTCTTTGACCTCTTTTACTGTGACGTTATTTATATTGTATTGATGCAATGATGAATAAAGAATTATTTGATTTGATTTGATTTGATTTGAATTAGCTCCGTACACGGCCGCCAATTGCTGCTCTCTGGCTCCCCACTTGTGGCTGAGACTGGCTACCAGTTGTAATGTACCTTATGTAATGCGAGCCTTATAAAGTATTTGCATTCAGCTAGCACAAAGCACAATTCCACCGTAGATCTAGTTTCAGCCTGTTAGATAACAGACTTGTCTTGTGGATAATGACTGGATTGCAGAGCCACATTCCCTACCTTACAATTCATATACATTGAGGCTCCTGTATAATTTGCATTTCCAATGAATTCAGCATTTAGACTGAGATATGATACATGGGACCCAGGTACTGGAAATGATTTAAAGTCATCATAATTATTCAATTATCAATTATTCTCTCAAATTTCATCTATGGTCTCATTATTTTACGCATCTCTCTACGATTGTTGCAGCCGTTATAGTGTTGAATGTAAAATCTTCAGTTCAACAACAATATATCAATTGACAGGGAATTGGGAGGGAATGTTTGGAACACAATATTTGACTTTGCAGCAGCTTTGTTTGAACTAGTTAGAAGATGAACATAACAAAAGTCCTCATCCCTACCCCTTAAGCTTAAGGGATGAGGGTGGTTTGAAAGTTGCATTTTTCATTTCTGGCTGACACACATGTAACTAGGAAACAATGCATTTCAGCGACATGCTAACAGAACAAAAATGAAGCTAGATAAATTTTCTACAAGTTTTATACAGTAGAGTTTTGTGATATCTTCTTTACTTTTCACTTTACTTTTATATTAACTTTTAAAAGTGTAAAGTTTTTGAAAAGACAGGTTTTCTTACAACTTTTTGCACTTTCATTAGAGTCCAGTCAAATGGTCATTTTTCAGGAAACAGCCCCGAAAGAATCTTTCTCGACGGTTTTATATGTATTTTGGGGCGCTGAATTCGAATCTGGTGGTCCGGTGGGGTTTATGGGGGCGGCGGGGGGCCGTGTGTCCGGGGATCTGCGTGTGTGTAGGCAGCTTTACTTCTTCTTTCTAATTTCCTTTTTCACTTGTGAAATCTGATTTCACAAACGGTTGTTAGGACCCCATGAGGAGGCGGCCCCTCCACCTAACTAGTTCATGGAGGGCTAATAACCCACATTGAATGAGCAAAAATTTATTCAGAGTCAAATAAGAAAGAGAAACGGACCGGAACTCAGGAAAAGCTTGGAAAAGAAACAAATTTCGATTTTTGGTACATGGAATGTTACTTCTATTGCAGGGAAAGAGTGTGAAGTGGTCGATGAGTTGGAGAAATACAAATTGAAGATACTGGGTCTGAGTGAAACAAAAAAGAAAGTACGTGGTGAGATGGCTGTAGATAAGGGATACAGTCTCTTATATTCTGGGGTGGAAATGAACAGTAGAGCAAAAGAAGGAGTGGGCATTATATTCAGTGGAGAGTATTTCAAACGAATTGTAAGCTGGAATGCAGTCAACTCAAGGATCATTTCTGCAAACTTGGATCTCGAAGAAAAGGTGTCACTTATACAAATATATGCTCCTACAGATGATTCTGCTGAGTTGGAAAGAGAGACTTTCTACCTAGCACTACAGGAAACAGTAGATAAGGCACGACAATATGCAGAGCACTTAATCATAATGGGAGACTGGAATGCAAGAGTAGGTAATGACATCACAATCGGTCATGGATGTTTGGGGAAGCATGGAGCTGAGTCGGTTTTGAACGGCAGTGGCAAGAGAATGCTGCAATTTTGTATAGACAATGATCTTCTGGTTGGCAATTCCTTCTACAAAAATTGAAAGTGGTATATTATGATAGCTGTGAACTTGTTACATCGATTTCCATCGGATTTTTCTTGATTACACATACCCTGGGGGCGGCAAGGGACCTGGTTACCTACAACCCTTCCCCCCCGCTGACGGCGTGATTATCGAGCCCAAAAATTGAAAGTGGTATAATATGATAGCTGTAGACTTCTTACATCGATTTCCATCGGATTTTTCTTGATTACACATACCCTGGGGGCGGCAAGGAACCTGGTTACCTACAACCCTCCACCCCCGCTGACGGCGTGATTATCGAGCCCAAAAATTGAAAGTGGTATCATATGATAGCTGAAGACTTGTTCCATCGATTTTTATCAAATTTTTCTGGAATACACTTTTCCTGGGGGTGACAAGGGGCCTGGTTTAATACATTAACCCCCCTCCCCCGGCCTATAACGTTTTTCCTCCGCCCGCAGCGTAATTATTGATCCCAAAATTTAAAAATGGTATAGAATGAAAGCCCAAAATTCGCTCTATCGAATGACACATTCATCTTCAAGATCGGTGATGGTCGCGGGCTAACCGTGAAGCTGGCCCGCCGAGTTTTAAAACTTTCGAAGTCTCTCACGGTCGTATTTTTTGAGCCCAAAATTTGAAAATGGTATAGAATGAAAGCCCAAAATTCACTCTATCAAATGACAACTTCATCTTCAAGATCGGTGATGGTCGCGGGCTAACCGTGAAGGCCCGCCAATGTATAAACCCTTATAAAAACCCATTTCCGGTTGAGCCCAAAAATTGAAACCCAAAAAAATTCTGGAAGCCCAAAAAAGCCCTAAATATTGGCATATGTTTCAAATTTGGGCTCGATATGGTGGGGCCAGCTTCACGGCGGAAATAAAATTTGGTGGACAGGATGTGGCTAAATGGATATGGCATCTTTGTAATGATATCTGGCACTATGCAAAAATTCCCTCAGAATGGGAGAAGAACGTTATTATCCCCATACACAAGAAAGGAAGCACAGTAGAATGTGAAAATTACAGAGCCATCTGCCTGTCATCAGTATTGCTGAAAATCTACTCTAGAATACTAGAAAGAAGACTGAGAGTAGAGGTGGAGGAAGGGCTGGAAGAGGAACAGGCAGCCTTTAGAAGGGATCATCAGACTAGTGATCATATGTTTACAATAAGACAAGTCATGGATAAGAGATTGAGCCGAGCTGGTCAAACATATATTGCCTTCTTAGATTTGAAAGTAGCTTTCGACACCGTATCTAGACAGTGCCTTTGGGATGCCCTCAGTGAAGCAGGTGTGTCACCTGAACTTACCAAAAGAATTAAAAGCCTGTACAGTAATGTCAGAGGGGTTGTGAGAATAGGAGGTGCTGCATCTAGAGAATTCAAAATAGATAAAGGTGTCAAACAAGGAGACAGACTAAGCCCACTTCTTTTCATAGTACTGATGGATCAAATAATAAAAATGTGCAAGAGAGGAACGACTCGAAGCAAGATTGGAAACCGCAACCTCCGCCGAGTATACGTTCAAGCACTGATATATGCAGATGATATCTTGCTAATAGCTAATAATCAAAGAGATCTACAAAATGCTGTGACAGAATGGTGTAGTGCGATAAGAGATAAGGGAATGGTTGTCAACATTGAGAAGAGTAAAGTGATGATAGTATCAAAGAATCAAGAGAATGTGGAGTTGGACATAACATGGGATGGTGAAATATTGGAAAGGGTGAACAACTATGAATATCTTGGAACATTAATCTCTGCAGATGGAAAAGTTGATGAAGAGATAAACAACAGAGTAAGGAAAGCCAACCAAGTGTATTACCAGCTTAGCAGAACCATCCTGGGTAAACGAGAAATAAGCCAGGGAACTAAAATAAGGATATACTAGTCGATATTTAAGCCAGTTCTACTCTATGGAACAGAATGCCTCACAATGATAGAAAAGCACAAGAGTAGAATTACCTCCTCAGAAATGAGATACCTAAGGAGGGTGGTTGGAAAAACCAAAAGAGACAGAGTGAGAAATAGTGTGATCAGAGAAACATTAAAACAGGAGGAACTGATTACCACTGTTCATCGAAAAACCCTTGGATGGTATGGCCATGTAGCTCGGATGAGTGATGAACGAAAGGCAAGGCTGGTTATGGAGGCAAGACCGGAAGGAAAACGAGGCAGGGGACGACCACGACTGCAATGGAATCAGTATGTAGAGAGTATAGCTGCAGGAAAAGGAAAGACAATGAATGAAGTAAAGAGAATGGCACAGGATCGTATAAAGTTTAGAGAATGGTTGAAGGAACCCGACGCTTAACGGCAAAAGGGTATGAAAAAGAAGAAGAATTCGAATCTGAAATTTGCTGACACGCCAGAGGGCGGCTTCACCCCCAAAAGCCCCAATCAGATTTTTTTACTTACTAATAAATGCCTAATAAAAAACTTTAAACTTTTATAATTTATAATTTTGATAGGATGATCAGATCTCCTCGTACTACAGCTCATTCTTCTCGGCTCGTCAAGGCGGTTCAAAATATGTAAGGCGGTTTATATATCATAACTGACATTTTATGAATAAATAAAGAATAATTCCTCTATTTAGTTTATAGTTTATAAATTTTAGTTATGATACATGATTTTGAACCGCCTTGACGAGCCGAGAAGAATGAGCTGTAGTACGAGGAGATCTGATCATTCTGTCAAAATTGTAAAAGTTTAAAGTTTTGATCCTTGACGTATCCTTATGACGTACCCCACCATAGGAAATACTGAAATTAAATGTTTCTAACAGGTGATTCTCATAGAAAATAACCCTCGTGAGATGATTTCAGCAGAAATATGTATTTTTTTGTTAGGAAGGCCTTGAAAAGGTATTATAATGAAAAATTTGTATTTTGGCTGTAGGACATGATTTCATATTTTTGGGTGTATTCCCCCTCCCACCACTACTAAATTCGAAAATTTCTAAGGAATCCTGTTCATAATAAATTGTTCTTACACGTGATGTGTGGTTTTTTATCTATACTAGAAAAATGATAGTGCTGGTATTGAATTGTTAAATCTACTAAGATCATTTGATATCTACTGTGTTCATAAATGTCCTACCAGATTCAATTCTTGTCTTGACATTGTAGCATCAAATATTTCAGCCAACAGTGTGGAGCTAAAGTTTCTAGAACAGGACATGATCTCTGATCATGCAGGTATCTGGTCTACTTTCTATTTGGATCCTACATCAGAGGTTGAAAATGATGACGCATGTAGTAGAACATACATTAAGAAGCGTTTTATTACTCTAGATAATCTAAACTATTTCAGACAGTTATTGACTACCGCAGACTGGTCTGATATTTATACCAAAGATGTAAATAGTGCTGTTAGGAACTTCTTATATATTTTTACAAAGTATTTCAATGTAACTGTCCATACATAAATGTTAGAAATATAAATGGTAAGAAGAAAGCATCTGTGATAAACTGGTTTACTCCTGAACTTGATAGTATGCGTAAACTACTTCTTGTGATATATAACAAATGGAAGAGCTCTAATAACCTTGAGTATAAAATTATGTTCAAGAATTTAAAGATAAAATACAAGAAAGAGATTTCTAGCGCAAAACTTGTAGCTAATAGTAAATTTATAGCTGAGGCTAAAAATCAATGCAAGGCAGCCTGGCAAATTGTCAAAAATGAAGGTAATCTGGTAAATTCAACAAAACAGGTCATTCCAATCTCTCTGAGCAGTTTAATAATTTTTTGTTAATGTGTCATGTGCTACTGGTAATATTCAAACAAATAGTAATAGTACAAATGATGTAGACTTCTCTGATCTTTTAAATAATAGTATCAATAGTAATCTGAATAACCAAAATTTTAAATTTAAGAAGGTTGATGAAACAATCATTAGTCTTATTATAAATAGAATGAGTCACTCAAAATCTGAGGATGTGTATTGTATGTCAAATTATTTGTTGAAAAATGTAGTTGATGTTTTATATCTGAACTGACTTATATTGTAAATTATATACTGAGTGAAGGAGTTTTTCCTGATTTTCTAAAAGTTACCAAAGTTACACCTGTTTATAAGAAGGGGGATCCTAATGAACCCCAGAACTATAGACCAATTGCAATTGTACCTATACTAAGTAAAATCATTGAGACATGTATTGTAATTCAACTTAATGAATATTTTGTTAACAACCAGCTGTTCTATCCTTCTCAGTATGGCTTTAGACCGAATCATAGTACTATTGATGCAATTGAAAAACTTGTTGAATATGTTTTGAATGGTTTTGAACTCAAGCAACCAGTTGGGTCTTTACTATTGGACTTAAGCAAGGCATTCGACTGTGTCTCTCACTCTATACTCTGCAAAAAACTTGAAAAGTATGGTATTAAAGATAAGGAGCTCATGCTGATCAAGAGTTATTTGAAAAATAGAAAACAAATGGTTAGCTTGAATAGTGCAAACTCAAATTTCCTTGATGTAACCATGGGGGTTCCTCAAGGATCAGTCCTTGGCCCTTTTCTGTTTCTGGTCTTTGTAAATGATTTTAGTAAAAATGTTTCTGTCTTTTCAATATTATATGCAGATGATACCACTCTGGTACATAAGGACGTTGATATAAAAACTGTTCAGGATACGCTTGGAAGGGCTATGGATGAGTCTAAGGTATGGTTCAATGCCAACTTACTTAAGGTAAATGAGAGCAAAACAGAACAAATAATATTTTCTCTCAACAATGTAAGTACTGGTAACCTGAATCTGAATGATGATGTTTTCAAGCCTGTAAAGTTACTAGGAATGTACTTAGATAGTAAACTCAGCTGGGAGTATCACCTAGTGAATTTATGTAAAAAGCTTTCTAGAGTAACATTTCTCTTACGAAGACTGAAATATTGTGTAAACCTTGATGTAATTAAAATTATTTACTTTGGTCTCTTCCATTCACACTTGATTTATGGAGTAAAACTGTGGGGAAACTCATCTTCTTCAAAAAAAAGCATTTATATGGCAAAAGAAAGCACTTAGAGTTATATTTGGTATGAAATACAATGAATCTTGTAGAGGAATTTTTGTAGAACACAAAATTATGACCTTGCCTTGTCTGTATATATTATAATTAATCTCAGTAAAGAAAAATCTGTCTAATTTTGATAAAAATATTTCTATACATTCACATTATACTAGACATAGGGACGATATAACTAGACCTACAGTTAGATTGACTAAAACTCTAAAAAGTCATAAGTACCTACAAATTCACATGTTAATTTACTACCAGATAATGTTAAGAAGTTACCATTGAAAACGTTTTGTATTTCTGTTGATAAATGGCTCAAGTCTGAAGCTTTCTATTCTGTTAATGAGTACCTGGAATATTTCAATGTATATGTGTAATTTTGTTCGTTTCTATAGTCCAACTCGTGTTATTTTACTACAATATTTCAATGTGTATTTGTAAATTTGTTCGTTTTATAGTCCAACTTGTGATATTTTACTTATTATTAATTTATTAGTGTTTTTTTATAAGTTTCATATTTGCAAAGTTTCCATAATTCTCTTTTCTTTATTTCTTTTTTCTTTTCTTCTTGAATTTTTCAGTATTAGTTACATACTTAGTTCTTCTTCTTTATCTGTTATACTATAAGTTTCATATTTGCAAGGTTTTCTATTATTTTTTGTTGTATTTTGTTTTTTCTAAAACTCAATAGTATATTAGTTAAGTTATTCTATTTCCATTTTAATGTATTGTATTTTCAAATTGTATTATGCTCAATGTGTGTTATGAGGGCAATAATGGGATTCAGTTCCTGGTGCCCTCAAATATGTAAATTTTCAAATTCAATTTCAATTTCAATTTATCAAAAACACACAAAACAAAATTACAAAGAATTACGAAACAAATAAAACACAATAAAATGTTACAAATATATAAAACCATGGGCTTTGTGTTTGGGTGTGTTGGAGAAGAGAAAAAAGAGAGGAAGATACCTAGCCAACTATGGTTTCCCATGTAATAGGCAGGCAAAGAAGAGAAGAGTAGTAATGAGGAAAAAAGGGAAGGGAAAAATGGGGGGAAGGAAGAAAACAGAGGAATAGGTACTCAAAATAAAGGTAAGCGAGTCCACTGAAAAATGAAAAAAACTAATGAAAAAACAATGCTGGAGCAGAAATCTCGAGTCATATATCTAAATGGAAGAAGAAATTAGTGTATGTCCAGTTTTTTATATCCAGTTTAATTTTTCCGCTGATCTTATTGTCCATGAGAAAGTGATTTGGAATGAGGTTTATTATTTTAGTACCTATGTAAATTAACTGCCTTCTTATACATCAATATATAGTTGGGCCGAACTTAACATCAGTATCGAAAGAATAGACGTTAAGCAAAATATACAAGAAAACAACGCGGAAATGTTTGGAAAAATTCACACTCTGGAGCAGAGTGTGAATAAACTAGCAAGTGAAGTTGCAAAAACCCACAACAAGCCGATCTCATTTGCTGAGGCCGTGCAACGCCAAAGAAGAGGACCGCACCTTCTACATTATCGAGTGCCGCCTCCACTGCTGCAGCCAGGGAGTCTCCGCCCCGGACAAGAAGCTGTCGCCCAAGGAGAATGTGATCATCCTGAAGCCAGCAAAAATAGATGGAACGGTAAAGGAACAAAGCGGAAAAAATTCGAGAAACAATAAAGAAGAACATCACCCGTGAACAAAATTTGAACATTAAAAAAGCCGTTGATGTCCGTGGTGGGGGTGTGCTGTTGGTGCTTCACCCAAGGGCCAATAAAGAAAATGTTTTGGGTGATAAGGTCCTGCAACATCCAAACATAAAGGTAAGCGCGCCACAATCCAAATTGCCAAGAATAATTCTGTATCACGTCGCTGCAGATATAACTGCTGCTGAATTGGTAAACGATGTGTTTGAGAGAAATCTCGAGTCATCGTCATTGAGTAGGGAAAATTTCTTGAAAAACTTCATGCCGATTTTTAAAATAGAACCGAAAAACAAAAACACCGTGCACTGGGTAGTGGAGTGCACTGGTGAATTAAGAAAAGAATTTATTAACAAATCGCGGATTGGTATTGATTGGAGGGTGTGCCGAGTTGGAAACTATGTTGCTTCAAGTGCCAAAAAATTGGACATATCAGTAAGCATTGCACTCAAGCACAAAACACCTGTGCTCACTGTTCCACTACAGGACATGATGTTAAAGAGTGCCCTAATAGAGACAAAAAGCCCTCATGTTTAAATTGCCGCAATGATAAAAAAGCGTTCTCTAGGTGACAGAGAGTGCCCTTCCAATCAAAAAGCGCTACAACAAATAATTGATAGAACTGATTATGGAATCTGAAAGAAAAATATTTAATATACTGAGGATAAAGAAAAATAATAGTGATAGTAAAATCAAGCAATTAACCCAACACAAAATGATTACTTTAAATTCTATCCTAGGTCTTAACAAAATTGATAGTTTCTAAGTAACAACTAATACTGATAAAAGTAAGATAAGTCTGGTTTATAATTTTGGTGAGAGGATTGATGTTATGATATCTTTTACAAAATAGGGACTATTATTAAAACATCCAAAGGTCTCTCTCTGCTTAGAAATAAAAAATATTTCTCTCTTGAAGAATGGAATCACCGAATGTGTTGGATTAATTGTATAAGTTTTGTTTTCTGATAAAAACATTCCTATTTTCATATTAAATGATGGTGAAAATGGGGTACTTATTGATCTTTTGAATAGAATAAATTTTTGGAGTAAATTCAATCACCCTTTGATTATAGGAATTGACTCTTTTAACAATCTGGGTGAAACTTATTTTGATATTCCTGCCACTGAACACTTGAGTACTCTCAGAGGAGCTAGAGATTTGAAGTTTATTTTTTATTATCGAGGTTATTGTGAAATTAATTTTCTTAATATACCTAAGCTATCTGATAGTCCGGGAGTTGAGTACCCGGTGGGATTCTTTGAAGGTAATAATAAACGTGAATCATTCATAAACTCTATGATTGAATTACGGACACTACTTCAAAACACTGATAACGAAAATGCTAAAATATATAAAAATATTCTTTTAGGGTCACGCATAGAAACATGTCAATATCAGGTGATGAACTAATAAGCGTCCTGAATAACAATATGAACATCTATGATAATAATTTGAAAAGATTCCTATTCAAAACAAACTCTAAATACCGAATGGGATATTGCTTGGAGCAGGGTGGAAGTTACGTAGAATTTCAAGAGGATACTTTAAAATTCTCTACTAAAGAACGATATGTTTTAGTCACACGTAATACTACACTTATGCTGAATAGCGAATTAATAAAAACTATAAATAGAATAACTCTTCATGAGTGTAAACTTCCTAAAATAAAATGGTATGACGGTGTCCCCGGCTGTGGTAAATCTTACTTTATAGTCTCGCATCATGATACTTGTGTTTGCCTTAATCGGCATGAGATAACAGTAAAAGTTGCCACATAAACGCCCTATACCATGAGATATCTACTTACGCTATTGTTTCTCTATGGTTAAACGAGCCCGCACCGTCTCCGTCAAAAAGTAAACTGAACTAGTCGGTGACGGCGCGGGCACGGCTCGGGCAACAAACACGGTGACGGTGCTGACGCGGTGCGGTAGTATGTGTCCCTACACGTTTGAAAGCATTTGTTTTCTCACTCGCCGTAGTACGTCCGTCACTTGGCCGTGCCGCGGCGCGGGCTTGGTGCGGATATGAGTGTCCCCGCCATAAGACATGAAAGTAGCATGATAATAGTGGTGCAATTGAATGATTTGGAGTATTTTATTGAGTGCTCATTTTTCCTTTCATGAAAATCATCAGTCTATGAACTTCAAATTACTGTTTTCTTTGAACTTATTACAATTTATAAGTTATTCATCCTTATATTTCTTACATAATCCTTTTGTATAACAGGTGATTGAGACCTTGTGTAACAAAAAACTTATTTTTAGGTCATTTTAGATGAAAGAAATAATAAATTTCCTCATGTTCCCACAAATTCCCGGGAATTTATGATTTTAAGGATTATTTCCCTTAAATTCCCAGGGAATATTTCCCTTAAATTCCCTGGGAATATTTCCTCAATCTTAAATTATTTTATTAATTAATTCCCGGGAATTTTACATCACTACTCTGACATGACCTAACGACTGTCTTTAGGCAGCCGAGACCGACAGCTTTACGTGTCCATCCGAAACACAGGAGTGGCCCGAGAAAAAAAATCTTGTCCTAGCCGGGATTCGAACCCGGGCCTCTGAATTATAAGTAGTCCAGCATCTAATTCATTCGACTACAGCCATTCGATGATTCATTGGATTTTTATGTTGTATGAACTTTATGGCGGCTGATAAACTTGAAGTGTTGGCTACTATATATCTAATCAAACTTAATGAATCTAAGGATTATGTGCTCCAACCGTGGCGGCTCTAACCACTCGGCTCGAGTCGTCACTAAGGAATTGCACCTTATCTAACTTGTTAGAAGAAAAATAAATCAAGTTGGTTTTCTTAACAAGATTTCATTGTTTAATAGATATATCTCAATAGAAAAAAAATAACAATTTGAAGAAACTACGATGATAACTTCCTATATCGATTATTTAGCTAAAAATACTTGAGAGATGAGCTCTCGTAAAACAAAAAGCAAACATAATCATGAACACGCAGGAACAAAAATTGAACTTTGTTTTATTTCTGTTAACGCTCTTGATTCGTGGATGAAAGCAGCAATATTGAATCCCTGAAATTGAAAATAACTTTAATGACAATGAAAAGTAAAAAATTGGATGTGAGAACTATTACAACAATAATTTAAACCTTTCGCATATAAAGAAATTCGTTATACTTGAGAATTCTTTAGCTGAAAACCCGCACCAAAACTGGCATAATTTTAACATAACAAAGTTACAACGATTATGATTTTTGCAAGGTTTTTAATATGTAGGACTTCTTAAATTTCCAACATGTTTAAAATTTGAAGAAGCTATATGATGGTTTTATCATTCTCGATTTGATCTAGAAATTTTCACAAATAAAAGCATACTCCTTCACTCTCTTATTATTAAACGATATTTTAAAATCATTCAACTCTTAAATAATCGTTTGAAAATATGAATGACTAACAAACCAGAAACCAAGCGAATAAAATAAAAGATTCAATTGGAAAGGCTTGAGAGACTAAACAACTGATTTTTCAGAAAACAGCCTTCAACTAGAGATGACTTTGTCTCATTAATCGACGTCAAGAATCGATCGTCTTTGTCTCATATCCAGACGTCAAGAAGTATCAGAGTACTCTGTTTAATTTACAGATATTTTCTCACCAAATTCCAAGTCAATAATAAGTCACCCTGTAATGATAGCTTTCTTCAAACTTATACACGTGAAGATTATACTGTTAAGTATCAAATAATATGTACAATAGAGTATTTACCTGTAACTTGGCGGCTCTCAAAAATCCTTTGTTAGCAGTGACAGTGACTACTTTGTGATGATGTCCTGTCCCGAATATTAAACTAGATCTTTGTTTAATTTTGCCACATAATTTCAAGCCAGGAAATGGAACATCGTCTACTATTTGAACATTCTTTAAAAGGTCTTCCGCTCTAGCCTTCTCAGAAGGCCCACCTAGTACCCTCATTATCTCTACGAATTCGTTATGAGCAGTTCGGCAGCAGATGTACTCCCTACCTAGTCGGACAAAATAGGAATTTATTTACTCATTCATTTTATATGTAAATAAAGGCTCACAGAAAATTCCATGGAAAGCGAGAGATGTATGAGAGATAATGTAAGATGGAGTAATATGTGGTTGGTCACAAGTTTTATAAACCTATAGTTTCTATATACCTTTGTTGGTCAGCTTGTACAGAGCCGACAGAAAAAGCAGATAGTTTCCAAATGATCACATCTTTTATAAATCCAAGTTTAACAGGAAAATAATTCAGAGTGCAGTCATTGAATCGCTGATTACTGATCATAGAGCTATATCGGCTTCATTGTCTGTGTCTGGAGACCGGACCGGTCATGCTACTCCCATAGTTAAAGATATCATCGACGTCAAAAAATTGACGGACTTGTTGATGGAGCATAATTGGTGTGACTTATATGCTTGCGACAGTGTTGATGATAAGTTTTCTGTGTTCATGGATGGACTGCTGGCGTATATAAAGCAGTGCACTCGTTCAAGCCAGAGGCTTGTCAAAAATGTTAAGTGTCTAAAACCGTGGATTACAGATGGGCTCTGCCTAGCAATTAAGCATAGAGATAAACTCTATAAAGCGCATAGAAAATCTCCCCAAAATGAGAGATTAAAAGCTAAGTACTTGGCTGCAAAAAATAACATAAATAAATTAATAAAAAATCAAAAGATTAAATTTTATTCCAACTTGAATACCTTTCCTGTAAAAAAACAATGGGAAATTATAAATAATCATTGCAGTAAATCAGTTTCCAAACGAAAGTCGATCCATCTGCATTGTGGAGATAATCTAATAACAGATGGAAACGTTCTGGCTAACAAATTCAATGAATACTTCATAAATATATCTGATGAAATAGTTTCTTCAATACATGACCCAGATGAATCCATGAGAGAAAATCATGATAGAAAATTTAAAAGTGATTTTATCCAAAATTCTTTTTTCTTAAATCCTATTAGCTATCAAGAACTACTAACTGAAATAAATAAATTGAAAAATGGGAAAACTCCAGGTCCTGATAATATTTCCTCCAGTTTAATAAAATCTATAGCTTATGCTATTGTTCCTGTTCTTTGTCACTTTTTGAATGGCCATTTCCCATCAAATCTAAAAACAGCCAAGGTAATACCTATTTTTAAGAGTGGATCGAATAGAGAAATTTCAAATTATAGACCCATCTCACTGATTTCAGTGTTCTCAAAAATTCTAGAGAAACTTTTTAAGAAAAGATTAATGAGCTTTTTCAATAAAGTGAACTATTTTAATAGAAACCAATTTGGATTTCAGGAGGGCTTGAACACAGAACAGGCATTATATAAGTTTATGTCAGATATTTATCACAGCATCAACACACCACATAAAAATAGAACATCTGGTCTATTCTTGGACATCCGAAAGGCTTTCGACACAGTTGAACACAGCACCTTGTTGAATAAGCTTCATGCTGCTGGTGTCCGTGGTGTTACCAACATGTGGTTAAAATCATACTTGATGGATAGAAAGCAGTATGTGTCTATTTCGGGTTGTGATAGTGAGCTGACAACAGTTAAATACGGCGTTCCACAAGGATCCGTTTTGGGCCCTATATTGTTTTTAGTCTACATAAATGATTTGTTTTCCCACACATTTTTTGGATCAATTACATCTTTTGCCGATGACACAGCCCTAGCGTACTCTGCTAAAAATGAAGAAGAACTGCATGAAATGATGCAGCTGGATTTGTTTGATTTGCGATGCTGGTTCAACTGTAACAAACTAGCACTAAATGCGAGCAAGACTTCCTATATAAACTTTTCATTATCATCACCATTTAGTTTCACTGATCCTGTCAGGTATCATCAGGTCGGTTGCAGATCTGTGAGTTGTGACTGTGAGGTAATTCAACAATCTGACTCTATTAAATATCTTGGGCTAATATTGGATCAAAGTCTAAATTGGGATTTGCATGTGAATAAAGTAAAAGGGTACCTCTTATACTTGGTTAGGACTTTCTATCAACTGCGTCAATTCTTCCCTGTAAATATTCTTCGTGTAATGTATTTCTCTTTCTTCAATAGTAGGCTGGAATACGGAATTTCATGTTATGCATCTACCTTCATGTCTCATTTTAAAAATCTTATAGTCCTACAAAAATCAATTGTTAGAATAATGTTTGGAGCTAATAGACGAACGCATACTTTCCCAATATTCAGGTTCTTTGGAATTCTACCTTTCAGATACATGTATGTACTGAAAGTTTTATCTTTGTTTTATAAAATGAGTGGGGATAGGAATCAAATGGGGAATCTTGAACAAAATCAGCAGATAACTAGGCAAACTACAAGGATGCTAATCAGACTCTCCAAACCAAACAGCACTACCTTCCAGAGATGCTTTTTATTCCTTGGACCTAAATTCTTCAATATTCTCCCAGATGAGATTAGAAAGCTACAGAATCTCAAGAAATTCCTAAAACAAACGAAGAGTTGGCTATGGCTTCATTCACCATTAGAAGTAGAAGACTTATTCAAAGTAGTAAGCTGAGAAACACATGGTGCTAATATCTAATCTATTATTGAATATGAATTTCAGTGTAGTATGGTCTTTTTACTGTAGTTACTTCTGTATCCTTTAAAGTTTAACCTTTGCTTTGAGCTTTGATCTGCAAACATTGTTTTATTTATCGCTGTTATGTCTCATCTTTTATTTTTCATTTTTTCCCCTCTCTTGTCATGAATTATGTTGAAAAAAATTATACTGGTGATTCTTCCTCCCATTTTTTCGCAGTTTTAACTACATTTCATAATATAAGTATATTTAAAGAGAGGAAATGCTACAATCAATCAATAAAATTACTTGATGATGGTGATTGAATGTGTGTGTGTTTGTGTGTGTGTGTGTGTAGGCTTTTTTCTCCTCCTATATCCGATTAAACCTCAACTCCTGCTCACGGACAAGTGCTTCATGAAGCACTTTGTGAGCAGTTATTGTTCACATTAATATTATGTTATATATTATTATATTATATACTATTACTTACAATCTATTATTAAATTTTAGATGGATTATTGTTTTATTTGTCAAGCTAGACTCTATTTGGTTTCTGTATATGTATTTATGAGTGTGAATAAATTTGAATTTGAATTGAATTTGAATTGAATTGAATTGCTCATTAACAATAACCTGGAAACAAAAAGAAAAAGTAGCCTACACTTCTTTAAATCTCAAAAATTGAAAATCCAGATGTTCAGATGTTATATCAATGTTCCCCTTTGTTGTCTGGCATTGTGTGGTGGAGGAGGCAATTGAAGGGTGATGTACATAGCATAATTGCGCCAGTTGCCGGCTGCCAGCCAATCGAACAGCTCACTTCTTGTAATGTCAATTTTTGCAAAGTGATTTATTGTGATTTATTCCAAGTGTTGTCTCATCTCGTATTGTGATCTGGACCCGAGATCCGGGAAGCAAGGAGGATTTGGACATGAAGGTAGGCCTATGTTATTGTGCACTTAGCCAATTGAATTGTTCAACTTGCTACCCGACGCCAGACAACCCCAAAATGTTCTCGATGTAATTGATACAGTCCACAAACCAGAGTGCTGTTTGAGCCAGCCTCTGTCGAATAAACATGGTCCTCTGGGCCGGATTGATTTGTTAATCAAATTTGAATAGGACATGAGTTTGAAATATTGTCTAATAGGTTTGTCATTTTTTATGCCTATTTTATTCTTGTTTTTTCTGTGTATATGGCTTGTTTTTGTCATTGTAGATGAATATACACTTTATTTGTGGTATTCTTAAGAAATTTGGGCTCAATTTAAGTTGCAAATTGAGTAGAACAAGTAATATTTTCGTAAATAATTGTGTCGTAGTATTATTGCATAAGATTGTTGCATTGGCGCCACAAGGCTGGACTGGCAAGTTTGTGTCAATAAGTAGAGAAAGATTTATACGTCGTCTAACTGTAACAGTAACTGGAACTGTTACTTTTTTCAAAGGATACTTGCAGTTATTTGCATTGATTATTGTCGTTACTTTGTTATTAAGAGCAGTTATTGTTTGTTCCAATGAGTATTGATATGGTATTAGTAGCCTCGTAACCGATCATTCTCTACCGAGCATAAGTTGAAGTGCTGGCTAGGCTTGTATGATTAGATAAGCTAGCCATTGTTTGTTACAGTAGACTACTTCATTGTGCCGCCTGCTCTCATGTTTTCCCTCTTATTCTTGTTTGGTTCTTTGTCTCACCTCACTCTCTCTCTCATCGAGCGCTCACTGTTATTGCCTCACTATGGGTGTTATCAAAGACTTGACGTTTCAAAGAGATGCATTAATTCGTAAAATAAAATGGTTTAATGAAATTGCCAAAGCTGTCGAAAAGGATCCAAAAAATAAAAAAATGAAGAATTTATTGAAAGTTATGGGTGAGCATATCAATCACCACCAGGTGGAGTTAAATGATTTAATAGATAAGATGCAGAGCTACTATAACAAACAAAATCCTCGATTGGAAACAACTGAACTTGAAATGCTGATGAGCGAATTTGATGAGATGTATTTCAATGTCAAAGCTAGACAGAACAGAGTGCTGTTTGAGCCAGTCTCTGTCGAATAAACACCAGAACAAAATAGAAGGGAAGAATTTACTTTACTTTAGTGGAGTGAAACAGTAAATTGAAGTTTGCAGTATTGACACTTGATACGATCCAACAAAACATATACTGGTAAGTGATAACTGGTACTCAAGTAAATTCTAGCCAAATTATACGTTTTGATGTGATGTTTGAGCTATTCACTCTGTTTCTATGAATGAATGATTTATTGATTATCATGTCAAATATGGAATCGATCAATTTAAACTACTCTAAAGTAATTTTATAAATTTCCACAACACTAGAAGACAAAGTTCTTGACTGCCATGATTTGCAAACCACCAAAAATAACTGAACTCAAAGATTTGAGTAATTTAGATAACAATGCTGAGAAACGATGTGCTTAAATCTGTTGAAAAAATATTCTCCTCATATCCATTTATTTTTGTCTCTTATAAATAGTTCAAGACTCCTACTGGAACATTGTTAACAAATAGATCTAAACAACCGGCATACAAAACCAATCTTCTAATTACCAATCATGAAATGTTTTTCATAACATGTAAAATTGGATTCATTTTCAAAGAAATGCATACATAGTTGAATCAACCACAGAAATTTTCAAATGAAAACACACATAAATAATGAATAAATTAGTACATTTTGAACTTGCATTTTCATTAAGTAAATGTTGTGCGGATTATAAATTTAAATTTACAATTGGCACAGGAAAACATAAAAATCTACTCTCACAAGATAGTAATAAAATGGATAGATAAATATTTCATTACTAATTGTAAAAATTATGTTGGATTATATCTCACCTTCTAGGATTTCATCTAATATTGGTTTCACTGGACGCTCTCTCTCCCAAACAGCTTGTTGATTCAACAAAGGCTCTTTGAAAATCCAATTTTCTCCACCATTTGTTAAAGATGAAACGTACGCTATTAAAGTCGTCACATCCAGATTTATCTTTTTAATACTTTCATTCCTGGAAAAATGTAAAAGAATAGATTGAAATAAAAAACGCCAATACATGAAATAAATGAAAATTGGGTAAATTTGCCATATTATGTTATTATGGAAAACGGTATGTGCTAAGCAGCTTACCGTTTTATTATCTGATTACTAGTAGAAATATTATTTTCAGGATCACAAGAGCAGCTTGAGATGGAATCTTCATTGGATACTAAGATATTATCGTTGCTGTCATCATTTTTTGACTTAGTGATAACTATCCTGGTTCCAATCACATCAATTCCCATTGCAGACAACTCATCAGCAAGTTCTATGCATATACCATTCGTGAAATTGAAGCAAACCTGTGAAGGAAAGAAATATAAATTATGAATACAGTCGTTGAATGATAAACAATTCTTGAATGAATAACTATAACTTAGTTCAGATTGTACCATTGAGCTTCTAACAGTTTGTTGCTTGCTTTTCCTGTTTCCATCATTGGGCAAGTAGAATAATCTCCTCTAGATAAAAAGGAACATTCTTAATGATTGAAAACCCATTCAAAATCCGTATAGCTAGAAATATTTCTATTATATGAGTCCGGAGACCTGGTCACTATTGTTTCTTTTTTAATTTTCCACGTCAGTTCCTTGATTTTTATTAACTTGGAAATGCTTTAAAATTGGAATATTGTGACGATAAAAATTATTAGAAGAACAAAGAGGAGATATTATATTATACTACAGGCAAAATATCTGTACATTTACTACAGTGAGGTACCCGTTATAATGCCAGTATTTTATTAACATTGGTGTTGCTATCCTTGCCTATCATTCTAAAAAGCAAATAGCACTTTACTTTTCTAGCTCTGCAATGTTTCCAGATCGTTTTTGAACAATGTAGAAATATTATTAATCAACAAAATAGTTTATCTCAATTACTAAAAATGTGTTATTTAATCATAAAAATATTATTTTTTCTTGACAAATAAATTATTAATCAATCAATCAATAATCTTCTTTATTCCGAAACACGGTAAGTACAAAAATTATAAATAATAAAAAATACAAATAATTTGGTACTTAAATTAGGGTTTCATATTATAGATAACGGAATGAGCCTACATGGGCACTTTAGCCTTTGTGTAGACTCGAGTTGGGATATAATTTATTATTTTAAACAATAATGAACAGTTAATATTAAATCAAATATACCGGTATGAGCTACCCTCTAGAGAATGCAGAAGCATTCCATCAACAACGATCTTGTTCTATCTTTCTTCACTGCCATTATAACGTGGATCTCACTATAAAAGAAAGGAAGTGCAACTCAAGGGGGGGTTAACTTGATTGAGTACCCCGCTGTCACCAATCAACAATCAAGAGTGAAGGGCAGTTTTCCGGTGTTGGTTGTGCGAATGTTCAACTGCCTGGGAATTCAGTTAGGGCGCGCCCAGTCAACGTGTTCATGAACTGAACTCATCGAAGTGGCTCATTGGAGAAGCTTCTATCAGTTCAGAGGATTTTTTCATGGAAACTGTTGAACTGTGACGCTGCCTACAGTTTATGTATTATGTTTTTAAATACTTGACTAAATCTATTCAGGAAACTTAACATTGATTAAGACATTGGACATTTGTATAGCCTACTATCATTTTCATTACATTATGATTGATATCTATCCTCAACCAATGGTATTCTACAAAGATATAACAACATCATTAACATCAGAAGTAAATAAACTGTCTGGCTAACTAATATGAATTGACTTCAAGCCACCTCTACTTGCTTTACCTCATTTACATTTGCAAGACAATGCCAAGAAATAATGAAATGTATTCCTGATTTGACTCACTTTCATTAAGACACATTTTAGATGTTAAACTTGCAATTACCACAGACATACAAAGAACCCCGTGAAGCTGGCCCCACTCAAAACAGCACAAATCAAATTACATATCCAAACTTTTAGTGTTTAATTTGTGCTGTTTTGTGCTGTAAAAAGGTTTTTGTGCTATCAATTTAAAGAAGATATTAGACTTTGAAAGTGGGTAGGCTGGCTTCACGCTAGCACCACCCAAAACAGCACAAATAAATTAACATATCTAGGGTTTTAGTGCTAAATTTGTGCTGTTTTGTGCTGTGAAGAGTTTATTCTGTGCTATCAATTTAAAGAAGATATTGAGGTCCACTTCTTGCTAGTCGACTGGTTAATCCAGAACATAGTGGTCCCTTGAAAATTAAAACAATCATCTATAGCGCATTCACATTCTACTCATTATCATTATAAAAGTTATTCATGTATTACTAACTTGATACAATTTCTACATTAATTAATGCTGAATTCCCCTGGATTTCATTTGATATTCCTTTCCATCAGTATTTATAAAATACAAGGAACACAATAAGCTCTCATCTTAAATAATATAAAGCTGTAAAATGGATTTTGAAAATACATTATTTGTCAACAATGAATGTAACTTTAAATGGATAAATTATCGGCAGTTGATGTATAGAATGTGGTAGCTAATATAGTTATAAAATTATGAATTTTATTCCCATCCGAATAAAACGAACAATTAAAATATAAATTCCAAAAAACCAGAAGTCTATTTAAATATGTGTTTCATTAGGCCTCTAGGAAAATCAGTATGGGTACACTATAAAATAAATAATAAATTATACAGTTTACTGAAACATGCATGTACTCACTCATACTAACGTATCTCTCATCCCTCTCGTACTCTCACACAAAAAAACCTAAATTAACTTGTCTTTTTTCGTTAGGGCTACTCTTCAATAGAAATAAAAATTAAAAATTGGAGTACCCTTTCTTTAAATTGCTTGGTTACCCTACGACATGTTTCAGCCATGATAATGGTACCATGGCCGAAACATGTTGTAAGTAACAATGTTATAAAAAGGGCACTCTAGGGAGTGGTGGCTGCATTTATACATTCTTAGTACCATTCATATATTTTTTCTATCGTTTTACTTTAAAATACTCAAGTGTTGTAAACCAAATTAGAAAAAAAATAATTTTACAAAGATTTAAATATAATTTACTTGTTTTGTGAATAAATTTATTTATTTATTAATATAAAGGGTTAACCTAATACAAAAAGTAGACACTTCTATAAATGTTAGTTATTTCAAGTTAATTTAGTAAACAAGTCTTTTGCCTATCTATTCAATTAATAAATTTGAAATGAATAGCTTGATATATTACTAACCTTTTTGGATATATCTGCATCATATATAAAGGAGTCTGGTGAAACGTCGTTCTTATTTGAAGTGAGCTCAAATTCCTTTAAACATAGATGCTAATCCTCGATACCAGTCAGAGACGATAACTGTCACTCATCCTCCAAATATTCACTCAGCCTTCTGCAGCCTTCAGCAGCTTTGTCGAATACTACCGATAAAACTGACAGTCTTCTTTCTGTGAATTGGTTTGCACAGTACTCTGAGGAGCACATCACCTCCTCAATTACTGATGGCAGTGTGCAAATTTTCCCTATTTAATTCGAGCAGTCACAGCTACAATCTACTCTGTACACTCCCCCAGCTAAACTTTTAAGGGCGAATGAATTATACAAAATATTAGCCCTTTTTTATAAGCTAATATGTTTGCCCCTTTCGTTGCATCCTTGGCCACGCCAAAAATTGAGTTTGCAATCTCGGGAATTGAGTCAAGTGCCTCTCTGTATGAATAACTGTCATTCATGGCTGCAGCAATGACTTGACATGCAGCATCGAAGCTGCATGTATTGGTGAGGCTAACGTTTCTCATATTTATTCTTACAAGGCCCAATGATGCATTCATGCCATTTTTCAATAAACTGATCTTCACCTTTCCAGATTGATTCAACATGGATGGGTAATCAGGATTGGGCCTCCAATAGTAGCCACCTGGCTTTGATTGCATTGAGAGGCCTCTCCAGCCCTCAATCGATGTGGCATCAACTCTCCCTCTTTCAGTGACATGTCAGTTCTGATGACAATGGATGTTTCATTTTCCATCTGGTTTGAACCACGGCTCTCAAGAATAGTGGTGTGATGTTCACCTGGTTTGAACACTTCAGACAAATTCTTCTCTGTCCATATCCTTCATCTGCATCCAAAGCAAAAGAACAGCCTTCCAGGGCATGCACTGCACTGTGACACAAGCTACAAGTATGTGCTCCTTCAGGAAAGTGTCCCTGGCTGCAAGCAGGGCAGCTGGTCGATGTCTGATTCCTTGCTCTTTGGGTTTCCTTGCTGTTTTCTGTTTCCTGCTGTTTTCTGGATTTCCTTGGTGTTGGAGTCCTAGTTGTTGTTAGTCCTGTAGGTTTTCCTGATTCCAAGATAGACCCAGCTATTTTTATTCCTCCATCACAAATAATCGAATACTCCTTTATAAGTCATCAATTCTTAAGTGCTGTTTTCCAGTGTATTGTTTAATTTTTGAAATTTCACTTTCAACATGAGCTCAAACTCCTTTTGAATAGGGACTTTTGATTACCACAGCCATCACGTTACACCACAATGGTATAATGTAGACGAGCTTTTCAAATTTTGAAATAATTTCCGGGCTAAACATAATATCTCCCCTATCACAGATTTCACCTACTGCATTTTCTTTCAATTGACTGTACCACTGTTTTATCGCCGTTGATTCACATTGGGAATCGAAAAGAACATCTCCATCTCTGGAGATACTCTCTTCAGGCACATCATCCTCTTCAAAACTTATGCCAGCTATTCTGTCCAGGAGTATTTTCTTGTTGGTCTCACATGGTGTTGGCAAGCCAGTAAGAGTAGAAGTCCCCTCGGTTTCACTTAAACTTACAATTACTATGCACTTCAGGAGTTTCTCTAAATCAAACAATGTTTCTGTTTTGGCAACCAACACAATCACTCTGATAAAAAACTCTTTTGTTCTTCTCCTCAATTTGGAAATTTCAGGCCACTTGCGAATGATATTAGTGAAATGCGCTATGTCAAGACAAATGAAGGTTTTTGGTTTTTTCAAACTTACACCTTTCATGAGTTCAAATGATTTCTGAAGATAATGGGCTGTGGAGCCTTCCCCGCACAGTCGACAGGCAGCTGATATGAGTGCTGCAGAGTCGTCCAGTACAATCTCATTTGGGATTTTCGTCCACTCATCATCCACTCACTCAGCCAATAGTAGATCGCATTGGAGTTGTGCCTTTCTGACAACATTTGGGTGACTGGTATCAGACCCTCTGCAGAACCTTCTATTCTTATCACACCTACATATAGAAATGTGCTGTCCGCGTTGGCCACCAGGCTTCATCAACTTATTTACAATTCTACCGGTTGCATCGATGATAACCCTCGAACAGTATGAATTGTAAATTCTCAACTGATCTAGTGTGAGGATGTGTACATAAAATGGATCGCATCCAATCTCATGAATGCAGTTCATATATAGAGGATTATTGCTGTGTTTTAATAATTGATGGATTTTATCACATCATCATGCAATTGATGAGATTTCTCAGATTCACGGAGGATTTGCCTCCCCACCTCAATTGAAGGCAAATGTGCCGGTTGGCAATCACCATAGTTCATGATCTGACTGGCCATCTCTTTACGGACTTTGAGAGACTTCTTTTTCGTTGCCATCATCAACTCTCTCGCCTTCTGTTGCCAGAAAAAGGTATTTTTCTAACGGAGAGAGAAAAGTGCTCTTCTTTTTTCCCCCAAATTTCTACATTCAAATTTACCCTAAGTAGTACACGGTTATGAGGTGGGATTGTTCGAGAAATTTTCATTCTGTTGCCACATGCACACTTGGAACGAATTATGAGCCACAAATTTAGCACTAAAACCCTAGATATGTTAATTAATTTGTGCTGTTTTGGGTGGAGCCAGCCCTACCCACTTTCAAAGTCCAATATCTTCTATAAATTGATGGCACAAAATAACTTTTTACAGCACAAATTGAACACTAAAAGTTTTGATATGTAATTTCACGGGGGTGTACAAAGAAGCTTAAGTTATAACTTGAATACGTGGCTAATACCTCCAAATCATTATAACGAACAATGATAAACAGAGCATACCTGCGGGGGTTCAAATAAATGAAGATTTTGTCTAGCACATGTTAGATATTCAATTGCATGATCAATGATTGATTTCTGACCATATTCCGCATCTCCTGCGAAAGAGAAAAAAAATATCACATGAGATTAGTAATTAAGTCTTGTATTATAATGGGACACCAGTTGTGTGTTGTGTCCCTCGGGTATCCGGACTGATGTTCCGAGAGAGACATCACAGTCAGACATCTTGTGTAATAGATGTATGGTGCCCCGTATGGTGTCCCTAGTGTAATAAGCGCCATAAGAACTAATTTAATACGACGCTAATACCTAATCAAATATCTGCCAAGGACTGACTGAGCCTGATAAATTTACTACTAAGGACTGTCATCTGGAATAAATATAAATATATTCCACCTAATATACATTCAAAAATATATTTAATTAAAAAAGTCTCACATAAAATAAAATATTGCGTACGGTACAGTAAGTTTGCATTTTAGGAATAAGAGAAAATTGTCATAAATAGTTTTTGGACTCCTCCAAAGACGTCTCTAAAGTTACGTTTCAAAAGGAATAAGATACATAATACTAAGATACTATTACTTTACTGGTCAGATATAATTGAGCAGAGCCCATTGTTATTGCACAATACTCAGACGGAAACCGAAAAATCTAACTGAGTTTGAAACCCTTCAAAAAGTTAACTCACCTTTGAACAATAAAGTAGTTGGAATGTATATAGTTAGGTCCACGTTATAATGGCAGTGTTTGATTAGCAATGGTATTTCTGTCTTTGTCTATCTTTTAACAAAGCGGGTAGCGCTATCTCTTTTTCGCTTGCCAGATCGTCTTTAAAAAATGTAGAATCCCATTATATTAAGCGAGCAATTTCTGTATATTTCTATATAATATTTTTATATCTGGTTATTTATGTTCAACGGATCTCGAAAACGGCTCTAACAATTATCACGAAATTTGGAACACAGTAGGTTTATGATATAAAAATTAGATTGCACTAGGTCTCATCCCTGGGAAAACTCGCTGAAGGACATTAAAAGGATAATTCATCCTTGGCTGAAACAGCTGTGGATAGTAAAAAAGTGAGTGAGCGAGTGAGTATGTGAAAAATCAAAATATCGCATCCCCGAAATTCATAAGATGACATATAGCCAGCTGTGAAATATAAACACGATAATTTTAGAGAATTGCGTTCTGTTCATCAATAGGCCTAAATAAAAATAAAGAGCGAAGCTCGGTGCCCCGATATTTGATAATTAATTAAAAAAATATTTCATCTTAATTATAAAAATTCAGTATAAAATTATTGAAAAATTTATTGCTTAATAGAATATAATTGATTATTTTAAACGATAATGATCAATTAAAATTACCTCAATAAACCTGTATCAACTACCGTCTATAGAAGGCATTGACTAGTCAGAGGATCGGCAAACTTTTTTCTCCTATCTTTCTCCACTGCCATTATAAATTGGACCTCACTATAGACCTATTATTGTAAGTCCAATAAATGCAATCTTAAAAATCAGTAGAAATATGCAATTAGGTAACTATAATGATAGTTTCTTACCCACAGATACTTGACTAAGCGCTTTTGGATTTCTAGCGATAACCTTGATCCACCTATGTCCCTTATCAGCAACTATGTCAACACATAGCTTACACCTTATGTCGTTCTCGTTGACATAGGACAGAGTCTCTAGAACAGCAATAACGTTGGCTGATTGCAAAATGCAAGCCACTAATGAAGAGAAATGGTGAATGTTTGAGCTGAGTAGATGTTCATTTTTCATGATTCCACTAGTAACTACCTGGAATAATAATATCAGTGTTTTTACTTGTTAATGTAAAATATGAGTGATAAATCAAGCTACATTATGATTCCTACGTTACGTAGATTTATATCGAAAAACTAAATATAAAACTTGTTGATTAGCTTTTTATAAAAAGTCCACTCTCATCAGTTATCATCAGCGACTTGGCAGGTCTCAAACCTAGAACCTTGATCTCATGCGGGCATCACTTTAGGAAAAAAGAAAGAAATTTAAAATCTTCCTGTAAAGGAAGATTGATGACTAGCCTACTATAGGCTAATTGGAATTCGCTTATAGGCTGCTTATAGGTTAATAGAATTTTGCTTTTCTTGTAATCTATGAATAAATTGACTGAACAGAGGATTAATTTTACTAAGCTAATGATTAATGGTAATTAAATTATACTTATTTGATATACGTAATATAATAATAGGTATTGAAAACTAAATTTTGTCAATTATTCTGCGTTTGGAAAAAGGAAGGGGAGAATTTTACCGTACAGCATAGAATATTATCATGAAAAATAGTTCAATACCTCACCTTATTCAAAAACAGCAGCTCCTGCCGTATCTTTTTTTCCAGTTTTAAGATTCCACCAACTTGTTGATATGAACTCAGTGAAGAAAGAAGTTCACTCCCAATTTGGATTTTTGATTCAAATTTGTTTCTTTTATCGTCAATAGTATCCATAGTCAGAATAATGTGGAATAATGGTTTTCAAGATAATATAGTTAGCACCTGATTTTTTTCATAAACACTGCGGTACAGTAAGTTAGGTCATTTTTAAAGAACAAATAATCATATTCTAATACCGTAATTTTAATCAAGTAGAACGTTAAAAATATTTAAAAAAGATTTATTTGAGATGAAGAATTTTATAAATAGAAGGCTTTTATTATAATAATTTAAGAAGTAGAAGCAACATGATTATCTTAGTAAAAACTATAAGTATTTCTACTTTAACTACTAATCATATATATAATCAATTATAAGTATTCCCTCAAAATATAACCTAAAAATTTCTTGTATGTTTTGAACACGAATTACAAAATAAATCATTATCAAAACCTAACATACAGAATACCAACAGGGATGTCAAAAATGGGTCGACGACAAAGTGGGTCGAACACATTTGAGACCGACGACAAACTGGGCTAACGACAAATGCGGTCAGCGACAGAGTGGGTCACATTCCTGAGGTGACCGCATCTGTCGTGTCAAGAGGCGACAAATGCGGTCGATTTTCATTCCTGCACCTCCCGACAAATGCGGTCAACGACAGAGTGGGTCACATTCCTGAGCTGACCGCAATATTGTCGTGTCATGAGGCGTCAAATGCGGTCGATTTTCATTCCTGCACCTCCCGACAAATACCGCCGCGGTAGCGAGCTTGGTGTGGCGTGCCCTTAAGTTGTTATCCTATTATATTAAGCGAGCAATTTCTGTATATCTGTTTATATTTTTCTATTTTTATATCTGGCTATCTGGTTATATGGTTATTTATGTTCAAAGAAAAAATTCTTTCGGGGCTGTTTCCTGAAAAACGACCATTTGACTGGACTATAAGTTGTTATCCTATTATATTAAGCGAGCAATTTCTGTATATCTGTTTATATTTTTCTATTTTTATATCTGGCTATCTGGTTATATGGCTATTTATGTTCAACGGATCTCGGAAACGGCTCTAACGATTTTCACAAAACTCGGAATATACCGTAGTAGGTTTATGATATCAAAATTCGATTGCACTAGGTCTCATCCCTGAGAAAACTCCCTGAAGGACATGAAAAGGATAATTCATCCTTGGAAAAACACTTGATGATTTCGTTGTCTGTCGATAACAGAAGATGCGTGTGCCTGTGTGGGAGATCAGCTCTGTAATCAATTAGCTTATCGTATCTCGCGAGAAATCTAGAAATTTTAATTTACTCGATCAAAATACAGTAATCTGATTTGTTGACATGAGATGGTATATATAATAATATTCAAAGTTATTCATTATTTTACAGTTCTAAGTGATTAGTGAGTGCTATTTTGTTATTCAATTTGGTATGTAAACAATCTAAATTAGAACTTTTATGTTTTCAATTATTTGGACTGAAAATTTCACTTGAATTAAAGCACGGAATAAGCATAAAGTAGTGTTTCTTTCCTCTGTGATTAAAGTGTATGAAGCATAACCTACTTTTTAGAATATTAAATATTCCAACTATAAATTTTATGGTGAGTAAATCAAAATTCAGGGAAGAAACAGTTTTGGGCTCTGCCTGTTAGTCCTTCCCCAATCATTTCAAAGAATTGAGTTCTGTTTATCAATGAATAAATAACGAGCAAAGCTCGGTGCCCCGATATTTGGTATCAATAGATAGAATTTACAAAATGTACTTGTTCAGATGATATCTTTATTCAAAAAACCAAACCAATCAAAGATACATTTTGTTCGACTTGTGCTATTTACTCCTGTAATGTTAAAAATTAAATACTACCAAAAACACAACATCAGTGACAACCTGTTCCAATTTATGATAAATATCGCGGCACCGAGCTCCGCTCTGGAGTACCTACAAAAGCATTTAAAAATTATCACGAAAGAAGAAATTATAATAAATATTCATAGTTCATACAGAAAGGTTCTATCTAATCACAGTGGATTGAGATTAATTCGCAGAGGAATGCAAAAATTTCTTTCACAAAAGCATGTTAAATTTTAATCCTGATTAATTTCACGTGAACCAAATCACAGAAGACCATCTCAAAAAGATAGCTTATCTGATTGGTTCTACTGGAATTAATCAGGATTAGAATTTAACCGGTTTTTGTACAACTGCCACTAAGTACCTGATTGAATTAGGTAAAAAAGTTCAACAAGCTGAGTCATAATTTTGTCTGAGTCTCACACACATGCACTCGCTCACTCACTTCCATCATCAACAGACGACGAAATTATCAGCTGTTTCTTCAAGAATGATTAAATTCTTTTAATGTCCTTCAGCGAGTTTCCCCAGGGATGAGAACTAGTGCAATCGAATTTTTATATTATAAACCTACTATGTTCTGAATTTCGTGAGAATCGTTAGAGCCGTTTTCGAGATCCGGTGAAATACAAACATATAAACATCTAAACATCAAAACATCTAAACAGGAATTTCTCGTTTAATAGTATAGGATTTGGAATACCTAAACTTGCCGACATTATATAACTTACTGTATGAATAGAATCGTTCCAAATTTGTATGAATGTTCACTGAAATTGCTATGCAATATTCTTTTGCAATAAAAGAATATCAATGATATTATTATTCAACTTTTTATAAGTAACCTTTATATTTAAAAAGCAAAGCCTCCCTTACTTATCTTTTAATATCCTATTAAAATATTTGTCATGTAGTTTTTCCTGATGTAATGTATAGTACTTTTTAGTCCTCCCGAACAAGAACGGGTGTACTGCTAGTCTCAAAAATAATATCAAAAAGATACTTTATTTCTATTTTGAAAGAGATAAGAATCGATGGTATATATTTTTACAATATTATAAAAACAGAAATAATTCCTCACAAGAACAAAGGTAAATAATGTATTTTGGAAGACTAAAATGTAAGATGTGAATTTTATTCACTGACTAATGTAAAAAACTAAAGGGTTGGGAATTGGGATACTTTGGGGGGGGGGGGCATTACTCTTGGATTGGGGGGGCATGCGCCATTGCCCTTGGGGGGGCTGGGCACCCCTGAGTTATACAATGCATCCGATATGTTTCTGTTATTCCTGTACACAAATTGTCTGTCCGTTAAAATGTCATTTGTTTCAATGTAATTAGCTAACTGGAATTTAATAATCTTTTCCAAAATTTTCGAGAAAATACTCAAGAGAGAGATAGGTCTATAGTTGTTTTTTATAGATTTGTCACCATTTTTGAAAAGAGGAAAAACTCTGGCTATTTTGAAACTGCCTGGGAAGATACCTAGTTTAATACTCAAGTTATAAATATGTTTAAGAGGAGTTGGAAAAATATTTATATTTCTTTGTACAAATCTGGTTGGAATGTTATCATATCCGGGAGCAGACATACCTCTAAGTTTTGAAGTGAATATGATGATAACATCTTCACTTATCGGTGACATACAGAAATTAGTTTCAAGGCGATAGTTCTCATCATCCAAAACTGGTGGATTATTTGAGTTCACCGCCCTTGCCAAATTCTCTCCCACATGTGAAAAGAAATAATTGAATTCGTTAGCTACTAACTTGGTCTTTTCCAGTGTTGAAACGGATCCATTATCTACTGTCTCAAAGTGCTCATTCAGTTTTTGATTTATTGTAAGTCTTCTAGTGATTTAATAACAGATTTTAATAATTAGATTGAATACTTTTCGGCGTTTCTTGTGCTTGTTATGGAAATAAAAGTTTGTTTCATTTCAATTTTCCAGACCTAGATCATCAATATTCTTCATATAAATCGATCATTCCAATTTTATCTCTATCAATTTATAATAATGTAAACACATTTCAATTTTTCACGATTAATAATTATTTTCATTTGTTCTACATGTTAAAGCTTTTCTTTTATGTTTAAATAATTAGTTCAAATAATATGAATTGAATTGTTTGCTTAAAAAGAATTTCCAATGAAAATTCTTGGAAATAATTTTATTGATTCTTGGTGTAATATAAACAAGAGAGAGAAGTGAACAACACGGTGGCGAAGAAGAAGAGTGAGAAGTTTAGGCCGTGGACACACGAACAGTTTTTTTGCCGTACGAAGTTCATAATACACATTACTATACATAATACACACTACTTCAGCCGGAGGCACTCACGGCTATTCTCTACTTCGCTGAACGGCTGTTTTGCCGATTCTCCGGCTGTTCGCCATCCGGCAGGTAGGAGGGCATTGTACATATGGAGATGAACACACGGTACGGCAAACAACCGGCCGGCCCTGCCCCTACATCTACCACTTCTTCAGTTATTGATATGTAGTTGACCTCTTAGAGTGGTTGTGTTGTAGATTTGTTCAGTGTCCAGAGTTGTCATGAGTGTAGATCTAGACATAGACTTTAGCCTACTTCATGAAAAACCTGCATATGGAACAGATCTCTAGAAATTTATAAGTCAAAAACCATACCAGAGACAGCTGGCGTCAAACTTGTTTGACGATGAATCCTGCATTTGGAGAAATGCGAGAGATAAACCTATATGGCAAGCTTATTCATATTCATTCATAATTCGGTTCAAATTATCTTTTAACGCCATTTAAAACGGTAACTTCCAATTAGATGAATGAAAAAGTAAGAACAAGTCTGTGCCACAATTGAATTCTCAGAAACTATGTTAAATTATTTGAGAAACGTATTTTATTCAGTAAAATTTGTAAAAATGAATTACTATTTTAACGAGAACCTCACAAACTGAATTGATGGTTTACTGATATTTCCAATAAATGCAATACAATTTCTAAAAACAACTATAAAATGAAGATCTGTTTTTAAATTTGAAATTATTTCTTAGTTCTTGACAGTACCATTTCATAAACACGACTGAGAACCTCTAAGTAGGCTACATATTTATGAAGAACATAATATTCGGTTATTATTGCTGCCGTGTCCGGCGACCGTCGAACGGCAGTTGCAGTGTGTTCTGGTATTCAACCGGCGCCGGATCCACGGAAACAGCCGGTCCGGCAGTTTTGCCGTCTCGTGTGTCCCTGGCCTAAGAAAACATTATCCTTATTGAGGAAACGCGTTGTGTTTCAGGTCTGTCTGCCTGATAAAGAAAAACCTGAGCATCCAGTGTAGGTATGCAAGGTCACATTATTGTGAGAGTTGTGAAGAAATAGTCCAGTGTGCCTATAGTCCAGTCAAATTGTTTTCAGGAAACAGCCCCGAAAGAATTTTTCTCGACGGTTCTATATGTATTTTGGGGCGCTGAATTCGAATCTGAAATTTGCTGACACGCCAGAGGGCGGCTTCACCCCAAAACCCCCCAAAATTTCGGACTTTTTTCAATTTTCCCATTTTATCTCGTGAACCTTGAGTTTCTCAAGAATAATCATTCTCGACAAAATTGAAAAGAATAAGATTTCCAATAAATTGAATGGTCGCGCAGGATTTTACCATTTTTGGTTCCGGAGCTACGAGTTTTCAAAAAAACGGTATTTTTTAAGGGGGTTTCAAAATTATGCAAACCTACCACTTCTACCCTATACAACATGGATATTTTTCTAGTATAGATAAAAAATCACACATCACGTTAAAGAACAATTCATTATAAACAGGAATCTTTAGGAATTTTCGAATTTAGTAGTGGGGGGAGGGGGGATATACCCAAAAATAGAAAATCATGTCCTACAGCCAAAATACAAATTTTTCATTATACCTTTTCAAGGCCTTCCTAACAAAAAATAAATATTTCGGCTGAAATCATCTCACGCGGGTTATTTTCTATGAGAATCACCCGTTAGAAACATTTAATTTCAGTACCTATTTCCTAGTGGGGGGTACGTCATAAGGATACGTCAAGGATCAAAACTTTAAACACTTATAAGTTTTGACAGAATGATCAGATCTCCTCGTACTACAGCTCATTCTTCTCAGCTCGTCAAGGCAGTTCAAAATCATGTATCATAATTGAAATTTGATGAAAAAATAGAAAAATCCACTCTTAGTGTATTTTAGCCCCTATTTAAATACACAGAAAAATGACCAATTTCTATATTCAAAACTGTGTATCTCGGTAACCCGAAATGATAAAAAATGGTACTTGGTCTTGATTTGAAGAACAGAATCTCCTCTTTCATGTGAGGTAAATGAATTTTGTAAAAATATAATCGTGAGGTAAGATACGTTTGATTAAAAAAATCAAGAAATTTGCGATATTTTCCTCATTTTTACGTGCCGTGCACGACAGAGAATCTCCTTGCTCGCTCGCGTCACCTGGTCACCCTATTTGGATGTCACCTCCTTGGAGAGTTGGCAAGTAGTCCGCGTCAGCCGGTCACCTAAATAACCGGTTTCAGAGGTGATATCCTAACGGGGTGACACCCAGACGTCTACCCGTTCTAAACATAAACTTAATTATTCTTGAACAATTTATTACCCATCCTCACTCCTTCAATTTCATAAACACAAACTTAAGGCTCATGTTGGCATTATCCTCAACATTTTATTTCCAATTGCAACGATAGGATTTCTCATAAAAAAGTCTGAAACAATTAATAGGACAATATTATATTTTTGTTACATACAATTGAATTTGTGGAAACATGAATTTATTTCATCCTATTTACAAACAGATTTGAAATTACTAAACACACAGTTTAACATACGGTGTTTACTCATCTTCCAATTCTTCTTCAGGTGGGGCATTGATGCTTCCGTTGTAATACTTCAAGTTAGCGATAACATATCCAGGAATGATCAAAGCGCTTCCACACATCGTCCCACCGACCAACAGTTTTACCTGGAACAAAAATTACATTAAATCAGTTTTAAATGAATAGACAGAATAATATATTATTGAAATTTAATGAGGATCTAATTCTAAACATGGGCAAACATAATTAAATTTTTTGGTGCAGGAAAATAGCAAACTTAGGGATGGTTTTTTCAAAATTTGACCACCAATCTTGATAATGGTTTTTGAACTGCCTAGACGATCTGAAAAGAATGAGCTATCGGATAAGGAATATTAGATAATTTCTTTATCTAACTATCAAAAGATCGTTTGGTTCAAGAAAAAAATTGCGTCCACACGCATCAGTCTTATGTCGTCCGTTTTCCTATTTAGCGCAGCTCCACTGCGTTGATATTTCACAATTTTCATCAATTCTTTTCGATAGATTATACGCATAGAGTTTATATTTCTTGCTACAAAGTCCCTATATAGTAGCAGTGGGGTCAATCTCCTTGAATTTATTCACTAGTATGTCATTATTTTACTAGTATGTCGTTTCTCTTTTTATCTCTATCACTATACTCTTTCAATTTAATTTTCCAAAGACATAGATGAGCTTTGTAGAGTTCAATGAATTCGCGTGGGTATGTGCATAAATCTGACATAATAAGAATAACTATATAAACCAACTAACTGATAAATAAAATGAAATAACTAATAATAAGACTGATATATAAATACTGATTCACCACAGACAATAATTGTTTATGATAATAGCCCGGACACTTGACAGCTCAGTATTCACTCACTCATCGAGAAGTTCATGAATACTGCAATCTGCAATAGAAACCAAGTGAAGTAGGCTACTGTATGTCCTGCACATGTCATATAATTAAACATTGGCAACAAGCCAAGGGTATTGTACTTTTTCGCCCCACTTGGATGTAATGAGCTGGTTTTCGTGCGTCATATGGAGGCCGAAAATGATTGTTTTCTGACCAGGCCGGTAAAAGTTTTACGGCCCTAGGTGCCTAATAAACAATTATTCTCATATTTATACCGGTATTGTTTATTTTTCTGTGTGGCGAAAAATAACGTTCTCACCATGGGCAAAAATGTTTTTCCGGTTCTCAATCTTTTCTAGTCCTCGGCCTACGGCCTCGGACTTGAAAACCGATTTCGAGCCGGAAAAGTCTCATTTTCGGCCCTAGGTGCGAAATATACTATTACAATACAAGGGTATTGAGTTGAATGATTTTCATAATTTCATGGTTGGTATGCCTGTCATCGCCTTGACAATGATGTTTGACTTCTGTCAATGACCGATGGAAATTGGGCTCGATATGGTTCTGAATTGTATACGGTTGACATATATCCGGTAGATGAGTAATAATTTATTTCGTATTTTTTCGCTGATTCAACTGGTTAATGCTATATTTAACAACATAATGACAAAAATATTACTATTAATTGCTAAATGGCTTTGTTTACAAGTCATATCTCGAGACACAGTGATTGTAAATGGATTGAAATTTGTAAATAGTATTCTTATCAACAATATAGTACATCTTATTATAAATCATGATAGTAGATCATGATATCAACTTCAAATTCTGAGAGTATCGTGAGAATCAAAAAAGGGTTATGGCGTTATATACAATCGATAAAAAGAACTTGCTTATTTTCAAGTACTCGCGAGGCATTTTATTAATTTGAGGGCGCTGAATCTGAAATCACAATCCTCTATCTCCATTTTTACGCAATTTAGGTTTTGGTGGGTAGGCAAAAGACGGACGGTTTGATGGAAAAAGATTCCCGGCCGATACATTTCAAGTTTGACGACTTAAGCTTGAACACCCATTCGTTTTACCAGACTTACATGTTCCAACTTTTGCTTGAGCAAAAGACTGAAGCTAAACTTGAGCGTCTGGACCAGGCTTTAATGACAAAAAGTATCTTGAATTTCCATTTCAAAGAATACATTGAGGAAAGAATCTTACCACACCGACACCAGGAACCACAAGGAAATTGAGCTCTACATTATGATGAAAAAAATCTGACAACCACGGCGCATACGCGCTTCCAGTGGGAGAATATCAAGTATCAAGTAAAGGATTCAAGTTAATGTCTCAAACTCAAAACTGTAGTCTTTCTACAGATGGTAATAAATTGAAAATTGCATTTGTTCAAATGCTAATCACTAAGTAATTATTATTAAACGAAAATCCCAATTAAATGCTGTATTTACGTCGAAGACTTCTGCTACTAGTTTCCATCCAACTGTTCACCCTGTTGTCAATGTTTGCAGTAGCAGAAGTCTTGACTCAGGGTGATCTACATCATTTAATTGAGATTTTCGTTACAATGTAGTCTTTTAGTTGTACATTGGAACATCAGAGAAACCAGCGGTATATTATGTGAGTACAGCAAGATGGGATGTCCGTGAAACACCTGGATGGCGACTTGAGTGACACACTAGCCAGCCGCCAAAACCTGGTGTCCTTGGAGCAATGAACACAATAAAGAATAATGCCCATGTTCGCTCATACACTTCTGGTGTCCCACTGGCGACCCAGATATGTGTCCTAACGTTATAAATTAAAGCAAGCTCTAACGTTAAGGCAAAATAACATTTTAGGAAAGGAAAACTTAAGCACAAATTTGGGTCATTGTGAAGGGTATATGTTTGTCGACTGGTGATGGGCCCACTAATATTCCTAGATATGATCAATGATGTTGGGCTTCTTGTACCAGTGCTGATGTTTGCGGATGACACCACAATAGGCCTATACTCTAGAAGGCGGACAGTTGAACAAGCTGGTTTGCTCAGCGAGTTTTTGATGATGGCAAGCAGTGGTTCGAGAGAAATAGACTCTGCTTAAATGTGGGGAAGACCCAGCAACTATTCTTTGGACTTCGTAGCCTTGCTGACTCTGCTCATGAATCAGTGGAAAAACTCCTGGGATTTGTCATTGACTCCAAATTGACATGGGCAGGCCACATTGATGAAGTTTTCACCAGGCTGGCACGTGTAATCTACTTGCTGCGTAGACTCAGCAGAAAAGATCTGGTGATGGTTTGCCCTTTCCCATTTCCATCTGCTGTGGGGGCATGCGGCGGGCTGCAAGAAAAAAGCACTTTGAGTGATCAACTTAGCAGGGCATCGTGAGCACTGTAGGCTAATTGAACTTATCCTTATGTTCACATGGTACATATTGTCTTGTCTGCTACATGTTTGTTGAGGACACCGAGGGCAGTCATGTGCTGAGGGCTGATCATCATGTGCATGCGTTGGGAGGACTGAAGAAAAAAGTAAATAAGTATGCGACAAGGAGGAGACTGGACATTGACATACCGCGCTACCAAACCAACAAGAGGATGGACTCCTTCCCAATATTTGCACTGTGCCTGTACAATGACCTGCCTGCTAGTGTGAAGAACCTGCAGTGTATTGTTAAAAACAGAGTTAATATCTGGCTAAACAGAAACCCATTCTACTCAATGAGTATTTTGATGCACACAAGAACAATATAGTTTGACATGTAATCTTGCTCTTTTGAAGCCATCCATCTAGTTAACTGGTCATGAATGTAGGAGGAATTAAGGACAACAGCCGTTAAAGGTAGTTCCGTACTTGTGCTATTATCAATGATTGATAAATTAAAACACAAGCATTTGATCCCACACTTGTGGGTAATGGATGAAGGAGAACATATAAGGTATATTACATCTGTTCAGCGCAGCTAGTACTTATAAAATAAGCTTAGAAATTCCTCCTTTACTTTGTTGTGATACTATGTAGTTTTTATAATTGGCGTAAGTGTAGATCCAAATGGGACAAAATTAGCATACACGAGTTCAACACTTGTTGAACTGCTTTTTGTAAATAACACGGTAAATTGAGAGAAGAGTTTGAAAATATTAAAATTACTTAAAAAATAGTGGGATAAAAATAATAGATATCAGGTCAAATGTAAGGTCGTGTAAAATAATATAACCTACCATAAATGGGCACCTTCTGGCAGGTGGTAGAGTAACGTTTGTTCTCTGTTGAGTCTTTTGGATTGCATTCCTTGCAACCAAACCTCGTGTTAACACTCTGCCTATCATTTTGGATATTATTAAACTAAAAATTTGCTATAAAATTATTGGAAGTCTAGCAGAACAAACACAAACCACTCTTGGTCTCAGACAGCACCATATCGCGCATGTGTTAGTAACGGTTTTTTCCCGTTCCATTCAGTCAGTTCTTCGAATGTAACGTTCTTTGTGATGATGGTTACCGAGCACCGTAACTGGAGCCATCATTCCATTTTGATTTGATGATATTATTATCCAATGATGATTTATCATTAAATTCGATATAATATATTATCATTATTTCATGCAATAAAAGGAAGAGTACTTTTCAATAATATAATTAATAGAATATTACGGTTGTTATTCAACTAATGTTGAACTAAGTCAGCATAAATTGTCATCTCAAAGCAAAATCCCAACCCCCTAACCTATCTTTTCACCTCTGAAATATCAAAAACCATAACTCTATCTGCACCATAGCCCTTTCTAGCATATTGTAGTTTTAAAGCAAAAACCTAACCTGTTTATCCTAACCCCCTAACCTATCTTCTCACCTGTGAAATATCAAAAACCATAATTCTAACTGTACCCTAGCCCTTTCTAGCATATTGCAATTTCAAAGCAAAAACCTAGCCTAGCCTCATGAAACATTATTGAATATAACTTGAAAAAACCTAACCCCTAACCCTCTCACATTCAATACTTTGGATTTCAAAGCAGAATCCTAACCCCCTAACCTATTCTTTCACCTTTGAAACAACAAAAAACATAACTCTACCTGGACCCTAGCCCCTTCTAGCATATTTCAATTTCAAAGCAAAAACCTAACCTATCCTTATGAAACATTTTAAAATATAACCTAAAAAAACCCAACCCTCAACCCTATTTTGTCAATTAGTTGAATTTCTACATGATGTGACAACCTTGCAATGCGTGAAAGAGATAGTGCCATCTGCTTTGTTGAATGATACACAAGGATAGCAACACCATTGCAAAACACACATTGCCATTATAACGTGGACCTCACTATATATACTCAAAGAATACTTTTGAATAACTATGTGGTAGCTGTGACCGTTGCTGGCCGTTACTCTGTATCTGAGACAAAGAGAAGCTGCTTCTGTGATTAGTTCTCGTGGCATTAATCACGGTTAAAATTTAACCGGCTGTTGTGCAACCAGCACTCAGCATAATTTTCTTTCTGCAAAAACATGCATGGTTGCATGTAAACTATCTTTGTATGTAGCCTAGTCGATGTAAGTTTGATAATCGATAAAACTTTTATCGAGTTTTCTGTATTATTGTGTGTGTGGTTTTTGTTTCTGGTTCTGGATGAAATGACGACTGACGGATTGACATGTTAAATGTGTGATGTTTGATAACGATTGGTAATTAATATTTTCAGTTTAAAGTAATTTGGAATAAATAATTTTTCTTAGCCTTTCAATTACTTCGTTAAGACTTTAATTCTTTCAACATGTAACGGTTTGAAATTTTTAATCAAATTTCCTACAAACTCAACATTCCTTTGACAATTCAAATTATTTGTGTAAGTAGACTAACCTTACTTTTTGTCAAGTTGTGTTGTTACAAGTAATTATTTTTAGCTTCTTTTAAATATTCAGATCAATATTATCATACTTATTTTTAAGTATATCATTAAGGTTTAGTCAAGTTTTCTTTATATTGTAACAGAATGTCTAATGATTGCGTGTGAGTGGGTCATAACATGAGTAGGTGTTTCAGTTACACTACACCTACTGTACCTTGGATCAAGTAATTGATTTTATCGCTCTATTTCCTTGTTTAACAGTCCTAGAATAGGAGATATTTCTGTAGTTACTGCACAATTATCTTGTCTTGTTTTAGATGATAAGAAATATTCTTTTTAGAATGTAAGTTATAAGTAAAGTTTACTTCAACGTTTTTCTCTCTTATATTCATATGCTGTTGATTATTCATGATTTTCTCACTAATTAATACAATTAAAATAATGAAACTTGTTTACTCATTATATCCTAATCGTATCAACATATTTTTGTGCTGGTGTTGTGCGTTTTCAAGCCCTGAGACTGACGTTTTAATGATTATGTATGTTTTTAGTTACTTATTAGGGGTAGGGGTATTTACTTACTTGATTTCGTTGTTGAAGACTGGGGTTTCTATAAGATAGGCAGTGTCATGAAGAATAGTATGTTGATACTATAGGAGGTAGTACTTCCTCATCGCTCAGCAAAGCGGATTAGAGTTACCTGTCATTCATTTTCTGCTTCACCATGCTTGGCAATTTTCTACCTGGTGAATTTCTCAATTCACTAGGCAACTTGTTGAATATCCAAATGGTTGCTGATTGATAGCTATTGTTAGTGCTGCTTAACCTGCTGTCTATCAAATATGTGAGAGCACAACACATATTGCCTGTAGATGGTAAGAATTTCCATATCCCTGAAAAGTGGTTTATAGTTCCTACTTGCAACAAAAGTTGTATTCTGGAATACTATTTTTCGGAGGAATAACACATCCTTCACTTCTGGTACACACCCCTACATGATTGTCATGTACGTGAGGTGGCCGTGAAGGTGGTATGCCATCCCCAAACTTTCTCTGTCTACCACGTGTCTGAGCTTCATCATGAATATTAATTACCCAGCATAGCCTCCGGCACACTTCAGACACATGGTGATTCCATCTCAGCCAGAAGCCAAGCAGCTTGACTGGTTCAGCTTCTGTCTCCTGCTGTCTCAGTGAGCAAAAGAGGGTGTCAGTTTTATCTCCATTCAGCTTGAGTCTGTTTGATGAGAACCGCTTTTTTGCAACACTCAGTGTCTCTTCAGACCACACATTTGGCTCACCACTTGTTGGGACTCTAGCTGCAAAAAATACTGCTTCCTCGTTTGCTGTTGAGTCATTCATGAGAAGAATGAAAAGTAATGGTCCCCATACAGAACACCGTGTGGATACCTTAACTCTGGGAAGCAATATTCATAGAAGATAAAATGATAGCTGTGTAGGGCCTGTGTCCAACATGAGTAGGTGTTCAGTTACACTACACCTACTGTACCTTGGATCAAGTAATTGATTTTATCGCTCTATTTCCTTGTTTAACAGTCCTAGAATAGGAGATATTTCTGTAGTTACTGCACAATTATCTTGTCTTGTTTTAGATGATAAGAAATATTCTTTTAGAATGTAAGTTATAAGTAAAGTTTACTTCAACGTTTTTCTCTCTTATATTCATATGCTGTTGATTATTCATGATTTTCTCACTAATTAATACAATTAAAATAATGAAACTTGTTTACTCATTATATCCTAATCGTATCAACATATTTTTGTGCTGGTGTTGTGCGTTTTCAAGCCCTGAGACTGACGTTTTAATGATTATGTATGTTTTTAGTTACTTATTAGGGGTAGGGGTATTTACTTACTTGATTTCGTTGTTGAAGACTGGGGTTTCTATAAGATAGGCAGTGTCATGAAGAATAGTATGTTGATACTATAGGAGGTAGTACTTCCTCATCGCTCAGCAAAGCGGATTAGAGTTACCTGTCATTCATTTTCTGCTTCACCATGCTTGGCAATTTTCTACCTGGTGAATTTCTCAATTCACTAGGCAACTTGTTGAATATCCAAATGGTTGCTGATTGATAGCTATTGTTAGTGCTGCTTAACCTACTGCTAACCTGCTGTCTATCAAATATGTGAGAGCACGACTCATATTGCCTGTAGATGGTAAGAATTTCCATATCCCTGAAAAGTGGTTTATAGTTCCTACTTGCAACAAAAGTTGTATTCTGGAATACTATTTTTCGGAGGAACAACACATCCTTCACTTCTGGTACACACCCCTACATGATTGTCATGTACGTGAGGTGGCCGTGAAGGTGGTATGCCATCCCCAAACTTTCTCTGTCTACCACGTGTCTGAGCTTCATCATGAATATTAATTACCCAGCATAGCCTCCGGCACACTTCAGACACATGGTGATTCCATCTCAGCCAGAAGCCAAGCAGCTTGACTGGTTCAGCTTCTGTCTCCTGCTGTCTCAGTGAGCAAAAGAGGGTGTCAGTTTTATCTCCATTCAGCTTGAGTCTGTTTGATGAGAACCGCTTTTTTGCAACACTCAGTGTCTCTTCAGACCACACATTTGGCTCACCACTTGTTGGGACTCTAGCTGCAAAAAATACTGCTTCCTCGTTTGCTGTTGAGTCATTCATGAGAAGAATGAAAAGTAATGGTCCCCATACAGAACACCGTGTGGATACCTTAACTCTGGGAAGCAATATTCATAGAAGATAAAATGATAGCTGTGTAGGGCCTGTGTCCAACGGGAGAAGCAAGTTATTATCTTGAAGGATTTTTAACTAACTGGTAACTTATTGTTTGATCAATAGGTATTTCTAACTGGTATGGGTCTTGTAGAGGATCAATTCTGTAGTGTAGATGAAGATAAATTGTTTAATTACTTTTCTTTGTCATCGTACATCCTTTATGATAGCTATTCTTGACAAAATATCTTGGAATACGTGATTTTTCAAATTTGATGAATGATTCATTAAAATAATAAGATTGAATTTAGTATTCAAGTCTGATGGGCACTAAAACAATTTGAATTTCTTTTCAGAGTTCAGCACATTTTAGACTGTGCTGTCTCTGCACCTGTGCTGTGTCTGTGGCTGGCTGTGCTGTGACCAAACAATGGGCCTTTACAATTAGACTCTCTACAAGATTTATTAATTATAAATAGCCTACCTGTTTACCAATTAAAAATCAATTTAACACCACCCTTCATGCTTGAAAAATAACATTTTCCAACAAATTTTGTTAAATATATCGGAATAACTTGTGTATTTAAATTCAAGTCAACAACTCTCTCCCCAGAATTAAACCCTTCACAAAATTAATTACAGTAGGCCTAGTTCAAAATACCTTGACACAAAAAAATCAATTCTTTCAAACCCGAACAATAAAATGTTTAGCATATTCTGTGGAAATTTTCAAATAATTTCAATGGACTTATTGTCAAATTCTTCACTGAAAAATTGAATTTCCCAACATATTTTTCTAGCCAATCCTTCTGTATCGACAACATTGTTAGGTAAATTACAACTCATCAAATATTACTTTGAGCTCCCCTATCAAAATACATAGGTGGCATTGTGATACCTGGCTACTGACGTCAATGTATCAGACGGTCAATATCTACTTCATTTTTCTTGTCATTGGCAATGCAATATATGAACGTCTTGGGGTACTTCTATGTGACTGACCTAAATTATCATGTTCCATTTTCCATATAAAATAACTTATCAATTTCGAATTTGAGATAAACTTCATATTATGTTACAGACGTTTTAATTAATATTATCATCTAAAAGAGCTACCATGAGCTCTGATACAACAGCTCGTAAAGGCCAGAAAAAGTCATCTGAAGGCCCTGCTCGTCGACCTCACAAGGCCAATGCACAGGTAAGTATAACTTAATCTTCATAAATTTTATTCCAAGCATGTAATAAATCACACTTGATTAAAAAAATCATCTAGAATGTGCATTTTCTGATAAATATATTGTAAATGTAATTTTTTATCTTAGAAGAATATTTTTCTCATCAGAAAACTGAGGAGTTTCAAATATGGATTTATAACTTATTGCTGTTTCGCAGAGCAAATTCTCGATAATCCCATTTCAGGTGTTCAAAAATTAATTTACATTAAATTATGAGGCAGTATCTATATTTAAAGTGTTCAAAGGTGATGAGAAAACAGAATTGCTTATCATATTATGTATACACTATAATATCTGCTTTATTTCTCTAATATTTTGAGCTTTATACACATAGAGGTAATATTTTAAAATGTCTCTTATCTTATCAATTACTGTTGTTTGCAGTCCAAGCCCTCTGCTGCTATATTGGCTGCTAAACATAAAGCAAGAGCTAGGCAAATGGCCAAGAAACAAGAGGACACATTTTTCATCAGAGATGACTATCAAGCTGTAAGTAGGCCTAACGCATTGTTTCTAATTCTTATCAATGTTCTGTGATTACTATAGCTCCCTTCCGGGTTATCTTGAACGAATAAGATTATGTGTAAGATAATATTTTATTTTCTCTTCTTATCATTTCTTAATCGTGAATTTTTTCCGTTTCAACTAGTTGTAAATTCTACGTTACTCGTTTACTTTTCATGAATTCTAATAAATATGTATGATTTATAATTTAATATAGTTTTTTTTAAATAACTTTAAGATTTATTTATTTCGAACTGCGATTCATCTACACACGACTATTCCACTTTTATATCGACGTGTAGTTAATTATTTAGTTGTAAGACACAATATGTTTACTCACAGGAGTGTCAGTAAATAGATGTGAATTCACAGTTCTGTGAGTAGAAAAACTGTTTTTTACATCTAAATAGTTAGTTGCATGTCGATATAGAAGTCGAAAAATCGCGCGTAAATCGTATTTCTGAAGGCTTATTGTTGTATATGTACTATTTGACTTGTATCAATTTTTAATTCACTAGATGTTTAATTAAGGTGAAATGAAAAAGATGTCAGTTCCACATATTTTTATGGCAAGATGACATGATTAGTGTCAGATGACAAAATCTCTTTTATTTCACCTAAATATGTAAAAATTCCACTCAACATATATGTTTCTGAAATTAGATGTTTAATTATTAAACAAAAATCCAAATTATTGCTGTAATGATTATGTTTAAAATGTAAAAATGTCCAAATAATTGTATAATTATTGCTGCTAAAAATTGCTTAAAAATTTGCCAAAATTCTGACATTATCAACACAAGTAGCAGACCTATGTTTGACTGGAATTCAAAAATGTGAATTTAAACTTAGCTGTAAAATAATAAATTCTATTCTATAAAATAAAATAGTTCATAATAGTGAATATATCATCGAACAATAAATATTTTTCAGATGTTTGACGTGAAGGAACAGTTTCGTGGACCAACAGGAGTCGTTTATGATGATCGAATGGTCGAAAATAGATGTCTTTGGGACTCAAACTATCAGGAATGTCCAGGAAGATACACCAAGGTTATGGAGAGGTGAATATCATTTGATTTTTTTATCCTATTCAGCCTATATCCAGTAAGAATAGCTGAATACCAGCCCCAACAACAATATTAAACAGATTAGATTTACCTCAATACAATTTCAATTCGAATGGAATATTTTTTTACTTAATTTGTATTAAGATACAAAAGAAAAATACAGTTATATTAAAATTAGTATTAGGCTAAATTAAATAGAAAATAACATACAATTAGGCCAACATTGAAAAATAATTTTTTGAGAAAAATTAAGTTTGTTTAACCACAAACAACTTGAAGTAAACTTTTCAATTGACATTTGTCAATTTCAATTTGACATTAAGTGTGGCTTGTTCAATAAAATTTGCTTGCCAGGTCAAAAATATTAAATAACTTGAGTACAGAAGTTGATAAAATTATTTATTGAAGGCTTAATCATTCACACTCACATTCACATAATTCCAACGCTATTTAGTTGGACTCAAATGATGGTACTGAAACATAAAATTATAGGCTACTAAAAATCAATAGTTGAGCACATCCTTCAATCCTTCAATATAATTTGGCCGGGCTTTGAAAAGCAAAGGTTCTAATTTGTATTTGTTTTCTCCAATCCTTAAACTTTAAATTTCGGCTTGCAGAATATTGCAGAACTTGGGTCTAATAAGTCTAAAGTTCTTTTGAAAAAGAGCTTAGTTTGCTCTTCAGGACACCTAACAAATCCCAAAGTTACCTGACAAGTTTGCTGGTTATGATCGCTCTCAACAATTAAGGGCTGATCGTAGCTCCCACTCATCCTGTAAAATAAGAGCTGAGACCTCAAAGACATATATCACAGAATAATTGAATTATTGTTCCAAGTAATCGAATTCTCAATGTTTTGTTACTTATTGAAGATACCATATAATTCTTTACACGTCAAGTTTAGAGAAATTCTATTGAAGTTGCTTATAGAAATGTTGAATGGTGCCAGTCAACAAATTTACAAATTTCACATTCCATCTCGTCAAGTATGAAAATTTGATCCTGGAACTATTTTCATAGAATTTTCAATTTTTACAGATGTAGAGAACTAGGTCTCCTGGACAGATGTAAATTGATAGCATCCAGAGAAGCCAGAGAAGAAGAAGTACTGTCTCTGCACAAGCAAGAGCACTTGGACAAACTCAAAGCAACTGATGGGTGCTCTGATATCGATCAACTTGAACTTTTATCCTCGCAATACGATGCTATTTACATCCATCCGGTAAGAACTCGTTTCAACCTCCTCATGTCCACTTGTGTGTCATGTACCTTCTATCCGCATTGTTCAACTATTTGGGTTTTCAATATTACATTGTTATTTTTTCCCACTATGAGATGCTAAACTCTATTTTCACATTGTTCTATTCATGTTTTATGGACATGTATTTGAACCCTTTATATGTGAGTATATCAACTTTCAATTTGTATTTAAATTTGGTTTTTAAAATACAAAATGTTAGTTCCTTATAACTTTGTTATATTCTTGCTTTTGTACAAATACAATTTGTACAAAGTAAGTGACATTTTTCCTTATGAATATCCACTAGTTTGTTTGTACAAACTGAGTGATTTTACCTTAATGCATATCCACTAGTTTGTTCTGTAGTAGAATGATCATTTTTGAGACAGTCGCTTCATTATCATTCTAAATTTTTATTCAAAAATTCCAACTTCAACCTATGCTAGATTTTTCTTTCCTGAGAGATCTCAATTTCTTGAGCGTTATGAGAGTTTTTGTTAATTCGAGTTTATTTCAATTCAAATCTGTTATGGATATGTTCCTTGATACTTATCAATGTTATCATTTACTAAAATTATTGAATTATTTGACCTCTGGATGGATTTGATTACTTTCTTAAAGGTGAACTCAAAATCAACGGTTTTCAGAATTTTTGAGAAATTTTAAAATTCAGTACAAGTTCAGCTGGTGGAGACTGGAAAAAGGTGTGTTGTGAGGGTTATGAAAATGTCTGAACGATTTTCCAGTTATTTTTTGAGTTTCCTATCCGTTTTCTAGTTCTTTTTCTAGATTAAATCACCCAAAAATGTTTTGATTCACATGTTCAGCAAGAAACGTTTTGTTTTATGAGTTATATGTGAGTTTCAGTGTCTCCAACTCACTACTAACATGAATATGATCCTCAATGCTCATTTAATTTTTTTCCCTTATTGGATATTATTTCACTAAGGAATATATTAATAATAATTAATAATTTATTTTAGATGACCTACAGATTATCTCTGTTGAGTGTGGGCAGTACGATTCAACTAGTTGATGAAATTTTGAAAGGAAACGTCCAGAATGGAATGGCAATCATCAGGTAAGATAATAGTTAATTGTTATTTTTAATATGTGAATATTAAAACTGTCTATACATATTCATTAATCATGGAACTTATCTTGTTCACTTCCACTTGAGTGAATAATTGTCATGTGGCCAGATGTAGTCAGCCTATTTGGCTTCCAATCAATTTCAAGGAATCCAGGTTAATGCAATCTACCCACAATCTACTTTTTGTACTGTACTTTTACTGACTAAAACATCACATGACGATCCCCATAGATTGTGTGTGGTGTTGTTAATATGAGATCCTTACTGCAGAAGTTTAAAAATTATTGCATCATAATAGTAGCCTAATCACATAATTATCAAGTAGATAAATAAATATAGTTTTCAATAACTAATCGTGAGTATCGTGGGCTTAACTTTCAGTGTTGATAAGTAAGTTCGATTGATCTATTAATTTTTCCATATCTGATTTGGCTTCAATAAAAGGAAATTTTAATACGTTTGTTTATTTGATGATGACTTTACTACAATAAGAGTTGATTAAAGTTGAAGCTTTTCGAATAGAAACGTTAAGTCTGTCAGCCACAGCTGTCTAAAAACTTTCAAGTCAAATTAGAGCCCCTGAAATCATTCATATCTGACCTCAAAAACTCAGACACCAGATTTGATCCAGTCAGGTTGCACGATTTTATTCAGTTTTTTTTTTTAATTGAATGATGAGACGATTTGGGAATAATATGCATTAGTTTCACAGTTGTGACTGAAATTCTGATAGACGATACCTACTTAATGAATTTCCAAGAAAGAGGTGCACATTAAAAGGATAATTTTCTCGAGAAACGAGTTTAAGAAATCAACAGAAAATAAAATACATTGGTTCAGAATAGGAAATTATTGATCTCAAGTCAACTCTTATAGGCCAAATCGAACTTATTTATTATATGCTAATACTCTACGATATATTATGTTTTCTAAAGACGCGATCTATTTTTCATATGAAAGATATTTGATTTTATTTTTTGTGTAGTTGAGAAGTTGATATTGTGGTAATTATTCATATTGAATGAAAAAGACTAAGAAATTGTCAAAAAACCACTGATTTATTGATAATTAGAAAGACCGGTTTCAGTTATTACACAATTGTCAATCTCTGATAAACTAAAACTAAATACAAGAGTAGCAGAATTTATACTAGTAGGCGAGTACTGCTATTGGTCGAGGGCATGAACGCCTGCCATTGGCCTAGCTAGACAGTCTCCTCCCACTCAACGGTGTGACAAAATGGCGGCTTAAGCAACAGAATCACCATGGTAACAAAATTTTCTTTCAGTACAAAATAAGAACCAAGAAAACAAGTGTGAAAGATAATAAAACAAATAATATGTAAATGGAAAAACTATTGACTAATGTATGCTTACAATTTTATGATAAAACTAAATTCGTAGTGTTGTATTGGTTGAAATGAATCTGGTCATTTAAACTATACTGGGAATTTTCCTTAATTATTCTTGTTATTTCTAAAGCCTCTAGAATATTCAAAGATCTGCCTTTGTTATTAACATGCAGAAACTCAACATTCTCCTTAACTGTGAACTTGTGATTATTTGTTATCAAATGTTCTGCAAAGTTAGATTCCCCATTTTGTTTATTCCAATCTCTGATGTGTTCTTTAATTCTACTTTTGAAACTTCTACCAGTTTGACCCACATAACAAGCATTACAATAATCACATTTAAGTTTGTACACCCCGCTTTTATCCCAAATAAAATTGATATTAATAGCAGTACTCGCCTACTAGTATAAATTCTGCTACTCTTGTATCTAATTTAGTTTATCAGAGATTGACAATGGTGTAATAACTGAAACCGGTCTTTCTAATTATCAATAAATCAGTGTTTTTTGCCAATTTCTTAGTCTTTTTCATTCAATATTGGATTTTATTTTATTGTATCAAATGTAAAATTGATTTTTTATGAAAAAATTTCAAATTGTCAGGCCACCAGGTCATCATGCGATGAAAAGCGAGTATTGCGGCTACTGCTACTTCAACAATGTGGCATTGGCAGCTGAGCATGCACTCAACCATTTGGGCCTCAATCGGATATTGATTGTGGATTGGGATGTTCATCATGGACAAGCAACTCAGCAAATGTTCTACTCAGATCCAAGGTAAACAACATTTTTTTTCTGTTTCAAGATATGCACAACTTTATGCCTTGCATCAGTTCATCATCTGGTGTGGAACGGAGTGAAATAGTTTCGGCCTTTCACTGAAAAAGAGTTTCACGAGAAACGTGCTTTGGCTATTTTGCCAACTACAATATATACTCCAATTTTTTCAGTCTGCTCGAGCTGACTAATCTCATAATTGGCCTCCAATAACATTAAAATATTGCGAGAGTGTATAGAGAGAAAGAGATTGATTGATTGATTGATTATATGCCTTTATTAAGGCGGAATTAGGACTCCTGGTCCTCTCTGCCACACAACCCTTTACAAAAGAAGAAAAATTTACATAAGAACAGAAAAATAGATTACATTATTATGTAATAAGATTACATAAGCTTAATATATAAGTAAATAAAACTATTAATCAAAAGAGAGAGAGAAAGTGATATGATTGGCTAAAGAGAGTTGATTTCGAGGGGCCCGGTCTAGCAGTGAATGCTAGGTATATAAATTCAATAAAATTTCCAAGATTAGTTGATTTCGAGGAGCCCGGTCTAGCAGTGAATGCTGGGTATATAAATTCAATAAAATCCAAGTTTCGGCATCAAACTAAAACTTTCCTTTGTTTTTTTTTGTGAAAAAAATTGTTGCTAGTAAGCAAAGTGTTTAGTCTTATTATTACAGATACATTATTCACATTTACTTTACACAACATGATGTTGTCTATTATATTTCACAACCAATTTATTCTTTCAGCTTGAATGATCAATTATATTAGTTCTTTATCATTCATGGATAACAGGTCTTGTATAATAATGAATACTTCTTTTCAGAGTGTTATACTTTTCAATCCATCGCTATGAGCATGGTACATTCTGGCCTAACCTAAGGGAATCTGATTTCGATTACACTGGTGACGGAGAGGGCAAAGGCTTCAACTTCAACATTCCTTTGAACAAAATCGGAATGGCCAATGCTGATTATCTTGCGATATTTCAACAGGTTCTACTTCCAGTTGCTACTGAGGTAAGCACTTGAAATATTTAGAAAATAGAAAAAATACATGCTATTTTTTGTGAAGTGGTATGGAACTTTTTCGCTAAAAATTATGAGAATCCGAACTTGAAGAACAATTATTTGCATCTATTGATATCGTATCAAAATCCTTATATTGTAAAGGAAAGATGTTCTCTGAGTATCAAACATTATTTTAAATGCTAATAACAAAATTATCCGTTTATTGACAAAGAACATTTCAAATATGATATAATACAACATGAGAATGCCTAAAACCTCTTCAGTCTGAATTTAAAGCTATCAACAGTCACGCTGTTCATATTCAGATATACAGTATTCTTCACTGATCATTTCTTTTCACAAACCAACAATTTCAAATAATTCTGAACGCAAGATTACAAACTGAAAATAATTCCAAAACTTTTGAAAATAGTTACAGTTTAATTTTGCGCCGAAATAAGCTATTACTTCTATTTATACAATACTGCATCAATGCAAAAATTGAAAACTGCAACTTCATGCATGTCTGTTTCGATTTTTTAAGATAATTTTGTAATTGTTTCAGTTTCAACCAGAGCTAATAATAGTTTCAGCTGGCTATGATGCTGCTGTTGGATGTCCAGAGGTATTTATTGAATTTCAATTGAGATAATAATTTATCCATTTATTTATTTATCCATGTCTTACCTAGTATCATATTCAACAATTTTGAATAGACATGCTCTTATTACATTTTTCTTTACAATACAGTATTCATCTATTTTTTCATGATCAATTTTCGAAACTGGATAAACTTTAATTCAAATAATCATTAGATTTATTATCATGGTAGTAGATCGTCACCAACTATTCATGAGTAGCATTTTCTCATTATACAATTTAATCATTGATGGAAGAATGGGAAATATTTCACCTTATCAATTCTTGTTAAATGACTAAAATAAATCTAACAAAAATTCAAAATATGTGCTATCGTCTGAAGTATTCTGCATAAAGCAAAATATTGATTATAGAGGGAATTCTATAATTCTGCAAATAGCTATAGGGAATTCATTGAATGATATTGTACAAAGATTAGTCGCAATATTTTGTACAGTAGCTTCCATAGAATTTTCTATGGCTATTTTCTCTGTAGTCAATATTCTCTGGGAGGAAGTTCCTAGAGGTTTTGATAGCACCTATTTTGATTTTTTTTTTTGTAATTACTGCCAATTTATTTATATTATCCCCGTTACTCTTTCAAAGCATAAGAGTAGTGGTTTTCTTTCTCTTGTTTTATATAACTTCGACTTTTTATACAGTGCATTTCTGTATATAGCTATTTCTAAAATCGTGTGACATATAACAAACGTTCACGGAAGAGAAATGCCGTGTTATTAAAAATGTTCTATTCATAAAATATCATCATAGTACCCTTTTTAGAAAAGTTTTTAATATGAAATTGCAGATTAAAAACAAATTTAATCTCTTATTTCATAATATTAAAAACTTTTCAAAAGATGGGTCCTACTATGATGATATTTTTTAAATAAAAAATAAGTAGACCTGAATACATACATTTAAAAAATATTTTATTCAACTATTTTTTGTTTTGAAATTGTTTTGTAAAATTCAATCGAATTTCCAATAATTTATAGGGTGAGATGGAAGTAACACCTGCTTGCTACGCCCACCTTCTGTCCTCTCTCAGTGGTCTTGCCTCAGGAAAAATCGCTGTTATTTTAGAGGTGAGTTTTCCTTCAGATATATATTAGCTACTATTTAATATCGTAAAATTGAAGATAAGAATATAATTATCTATTTTCTATTCTGTTCTATTCGTTTCTGTTACATTCTCTATTTAAATTACATATTTTATTCAAAATCAATTCATTTTCCACTTAGAAATAATATGGAACTTGGAAAATAGTATTGAATTGGAAATATTTTTAATTTATCATTTGCTTCTCTTTAATGGATGATTTTCATTATGCTAATTCCATTTGCACTCTATGTCAAGATCGCAACATGGCATATGAATATATCAAGTTCAAGTCTGCTTGCGGTTAAAAGGAAATTAATGTACATTAATTTCCTATAAAATCTCTAGGACACTTCTCTCAATCAATTTAGGCTTTTTTGAAGAATTTTAGTGTAGTAATTCCTTCGGCACCCCAGTTTCTAGTGTTTGTTGAGGTTGTTGTTTGTGTGTTAGGGTGGCTACTTTCTGAAGTCTCTGGCTGAGGGTGCTGCTCTCACTTTGCGTACACTTTTGGGTGACAGTTGTCCAACTATCGAATCCTTGCAGCCACCCAGCCAAAGGTAAGTTTTGACAAACTTCTCTTGCCTATATGTTTTTGTTTATATTCATATTCATGAATCACATTCCTAATATATTGTCAATATTCGAATATTCTTCGAGATAAGAAATTTGAGCAAAGGTAAGTTTAGACAAACTTATCTTGCCTATAGATGTTTTTGTTTATATTCATATTCGTGAATCACATTCGTAATTGTCAATAAAATCTTACAACGAATATTCTTCGAGATAATAAATTGAAAGTGCATGGACACTTTTCTTCAATGTGGACACAAGAGTGTGTTTATAACTTGAATGTGGATACACTTTCCCTAAGTATATACAAAAGTATACATTTTTCTGGATATATGGACATATTTCTTCAATGGAATAAGATTACAATAATAAGTTCTATTATCTGTTGTTTTGTTCTCTCATTCAAATTTGAGGGGAATTGATTGTTTAAAAATTATAGTTTCATGTAGATAATCCATTATACTTGATGATTGGCATGTACATTTTCAAATATTTTGATTCAAGTTTTTAGGTCTGGTCACGTAACATGTAATATCACAAGTTCAAAGACATTGATTTCCATTAAATTATATTTCTGTATCAAGTGTTAGTAGTTGAGGTACGTTAAAAACTACTGCTATATGCACATACCAATTAGTAATGTATCATTGAATATCAAGTGATGTGTACTTTATTTTATCATCATAATAATACGTATTTGTGTTGTTAATACTACGACTTAACATTATTCATACCAGATTGTTCCAGTTAGAATTAAAAACATGTATTCCATAGTCCAAGCATTCATATTCATATCAGTAGAATCATAAATAGTATAAATGGGTTATTTTTTGTCAACGTTTTTTATACATCGTTGTTATTGGAACAAGCCTTTCAATGTCATAGAATGTGAATGATATCGTATAAGATTTTAAAGTCAATAATTTTTTCTCAGTATCACGGAGAGCATATTGAACGTAATATACAGTCACAGAAAAGAATGGAAGTGTTTCCAGCTCCAGGACACTTATTCACTGAAAGCCTTGCAACAAGAGAACAGACTAATTGATGAACGAACCCAGCATCTACCTTTCATTTTGTATGATTACAAGGAAGAAAAGCCAACTGTGTACAAAACAAGGGATTGTTACCCCGTCCGGAGTGAAGAAACAATTGCTCATTATCACGATTTTCTCAAAAACGGCTCTAACGAGCCGATTTTTTCAAATCCATACCCTGTATAGTTATTTATTAGCTCTATCAACTGACATGAGTCTTTTTCCTGGGGTACTAATGAAGGGTCCACCCAATCCTTGAGAAATGGACTTTGTAACCTCCTTCTCGTGCATGAGGTAGGTAGGTACACGGTTTTTACTTTTTCTTCTTCCATATACCGTGGTTAGGTAGAGCAGTTTATAAAAAGAACACAGTCATAGTCAAGATATTTCATCTTTAGAACAGCTGTTTTGACGAATTTCAAAAAAAAATCATGGAATTTCACAATTTACATAAAGGAAAAAGTACTCTGAAAACAATTGTATATACACATAAGCAGTAGTCTGATCGTAGTTGCAAATATGTTGCCGTCAATCGTCATTATGTTATTCCCCTAAATTATTCTCGTTTGATAATGAGGCTTATAGTTCAATGAGCAAGGAAAGTTGTGTGAGTGTACCACACCAGATTTTTTATGATGTTAACAATAACTCTAAAAAATGTGCTGCTCGATCAAGGGTTCATTGTACATTGAAAGCGGAATCTCCGGTTGGGACTGGACTGGAAAACATAACATACATGTTAGGGTTCTCCCGTCCAGACCAATTCGATACAGATCCACGTAGGAGGAGGTATAATGCGTCATTATATTTCTGTCTTGTTCAATGATTGCACTTACAATGAAGGGGTGGTTCAATATGTGACATAACTAGATTATGAAGTGATCCACCATTCTCGCGCTTATTCTTGTGAAATCTCATCTCTCAATTATTGCAATAATTATTTCTCTTCAGAAATATATACAAATTGTCTATTTGTTAATGAAGAATATAATTTCCTCATAATCTGTATTAGATAATGCATTTACATCAATTTGTTCATAAACTAACCTACCAAAAATTATCACTTTTTAGAGTTTTAATATAATACATTGCTGTTCGTGCAGATTTTGACAGTTGCATTCATAGTTTTCAACGATCCTTGGTTATTGTTGCTTAACAAGCTATTCAAATGTTTTATGTAATTTCAAAATGGGTTTCATTCATGTAGTATATTATATCGGTGTGTGTCATTTATATTTCTGGGTGTAGTCATCTCGCCGATTTCACTAATAGGTGTCCAATCATAATACTACATTTTCAGTAGTAGTAAAAACTATAAAGGTTTCATATTAATAGTAGTACAGTGCTAAAAGTAACTAACTTCATAAGCGTTCATTAACATCCGATTTATGTGGGATCAGTTCTTATCTATGTTTAAATGGTTTTTTAGATCTATGTTATGTTATTTTTATTATTTCAGTCCATAAAAAACTATGTTTTTCGAATAAAAGGAAGATTTTTACTATTGTTTTGTAAATAGATAGATCTTCCTATATGTTTCAGCTATAAGTAGTATCACCATTATAACTGTTATTCTTCTCCAATGCATACACTTATGTAAATTCTCTTCTGTAACTAAAATCTTTTTCATTTTAATAATATCCAATAAATTTAGTAGTTTTCAACCGTAGGAATAAGCTCTGTTAATGAAAAATACTTCAGTCTTTCAATAATTTTAAAGTTTAAAACCAAAGCATGAATTGTTTCAATAATGAACTCAATGAATTCAATAATCATATATGCTTCTATCTTTATATTTTTGTCAATAGGAACAAAGTTAATGAGCCCTGCTCATAGATTGAGTTTCGTTTATGATCCCCTCATGATGGAACATAGGAATATGTTTGAGTAAGTTTACAAATACTTTATTATTATCTAGAAGAGATTTATTAAGTCAAGGTTCAATGATTTGATATCATACATAATTTTTGCTTTCCTACATAGCTGGTCTCATTTAACACGGTTGATTCAAATAATATTGTTTTAGAGAAGATTTCTCCTTCAGTAGTTTAATGTTTTAATCTATTTTTTTCATTTGGGTTCAATTCTAATATTCTCACGTTACGGGTGTTGAATGTAAGTTTTAGCCTTTTAGTCCTAAATTATACTATTTATCAACCTCATGGTAAAGATTCTAAGGGACGATAATTATTTGTATATTTTGATGTGTATCATAACCATTTAAGAAAATGTAATTGCATGAATTCATTGTTTATAACATCAATAATGTAATGTCAGGAACTATTATTATAATTTCATCTTTGCATTAGGTTATTAGGAATACAGATAATTCCCTATGTAATGTATTGTATGTATTATTTATTGGTAAATTATATTCAAACGCAATTTAGCTTTAAACTTCTATAAAAATATTTAGTTCTGCAATCAGACAAAAATAGTCATGAAACAAGGTGTTCATCTCATTTCATCTTGGGGCTCAACACAATACGAATGGAAAGTCTCAGTTATATCTATTAATTGTCACGAATAATCAAGTCTTCTATCCTTACAGACATGGTTTCTATATGTTTAGCTCGCATCCTGAAAGACCAGAGAGAATATCAAACATTTATGAAACGTTGAAACAGTACAATGTCTTGGAGAGGATGAATCATTTACCGGTACGTCTATTATTCCAATGCAATGCTTTCTCTATTCAGTATAGAACTATGATTACATGAAACTGTCTGTAAGTGATTTTGGATTGAAAGTTTATTCCATTCATCTCTAATTGTTATTTTTCATGTTTACCAAAAATATTAAACGATTTTAACTACTAAAAGTAGTTCTACCTCCGAGTTGAATGTTGTGTTATTCACCCGAATGATGCAGTTATTTTAACGTTAGTTAGTAACTTAAGTTATTTCAACTTCTCATTGCCTGAGCTTGTTTAGATGCTGCTCTTACAATTTTAATGCATTTGTAACAGCTATGTGATTTATTTATTTATTCAACAACGATAGAAACACATCATCATAAACTGATTGGAAATGAAAAAAAACAGGCTCACAGCCCTTATTCCATTCCCAAATTTCGATTAATACCTAGTCCAAAAGAGGTTATTATGATTCTTCAGCACATTAAAACACAGACATTTTCTATACAAAAATAATGACAAGAAATTTTGAATTTGGAATATTGATGTAGGGAAATTAATTTAAACAATCCACTATAGTAAGAAGTTGAAAACTTGAGAAAAATATTGAATAAACTACGATAATATAACTTAATAAATAATTATAAACATATACAGTTTTCATGTCTGTGTTTGGTCCTTTTTGATTTTCAATCTTTTATCTGCCTCTCGCCGTTAAAACTTCAGCTTTATCAATATTATTATTTCTAACTTTGTGGAAAATATTTTAAAAAATACATTTATTTTTGAGGAGTTTTCCCAATTGTTGGGTAACAAAATAGTGTATAACCGTGCCTTTGGGTAATAATAGATGTAACATGCTATGTAAAAAGTTATGTAAATTTATTGATTTTGGGTAACTCAAGATTTATGAGATTTGTATTTTTTTCATAAATTATTATTTTTTATATTGCACATTTCAGAGTAGGAAAGCAACAGAAGAGGAGTTGTTGTTGGTTCACTCTTCAGAGCATGTTGGACAGATGAAATCAGTTGGCAGTATCCCATTACCAGCAGAAGCCAATGAAAAAGAATGGCGCGAATTATCCAAAGAAGAAAGTTACAAATCCATCTATTTGCACCCGAAATCCTATGACTCAGCTCTGTTGGCTGCTGGCTCACTTCTTCAGGTTTGTCCTTACAACTTACGTATTAAATTTAGCAGTCTGCTTTCTACTCACATTATATTAGTTGCTAGTTCTCATACTAGAGATCAAATCTTTAACTTGTGAAGTCGTCTGATAAACTGAAAAAATTGATTGTCGTTGCATGACGGACTCAATGTATGTCTCTACTGCCAGTTTCATCACTCATTTCTATATTGCATATAATTTGATATTTCTCTTGTAACTATCATGTGACAGTTCTTAGATTCTCAGACCTCCCATCCTTCATTCAATTATTAGAATAACTTTATATTCTTCGGTATTCCGTACCTATTCACAGTATGGCTTTTTTCTTCATCTGAGTAGATCGTCAATATGAATAAAAAAAGGATAAAAGTAAGTTGCAATACCAAAAATGGTTCTCATACATCATACAATACTATAACAAAATTTTCAATTAGAGTCCAAAGAAATCGCTCATGAAGACAAGCCTGAGCGATTGTATAAATTATACAGAGTTTATGAGATCACACTGATTAAGGGTATAAGTGTAGAATATGACTTGAATTAGTACGTACATAATACCGGTATGTACTAAATGACGTATGCTTGATTCTCAAGCATTTTTCATGCTTGTTTCTGAAATCACTTTTGTACAGGTGGTGGACAGTGTGATGAATGGAGAAAGTGGTTCAGGGATAGCAGTGATAAGACCACCAGGTCACCACGCCGAAGAGTTCGAACCCTGTGGATTTTGTATTTTCAATAACGTATCCGTCGCAGCTAAATATGCAATCACCAAGTACAATTTGACTAGGTAATGAAAACATTATTATAATTGTTGTCTAAGAAACCTCTACTCTATTGATTCAAATTGAATCCAGTTGATTTTTTAATTTCATAATTTGTGTACCTTGCATTCCTGGCGGATATCATTACAAGTTTCTTTTCAAATTATTGTTACTGTTCAGATTTTGCATCAGCCCATTATAGCATAGCCACCTCTAATACAAGGCCCCCCCGTCCTACGATATTGCAACGTCGCAGTGTACCACCAATCGTATTAGATTCTAGGCTTACACTGCGACGTTGCAATATCGTAGGCCGGGGCCTTGTATTAGAGGTGGCTATGATTATAGTCATTCCAGTTGATATGACTGTTTCTTCTGGTTGTGATGATTTGTTTTTTTGATTAATATTATTGGCATCTTGATACCTTTTAGGGCCGCTCTCTCCAAATAGTTGGTTCAACTATTACAAAACCAATTCCGTGTCCCGTTCCAGATAGTGCCGGGTCTGGTTATGAATAATGTCTCTCCATTTTCCTCGGCCTTCCCACCATCGCTCGTTCTCAACCTGTCGTCATCTGTATCCTCTCCTCTTCGTTGACCACTGTGTATTTCCATCGTCCTCTCGGTCTCCTTCTTTCAATCATCATATCTTCATTTTCTTTGGCAGTCGGTCCTCTCCCATTCTCTTCACGTGTCCAAACCAGCGACGAAGTCTCATGCTTTCTATCTTTCCCCTTTCGCTATCCAGGTTCAGTTCTCTTCTTATCTTCCTTTTCCTAACTCTGTCTCTACGTGTATTTCCCTTTGTTGCCCTGAGGAACCTCATTTCTCTGCTTGTATTCTACTCCATTCTCTCTCTGTCATTGTCCATTTAGCGGCACCATACAACATGATAGTTACATAATACATCTTATACAAAGTATAATGTCATTATAATCTTTACCTTTTCTGGCATTTTTCCATCCCAAATTTAATTTTTAACTGATAAAAATTCCTCCCTTTGCAATCTTCTTGTTATCTCATAATTTATTTACCCATCACCTGCAATTTCACTGCCCAAGTACAAAAACTCCTAACATTTTTCAAAGGTTCTCCATAAAATTCAATATTTCCATCCCTTCCAAAGATCATTAGGCCTACTTCACTCTTTTCTCTGCTTATTTTCAGACCAAATATCTCTATAACACTGTTCCAAGCATCCAACTGTACAATCAATAATATATTCTGTAAATCCAATAATAAATATGAATAATGCATCGTCAATATAGTTCTTGACGACTATAAATTTTATTAGCAATACAATTATATGCGAACGGCTTATATTGTTAAAAAGATAGGAAGATCTGCAACATAGAAATTGTTATGTTGAAAACTGTGAGTTGATAGTAGTGAATTTGTTGAATTCAATTTTTTTTGTCAACATTTTACATTAACTACATTGTTAATTAATTTGGAGTTATTGTGTTCACAGTATCTCAATTCAATTCAAAATTCTTTATTCTTTAAAATGCACTATACAATAAAATTGATAGTATTATTATTACTAGAATACCCCTACAAGACTATACGTCTGAGTGTAGGGGTGAGTTCCAGGTTACCTACTGGTTCTAGATCTATTGCGTTTTATCAATTTATGGCCTTAAATGGCCTGCATGATTTTCTAGTACAGAAATAGCTACATTTCACCAACTTGATAGCTGAATAAAACACATTAATAACATATCATAATACCAAAACATATGGTACTGTAAATTATAGTTTTAAATCAATAACAAAGATAAGAGTAAAAAATCAATAAAAAAGTAAATTTGAATGAAATAAAAGTAATAATATCAAACAAAACATATTGAATTTTTCTCAGCAACAACATGTTAATAATACTTCTAAATTTAAAAAAAAATGGGGAAAGAAAAATAAAGAAATTGAAGATATATTATGTAGGAACAGTGATCGGCGGATCCTCAAAAGATATCAGTACAAAGATGCCAATTTATTACATAAGAAGAAGAAGGAGTATTAAGATTCTCACTGATAGAGTCAAGAAAAAGAAGAATTCCAGGAAATAAACAAATTAATTCAATGCAAGTATACTGACCGAAGCAGACTTTCTGTCATTTCCCAGCCCATACAGTACAGCCACCTCTCAATCCTTCGTTTGTATACAGTAACACTGCATTCCTGCATATTCCTTATCTCAAAGGGTAAGTTCCTGTGTACCATTTGGGCTAGGTAGAAAGGTGTTCTCAACTCAAGCCCGTGGACCACTTGGGGCGTCGCAAAGCCATAGTTTACTCTGTATCTTGTTGGATAAGTATGAATTATTTCTGGTAAAATGTTAAAATTATTGTTTCTGAGATAAATTAATAAAGATTTTACATAGAGTTGTCTTATGTTCAGCACCGGAAATTCAGTGAATAACTGAATGGTTGGATAGCGGTACTCTTTCTTAAGGATAGTTTTGATTATTTGCCGTTGCGACACCGCAAGTGGCTCCAAAAGGGTAGCAGGCAGTCCCCCCCAAATAAGAATGCCATATTGAATGATGGACTGAACATAAGCAAAGTACACTGACTTGCAATGCTTTTTACTTAAAACTTGGCTTAGCTGAGAGAAAGCATATAGTAGCCTTCTAAGTCGCTTTTTGACAAGTTGTACATGGGGACCCCAGCTGAGGGCGCGATCAAATGTTATGCCCAGATACTTGTACTGGTCAACTCGTTCTAGAACTTCACAACTACAGCCAATGGAAGTTGAATCTTGACATGAGTGAAGTTTAAATACTCTAGGCCCTGGATCTTGCTGGTTTCGGGTGACAATAGGCATGTATTTGGTCTTTCTTGTATTCACTGTTAAGCAGTTGTGATCAAACCATTTTTTAATTCTAGCTACATCAGTTGTTGCATTATTATAAGCCTCTTCCCAATTTTTTCCGGTAGAAACCACTGCTGTGTCGTCCGCAAATAAGAAAAGTTTACTATTAATGTTCAACTGAGGAAGATTGTTAATGTAGATAAGGAAAAGAATTGGTCCAAGAGTACTCCCCTGCACAACACCATAATTTACTTTCTCCAACTCACTCCTGACATCGTTGATTTGAACATATTGTTCTCTGTCGAGCAGGTAGCTCTTGAACCACTTCAAAGCAGTTTGTTTAATACCCAACATGTCTAGTTTTATGACTAATTTTTCCCTGTCAACTGAGTCAAAGGCTTTTGCTAAGTCTAGATAAGTTATTATTAATTTATTTTTCTCCTTTGTGTTATCTGCAATATGTTTTGATAAATCAAAGAGCACATCAGATGATTTTTTTGATTTTTGGAAACCATATTGAGAGGTAGTTAGAATATTGTATTGACTCAAATACTGCATTAGCTGAATCTCAACATATTTTTCCAGAATTTTTGAAGTTATGGGGAGTAGCGAAATAGGACGGTAATTGGAGTAGTCATTTTTTGCACCGGATTTATAAATTGGGATTACCTTCGATATTTTGAGAGTGTCTGGGAATTCACCTGTTAGTAAACTCAAATTTATTAAATGCTGAATAGGACGTATTAGTGAGTGGATGTTATCTTTAATAAGTCTAGCTGGTATGCGATCGTGACCAGGGGCGCTATTTCCTCTCACGCTGCCAACCACCCGTCTGATCTCCTCTTGTGTAACAGATCGGAGCTCAAACAAAGACTCGACAGCATAATTGGAGTCAAGTACCTCTGGATCACCCAAAGCTGTAATGGAGTCAGCCAGGTGCTTTCCAACAGAGGCAAAGTACTTATTGAAATTGTTGCTAACTTCAGAAGCACTCTGTTGCACAGTAGACTCTCCATCTTTGATGAATTCATTGACAGGGAAGGTAAGTTTTTGTGTAGATCTACCGGATATTTCGTTAACAGTTGACCAGAATTTTTTAGGATTGTTTGAAACATCATCGATTTTGTTTTTATAATAAATGAATTTTGCTTGTTTGATCAGAGAATGAAGTGTATTTGTATATTGGAGGAATTCATTTTTTAAGTTTATGTTGAAAGGTTGTCTATTTAATTTCGTTTTTAGTTTATCTCGATATCTGATAGATTGTATTAGTCCCATACTAATCCATGGCTTTAATTTGCTATTTTTTGCAGTGACCAATATTTTTTTAGTATTATCATCTATTGTTTTTTGAAGAGTTTCGGAGAAATGGTGAGTAGCCACATTCACATCATTCTCTTCAGTGATTAGGTCCCAATTCTGCAATGAAATAGCATTATTGATCCCCTGCCAATTGACTTTAAAAAAATACTCTTGCTTTTTAGTAGGTAACGTTTTTCTATTTGATATTATTTTTAGACAAATGGCGTAGTGATCTGTCACAGCAGTTTGAACAATTGTTGTGGAAGCATCAAAGGAATGGGGTATTTTAATAAAACAGTGGTCGATACACGTTCCACTGGCTGGTCTGGTAACCTTATCTATACAGGCTGTCAATCCTGATTCATTCAAAATGTCAATGTATTTTTCTTCTAGCGAGCCTGGAGTAATGTTCAGGGTGTCACAGTTTATGTCCCCGACTAGGATTTGCACTCCTCTATTGGTTTATGTTTCTTTAAAATGGTTATCTAGCGTGTTCATGAATAGAGGTAAGTTAGAGTTAGGGCTTCGATACACAGCAAGAAGTTCACAAGAAGTTCCTTCCCAGTCAAAGCATATGGACAGGCAAGTGGCCACACCACCCAGCCGGAGTTCCCTGCAAGTTGACGTGAGCTCACTGTCTATGTATACAACCACCCCGTCACAATGGTTAATACTATTATAGGATCTGTGGAGCTTATACCCTGGTAATTCTAAAAGGTCACTCTCATCAGACAGCCAAGCCTCAGTCAATATAATACAGCTAAACTGATGCTTAAGACTCTGTAAAATAATTATAAATTCGTCAATATTTATTTTATAGCTTCTTATGTTCATATGGATAACAGAGAAATCCGCACGGTCACTGTTCCCTATAGATTGAGAAGAGGGAAAATTCAGATAAAAATCACTGATATCTGCACAAACTGTACAGTTAATAGGAGCAACATCAATTGGCTCCATAAAATCACACATTATGTAATTCTACTTCTATGTAGTGTCAAGCCATACCGCCTGCTAACTTCATTTTTTATCCCATACAAGAGACAAGGCATGCCCTATCAAAAAAAAAAAGAAAAAAACTACTAGAGGCAACAATAAACAAGAACAAAAAAACTACTTGTTAAGATCACAAAAAAAAACAAAATCCATCCAAGACTACAAAGGAAAACAAGAACAACGATGAACCTCTTTGTCATATTGGAGGGAAATGTACTTGTGATTATCAAATACTATTAAATCCAGCATGTATGTACTATATTTATATACTATACCATATAACCGATCACAACATTAATTATAGCCCTTTATATTACTCAATTATTTACATTATAATTATATTATTATAGAATGTAAACAAATAACATTTTACTGTAGTAAAAGGAGAATAAAGAAAAGAGACCGATTCTGAGGTATGTTTGAAAAAGGAAAAAAAAGAAAATTAGGTCATATTTTGGACTGAGATAACTAACTATAAATTATTATTAATTATTGATAATAACCAGCAACTAGCGAGTAATACCAATCATAATGAATATAAGTACCTAACTTTTGAAATATTAATGTTGAATTGCTGGTGAGACACTGTGAAATGCAAGGAAAAACAATACCTATAAATATAAATATAAGCTAACATTATAACAATATAGTAGTCTCTTCTAATCTATGCATTCCTAAGGGGTAGTAGAGATAGATGATTTTTGTAGTACGAGGAGTTGATGCTTCTGTTGATTATGAATGAGGATAACAGACAGATTAGTAGAATGTTATATTGTGTTATAGCATCGTCAATAATTTATTGCTCCTGCTTCAGTTGACTTGAGAGGTTAGCTACGTTGATAGCAAGTGAAAGACGCTATAATAACTGTGAGTTCTGATCATAGAAGCGTTGGGTGGATGATAATGATAATACAATAGTGTACCTTTCTTTCTGATTATGCGATCAAATTACGGAGGTGTTTTCAAGCTTCTAGATTAGAGCACCCTTATTTATCAGATAGATTGATACATACAATACCCTATATATTAAATCAGTTACTACTGTTAATTCGAAAAGTTAGGCTTGCTTCAATATCTTCATGATATTTTCAAATTTGTCGTTTTCCAGTTTTGGAAACGTAGGTAGCGTAATGTTGATCTAAATATTAATTCTCCTAATCTTTCATCTTAGCTGTTTCGTACCCTTCAAGCTAGGAGCTTATCTTTATTACTTTTATTCAGTTATTATTCTTTAAAGATCTGAAAACCAATTTGACACAATGTGTTGGTTATCGGTATCTATTAGTTATTGATAAGTTGCTGAACGAAAACAGTTTCAAATCTCTAGGAAATCAGATATACTTTAGGATAAGATACAAGTAGTGCAAAATCGACACTGAATGGCTGCTAGAATTCGAACAGTACGGAGTTAGTATAACGAGACTTTTCAATTTTAAGATATTGAACAATAAAATATGATTATCCTTTTCTCCTAATATCAACATTTTATGTTAGTTATTATATAGTTCTTGCCTACTATTATATGCTTGTAAATAATGTAGCTTCGTTAAGATAAGAAAAAAAAATAATATGTTATCACATGGCCTAACCTATTTTGGTTGATTGCATGCCTTGTCTCTCGTGTCAATTTGGCCATAATAAACATTTCAAAAGAGGGAAGAATGCATTTATATCTAATATAACGTGTAGACAGAATGTTCTATTAACACAATTTCATAAGATCAATTGACTAATAAAATGTTTCGTTTATTGGGAAGTCTCGTTTATCGGATCCGCTGGAGTGTGGGTGGTTGTGTCTGCATTTTTTTTTACAAATTTTAGAAATTTGTTCGAAATTTAGGATTCGAACTGGTCGTTCACCTGTGGCTACCTTCGCCATAACTTTACGGTCCTTGGTCCAAACTGAAAGAAGTTTCCTCTCCTTGACTAGCTGTCTCGCTGCATTGAATAGTGAACGTGTCTCTGGAGTAAGATGCTCGCTTAAGTACACTGGAGTATTTGGGAATTTGTGTTGAGTTCGTTAGCTGTAAGCGAACCTTTTAATCTCCTTCCAACACGTATCTACATACACTCTGTTCGCGTGCAACTTCTCCCGTTTATCCCAAATCGCCTTCTTTTGAAAAACTTTGGAAATTAAATCATCTGTATCAACCATCTTTAAAACTACTGCACAGTACACACTACGCTAACCAACTGCAGTACAGAGACTGTACTGGAGACTAACTGTACGCACAGTACAGAGACCACTCGCAGACTGAGCCAGTTGCTGGAAACCGGCTACAAGAATGTTCTCTTCATACTTGTTTGCCGGTTGACGCCGGCAGCTCGCGCTTGTTGCGCTTGTTGAGCCGGCACCGGCGTTTACTGTGTACGGGCACACTTGAAACCATGTTAAGTTCTTCTCAAGCCGGGACGCGCTTACAGCGGCTGGTTTTCCGGCGCCGGCAACCAGCTTTCTTTGTGTACGCACCCATAATGAATATAAGTACCTAACTTTTGAAATATTAATGTTGAATTGCTGGTGAGACACTGTGAAATGCAAGGAAAAACAATACCTATAAATATAAATATAAGCTAACATTATAACAATATAGTAGTCTCTTCTAATCTATGCATTCCTAAGGGGTAGTAGAGATAGATGATTTTTGTAGTACGAGGAGTTGATGCTTCTGTTGATTATGAATGAGGATAACAGACAGATTAGTAGAATGTTATATTGTGTTATAGCATCGTCAATAATTTATTGCTCCTGCTTCAGTTGACTTGAGAGGTTAGCTACGTTGATAGCAAGTGAAATACGCTATAATAACTGTGAGTTCTGATCATAGAAGCGTTGGGTGGATGATAATGATAATACAATAGTGTACCTTTCTTTCTGATTATGCGATCAAATTACGGAGGTGTTTTCAAGCTTCTAGATTAGAGCACCCTTATTTATCAGATAGATTGATACATACAATACCCTATATATTAAATCAGTTACTACTGTTAATTCGAAAAGTTAGGCTTGCTTCAATATCTTCATGATATTTTCAAATTTGTCGTTTTCCAGTTTTGGAAACGTAGGTAGCGTAATGTTGATCTAAATATTAATTCTCCTAATCTTTCATCTTAGCTGTTTCGTACCCTTCAAGCTAGGAGCTTATCTTTATTACTTTTATTCAGTTATTATTCTTTAAAGATCTGAAAACCAATTTGACACAATGTGTTGGTTATCGGTATCTATTAGTTATTGATAAGTTGCTGAACGAAAACAGTTTCAAATCTCTAGGAAGTCAGATATACTTTAGGATAAGATACAAGTAGTGCAAAATCGACACTGAATGGCTGCTAGAATTCGAACAGTACGGAGTTAGTATAACGAGACTTTTCAATTTTAAGATATTGAACAATAAAATATGATTATCCTTTTCTCCTAATATCAACATTTTATGTTAGTTATTATATAGTTCTTGCCTACTATTATATGCTTGTAAATAATGTAGCTTCGTTAAGATAAGAAAAAAAAAATGTTATCACATGGCCTAACCTATTTTGGTTGATTGCATGCCTTGTCTCTCGTGTCAATTTGGCCATAATAAACATTTCAAAAGAGGGAAGAATGCATTTATATCTAATATAACGTGTAGACAGAATGTTCTATTAACACAATTTCATAAGATCAATTGACTAATAAAATGTTTCGTTTATTGGGAAGTCTCGTTTATCGGATCCGCTGGAGTGTGGGTGGTTGTGTCTGCATTTTTTTTACAAATTTTAGAAATTTGTTCCAAATTTAGGATTCGAACTGGTCGTTCACCTGTGGCTGCCTTCGCCATAACTTTACGGTCCTTGGTCCAAACTGAAAGAAGTTTCCTCTCCTTGACTAGCTGTCTCGCTGCATTGAATAGTGAACGTGTCTCTGGAGTAAGATGCTCGCTTAAGTTCACTGGAGTATTTGGGAAATTTGTGTTGAGTTCGTTAGCTGTAAGCGAACCTTTTAATCGCCTGGCGGTCAACCAGTACGATTTCGTGATGCGTGAAGTGAAATTAACAACTATTGAAGGTGGCATGTTTAAATTCCTATTCGGTAATCTATGCACTGCTGATATGTCACTAACGTTGAAGTTGACGTCAATTGCTCTAGCGACAGAATCTAACACAACAAACATATTCTCCCCCTTCGATAAGGGTACACCTGACACAAGGATATTATTTTTACGTGTATGTTGCTGCAAGTCTTTCAAGTCGTCTTTCACGTGTGCTAGCTCCAATTTAAGTTGAGAGTTCTCTTGGAGCATTTGTTCAACCGATTGACACGCGCTTTCACACTTGCTTGTAACGGCCGCAAACTGTTCTTTAATTAGATTGATTTCTTGGTTGGTTTTCTTAATGTCATCCTGCACTTGTTCAAGTTTCTTTTCATTCGTGTCCCACCTTGAATTGTTTGATTCCCAGTTAGTTTAATTTTCTTCTCTGAACTCGGCGATTGCACAAAGAATGGATTTGTTGTCGTCTACCTTGTTACAGTCCGATGACGGTGTTGATGGGTTATCTTTCGACGAGCATTTATTGCAATCCCATTTCCCATTTTTGGAAACTTTGTTTCCGAGGCAGCTCCTATGAAAAGTCGTGGCACAATCCGGGCACTTAACACAATCTTTCGCGATTAAACTGCGCTTATTTCATTTGAAACACATGTCTGCCATTGCTCAAGAGTGTAATTTGACCACTTTTACTGTGAAACACTAATAGAATACTTCCGAAAACTAGATAAATTAGAATTATTTTAGGTTAAGCCAGGTTATTGATAGTTTAAGGCAGGCGGCTGGCGTTAACTTGTTAGCAAACTTTCTTTATACGGAGCGATAACAAATGATCTGAACCCATCGGCTGCCCGATTAGAACTGAAATCTATCTCTTTGTTGATGATTGATATTGTTTCCAGGGTTTTGATATTGGATTGGGACATCCATCACGGCAACGGAACGCAGCACATATTCGAAGACGACCCACGATGTCTATATGTATCGATACATAGGTATGACAATGGCAACTTCTTTCCAAATTCGACGGACGCTGACGCATCAGTCGTAGGCAGTGGTGACGGCCGAGGCTACAATGTGAATGTTCCTTGGAATAAGGTAGGCTTACTTGAATTTGCCATTGTTTCAACTTAATAAAGTACTTCTTATAAATCATTCTAATTCAAGAATAGTATTTTAACTCTTTTGCATAACTTCTTGAGAATGGAAGAATATTAAAAAAAATTGTTCATTCTCACCCATAAGCTGTTAACGTAGTTTACGTTAGACTAGTGAAGATTAATTTTATGGTGTAAATCACTGTATGTATTAATAATAAGTGGTTAATAAGTTCTCGCAATAGTATTTCAAGCTGTTCTCTTTCTAATTAATATTCTGAAATAAAATGGATCTCTGAGATGTTTCCATTCTCACCCGTAAGCTGTTAACTTAGTTCTCGTAAGGGCAGTGAAGATAAATTTTATGGTGAAAATCACTGTATGAATCAACTTTCAATACGTTCTTGTAATAGTATTCTAGCTGTTTCCTTTATAATAGTTATTGCTACGAAACTCTTATTGATACATGGCCGTTTCTATTGTGTGGTTGATCAAGCTACTAGGACAATATTATTATAAGAATCTCAAAAAAATATTTTTGTGTGATATATATTTGAATCGACAACACTTGACCATTTTGCACATTCTGAATTTCATCTAGCGTTGCTCTTCTTTTCAAATATTTCACCAATAATAATTATTAAGGAGTTAAGCAAAGAGTTATGATCTCTGGAATTATCTATTGTTTATGTATGTATAAATGAGAATTCTGAATTATTTTCAAGTGTTATATTTTTCCAAAGTTGATTTTTTAGGTAATTTGGTCATTTTCTAAATTTTGAGATTCAATCCTTTTATATCTCCATTTCACCAGTTTACATAATAACGCCAACATTTTTTAAAGCTCTAGCGCTTCAATCGAATGAATGAGTCAAATGATTCGTCTAGTTAAATTATCTCTTCTTATCGTTCGCTATCTGAAAAGTCTCATTCTCGCTTCTGACCTTCGAAAATTTTGAATTTGTTGATTTGTCGTGGATTGTCAAAGTGATAATATCTGCTATCAGTTACCCTATCTAATCTATCATCGATATGAGCAGATTATGACAAAACCTCTCCAAATCTCGAATGTACAGTAATTTCAGAAATCAGATTGGAGTAGAAAATTGAATCTAAAAATAATAACAACTAGGATAATATTGCATCATTATAGAACATTTCAAGCCAGAAAAAAACATAAACTTATTATTAGCACAGCGTTATTAGTAAAATAATAATAGTAAAATAATAGCAATACTGTGTTGTCAGGGTGGTATGACTGGAGCAGACTATGTGGCTGCTTTCCACCATATTGTTCTCCCAATCGCTTACCAGTACAACCCGCAACTAGTACTCGTCTCAGCCGGATTCGATGCAGCTATAGCAGATCCTCTTGGAGGTAGGTTCAAGTTTCAAATTAAAACTTTCAATTTTTCAGATTTGAAAAGCTGACTTTTGGAAGAAACAAACCAACCATTTTCATTTCTTGAAAGAGTTATTTTTCAACTCCATAGCGCCGTGAATGAAATCAGTCATCACAATTTTCATAAAACTCCAGACAATCACTATACCTGTCAGGAATGGTCCACAGCACTTGGTTGGAAAAATTGTTGGTCCAGCTACGATGCAAATCTATTTGTCATAAATTCAAGTGATAATAATAACAATAATAATAGTTGGGCTCCACATCACCCCTACAGCCAACCCGTTCCTCCACATTTTGCCTCAACTTCGCCCACATCACTTTTTGTAATGTTATAAAGTGAAAATAAAAGTCATCTATCTATCTATCTACATGAGTTCATTAATAAGTAATTTCTCAATGGTAAACTCATATTATGAAAGTTGAATTTCAGAAAATCTGAAATCACCAGTTCGAATGAATGTCAAAATGTTGATGAAAACCTGCAGCAACTTTATCCGAGATGGGTTAGCAGCAGTGAGGGCCAATCGAGTTTCTAGCTCGCCTAAAAGCTACACTTCAAAATGTCAGCAATTCCATGTAGCCAATATTCAAAATGAATCTAACTATATACCTTTACCACAGCCACCCATAAACAAATTCTAAACAATGTCCTCTCCTCTAAACAATGTCATGTTCAACAATTGACAACCCTGGAAAGTATTGATAGAATTGATAAATCAGTAGCGTACGAGAAATGTTTAGGGTTCAAACCATGGAATAATGGAATTATTTCTGATTCTTTTTCTCCATGGCCCAAACCATCACTATATTGAGCATAAAATGTACGTATAGAGTTGGTAAGAATAATGGAAAAAGCTTCATATTTCTATTACAAAAATGATTTGACAATTTTGTTTTTCGGTTCGTGTTAAAAAATTTCTCTAATAAGTGAATATTCTCTATTTTGAAAATAACTAAGTATTATAAATTATTATTATTATTTTGGTACAGTATTTGGAACATCTAAATTTAAAATAATGGTTTGTATAATATTTTTGGACTGAAAATTTTGTGGAAATCTAGAAGACATAACCTCATTTTGAACTTTTAATGTTACGTAAATTTGGGAGAGAAATAGTACGAGGTATTCTTAGTTTTTCTCACCCGATTTGTGCTTCATTGTAAAAAAGAATAAACAATAGGGTTGTTTGAAAATCGTATTTGAATTGAAAAAAACTACTCTGTGGCTTCAAAATGTTATGTATGTTTTCAAAGTACTTGGTATTTTGTAGCTGTTTTGCATAGGTTAGACTGGCAATTGTTCAATTAATATTCCCTTTAAATTATGTTGATGAATTGCTTATTTGTGTTGTGTTTTGTAGGTTGTAAAGTGTTGCCAGAAACGTACGCTCACCTAACACATTGGTTGTCGTCGTTGGCCGGTGGGCGAGTCATTCTGGCGCTTGAAGGTGGCTACAACATCACGTCCATTTCCTACGCCATGACAGCCTGCGCCAAGTCTCTGCTTGGCGATCCGCTGCCTGTCCTTGACGCAAGCAATGGTGCATGTCGGTCAGCGATAACCTCCATCAAACAAGTCATACAGGTATCTTTATTCCTCCTGCTGAGTTTTTATTGGTTTTACGCTATTGTACTGTAAAAATTTCTTATCTTGTCAAAATCAGGTAATTAGTGTTGTGAAAATATATATTTTCGAGATTAAAAGGAGAAAAGTCTATGTAGAATATAGAAGACATAAGAAAAACCGTAAAATATACTTTTTAAATTCATGGTTTTTACATATAAAATATATATCCCTATATATATACATCATCTAAAAACGAATGAATTTAGAAAGGTAAGATGAACAGTGTGACCCAAAAGTCATTATTTATGAGGCATTACATTTATGCTTTTTACATAAGATGTACATCCCTATATGCATCATCTAAAAATCAATGAATTTAGTAACATAATATAAACAGTTTTGCCCAAAGGTCATTTACCCAGGAGGCTGTGTTCTCAAAACCTATTTTATCTAAGTTTCAAGATAAGTAGTATCTTTTGGGCCATTTTGTACTGTTTATCAAGTACCTAATCAAGATGATTGTGGAATATAATAATCAGCTATACTCTTCCCCTATGATGTTCACAGCTTTACAGTATATGGTTGCATATAAGCGAGCGACTCAAGCTTATCCGACCTTCAAGGTACATATATTTTCACTTTCCATCTATTTCAAAACAGAAGCCTCATGGATGTTTGCCTTCGATTATGTCATTCCGGGAATGCCTCAATTTGTCTCAACTGTTTCAATTTGTCTATTGTATGAAAATAACCAAAAAGGTTCTGTTAAATTTAATATTATTTACTTATATATAATAATATATCATATCAATTAGAGTTACAATGTTACAGGTTCTGGCTTTTAAATGGCAATATGTTAATATTATTTTGAAATGTGTTAATAATTTTATAATAAACACAAATAAAGAAAATTTGAAATACTCACATTTTTGAGATTATCGCTCTTATGACACCCGTCAAGGTCTATAAATACAGGTCATGACACAATCCCGTGATGCATTGCAAAATCGCCATTTTATGGTATTCTAGTTCACCAATTTTCAAATTTATCAGCTGTTGTCATTATAGATTGAACAAATGATGTGTTATTTTGTTCAAGGATTGATTCTATATATTATTTTGTTCAAGGATTGAATTGTAAAATAAATTCTTCCCACCGAATAATAATATTTAGATTCCAACTAGGAACTGAATTGTTGAGTTTTAGATTGGGAACTTCAAACTCTTTTTGAGTTTTGCCTTTTGTCCCAATGCCTTATGAAACATAACAAGTTACAAGAATAAGAACAATTTTTAATAATAAAAATATGAATTATTGAACCATTTATTATTGGAATTTCATTATTAAAGAATCGAAAACCTGAATTTACATATTATGTGAACCAGAATATTGTTTTTAAAAAAGCATAATGCATGATTTTGTTATGAGCAGATTGGAATATTTCAAATGTACCGCCATGAAGACCCCACATAATGGCCGCTCCATAAGGAACACGAGTGTCATGACCTGTATTTTTAGACCTTGACACCCGTGGTTTCGTCCAAATAAAAATTGCTTATTGATGTACAATCTTGCATTATAGCTACACATGGTTAGTTTGTACTCTCACTTAGTATTCTACTCTCACTTTTGTTTCTAGATCCAGAAAGAATTCTGGTCGTGTCTGGCGTTCCATAAGAGTTTGCCAGAAGAGAACGTTCTGGAAGCAGGCTGCGCTGGCCAAAACGAAGTCGACGGTAAACCTGAGAACTCGTGTCAAGAACAGAACGAAACGGACGATATGAAGCTTGTAAGGCTGTCGTCGGTGAAGCTGCACGAAGGCAGTTGTGACGATCTCACCGATAGGATGCAAACTCTGACTCTGGTCACCAACTGCGGCACCGGAGACAATCCGATGGGGAAGGAGGTTTGGCCGGCAGGCGGCAGCAGCAGCAACGCAACTCCCAGCTCCTCCTCGTCCACCATGGAGGAGAGCGGCGCAGCTGGAGGCGCCAATCAAACACTCACCGACTACCTCTCTGACAATCTAGAGGTAAGCTTCTTCCACTTTCCAACTATTCATCTTGAAGTATACACACATTCTGATAATCTAGATCTGGAGGTAAGCCTCTTTCTTTTATCAACTTTTGGAAAATAGAGCACAGTATTCACTCTTCATGTTTGGTGAAACAGTTTCAAATTAGCATCTTTGGTAATAGACGTTAAACTCCAATATTTTTAGGAAACATAATATGGAAACGGAATAATGGAAAATAATCTTGAAAAATAAATGTGGTTTTGTTTCAAATCAACTTAAGAACTACTTGTCAGACAGGAATATGTTCTGTGAATAGCGGTGAATGTTTTTGAACATAAATTTTGGGGATATTCCAAATTCAAGAGTGATTTGAATGGTTTGAGTTTTGCGACCTAAAAAATGTCGATTTCAACCTAATTTTTATCTTTCAATTTATATTATAGATTTAGTGTTGTGAAAATATTTATATTTGATCTAGATGATGTACGAATTGAGAAGTCCTGTTGTGCATACGTTTATTAGGGTGTGAACACATTGAATGCGTATATGTACAAGTACACGCTTGGTTATGCATGACCAAGCGTGCAGATGAAAAACAAAATCTGGAAAGAGTAATAGGAACACTCACACTAAAAACATGCACTTGCTAGTTGCGTTCAGTATAAGCAGCTACATGCAAGTCACAACGTGTTTCAATGGCACTTACAAGATTTTGTTTTTCGGCTCATGCATGATTCGACTTGATCTTGCCCATATAGGCATTCAATTTGATCACACCTTCAAATTGACCAGTGATCAACTGCTGATTAAAGTCAACATCATCTGCTTGTGTTCTTACAGCTCGTGACATTACGGTTGAATTCAATGGTTGAGTTCAAATGGTACGTTCAGTAAAAAACCTGATCACAGATGAACCACAGAATGAAAAGTCGGCTAGTATTCTGACACCAAAAACCTTAAAGAGGTATAAACTCATAATGCCTATACCTTCCCATTGCTAGCTCTTACTTGAAATTAAAGGCTGCCATTGAGGTATTTTAGCGCGAGATATTATATGATATATATATTTTTGTAATATTACAGATTACAAAAATCTTCAAGATCTTTAGTATGTAATAATCTTTCTGGTTGTCCCCTCAATGGCCGATTTTAATTGCAAGTATACTAGCGCTGCATGTGAGTGTATGCATCGTTCAATGACCAAACAGTGGTTCGGTGGTTGTTCACTCACCGGTCTCATCGTTCACTCACCGGTCTCATCGTTCACTCACCGGTCTCATCGTTCACTCACCGGTCTCATCGTTCACTCACCGGTCTCATCGTTCACTCACCGGTCTCATCGTTCACTCACCGGTCTCATCGTTCACTCACCGGTCTCATCGTTCACTCACCGGTCTCATCGTTCACTCACCGGTCTCATCGTTCACTCACCGGTCTCATCGTTCACTCACCGGTCTCATCGTTCACTCACCGTCTCATCGTTCACTCACCGGTTCATCGTTCACTCACCGTCTCATCGTTCACTCACCGGTCTCATCGTTCACTCACCGGTCTCATCGTTCACTCACCGGTCTCATCGTTCACTCACCGGTCTCATCGTTCACTCACCGATAAGTGGCCAATCACCGAACGCAACCAATGTCTCCAAGATGTTTTCGAGCAGAAACCTTGAATCATTGTTTCAAATAGATGGTAGATTGTTATTTTTATTTATTGATAAACAGAACACAATTCTCTAAAATGATTGTGTTCATATTTCACAGCTGGCTATATGATTGTCATCTTATGAATTTCGGGGATGCGATATTTTGATTTTTCACATACTCACTCGCTCACTCCCCTTTTTACTATCCACAGCTGTTTCAGCCAAGGATGAATGATCCTTTTAAAGTCGTTCAGCGAGTTTTCCCAAGGATGAGACCTAGTGCAATCGAATCTTTATATCATAAACCTACTATGTTCCAAATTTCGTGAAAATCGTTAGAGCCGTTTTCGAGATCCGTTGAACATAAATAACCAAATATAAATAACCAGATAAGTAACCAGATATGAAAATACAGAAATTGCTCGTTTAATATAGGCTAATAGGATTCATGCATTTTGACAATTACATTTGAGTCCGATGAAACCCATAGTCGTACAACATAAAATATGGGACAGTTTTGGGCATGAGCCTGTTGTGCCTTTTCTTATGTCAAGTATTTGTACACAATGTAATAAATAAATAAAAACAAATTCGCTGCTGTTTCAGTTGCTTCTGTCAGAACAAATGTTCGCCGTAGTTCCGCTTTCGAGCTGCCCTCACCTGCCCGAAGTGCGCCCTGTGCCCAGCACGGGCATCGACATCCATGCACCCTGCTCTGACTGCACTTCATCCAACGAGAATTGGACTTGCCTCATCTGCTATCTGGTCAGTTATTCAACAACATTCAATTTCAGATTCTATTCAATTTCAAACTGTTCGGAACATTTTCCAATTCTTCATTGGAAAGCTTATTGGTTTAAGATAATTCACCATTAAGGGCCGGCTCCCGAGCTCGGGATTTAGTCAAGTTCTAGACTTTAACTGGCTTTAAACTCTGGAGTCAGAAAATTGGCTTTCCGAGTCAGAGCGTTAACGTAGTTGAGGGCTTGAATAGACTCTGGAGTTAAGAGATCATGTTAGACCCTGGAGTTTATAATTTCGCTTTCTGAGTGAAGGGTTTATAAGTCCAGGACTTGAATTAGATTCTCGCCTCTTTCCGAGTCAAGGATTTATCAAAAATCGTTAAGTCCAGGACTTAGAACAGCGTGATTTTAAAACCTCGACTGGGGTAGGGTTTAAATTCAAGTTCTTGACTAAGCTGAGCAAACACAATTCAGTTATTGTTTTGGAGTAGATAAAAAGCCAAATAGATATCATGGAATACCTAAATTATTTGGATTAGTCCATCTTAATTCATAATTTATTTATAGTTTGCAAGTTTATTTTGGAATAAAATTGTATCAGAAATATGCGTAAAAAACTAACCTCATTTTACGACTAAGACCAGTTATAGAATAGACACGCTGGGAAGTGTAGCCTCTGAAGCCAACATCTACTGCCATATTTCCAAATCGTGACGTTATCATCGGATAGAAAACTTTCAGATTGTGTCTATTTCAGAAGGATGTAAATTATTATTCATTAAAATGGTAAACTCCAGCTGCGCTCCCGCTGAAATAGACACAATCTGCTATGGAAAACAATGTAATCAAACTCTACAGAAAAGTTTTCTATCTGATGCTGACGTCATGATTTGGAGATATGGCAGTAGATATTGGCTTCATCGACTTTCAGTATGAATATACAATAGGCCGTGTCTATTCTATAACTGGTCTAAGTTTTATGACTGTAACAACCTAAAAATGTTCAAGCAAAATAATACAAGGATTGCCTTGGAATTTATATTCCAATCTGAATGTTATTATTTAATGTCATATTCAACATAATAATAATAAATTATTACTCCAGTTTTTTCAAAGCAAATAAGTTTTCAAACTCAATAGCCTAATGAAATTTTTATTTCAAAATCACTGGTTAGGATCAATGATTAATAATAACATAACGTAAAATGAAATGTTTATTCATTCACCTTTCAACGGGTTTGCTTTGAATAGGCCTACAAATAAATCGAAACATATTTTTACAATATAGTTTGGAGAGCATGCTCATTTGAATTGTCCCGCTGTAATCAGCTGTTTCCGTTATGCTATAATGCCAACAATACTACAGCAAAATATTGTGAATTTCCCTCACGTTTACTGCGTTAAAATACTGCTTCAAATATTGAAAATTAATTCTTCGAATTTATTAGAAAGTTCATTAAAACCTTAGAAAATTCATTAAAACCTTAAAGAAAGTTCATTAAAACCTTAAAGAAAGTTCATTAAAACCTAGGAAGTTCATTAAAACCTTAGGAAATTCATTAAAACCTTAGGAAGTTCTAATCCTGGTCTTCTGATTGGCTCGCGGCAGTGAGCGAGATCAGTAAAGTGATCCAAAACTCCCATCAATACTATTACAATGCGGCGCTTCCTAACAAGATGGCGTATTTTTGCGCCAGGGTACTAGCCAAGTTTCCATACTGTACATATGTATACTGTGATAGCAGTTGCTATGACATTTTTTTGTTCAAAGTGTTAAAATATAAGTAGAAGCTACTAGTGTTCATTAACACTTGATTATTCAATGTATAGGTACCTTACTCATTTATTATTTTTTTTATAATTTATTAGTATCATAAATGTTGAGATCATTGAAACTATTTGAGATATCGATGTGCGGATTTCGCCATTAATTTTCCTTTGAAATTCTGTATCGAAATCGTGTATCACATAACCACATTCTCATTTGAAAAAATGAAGTTGGATTCAAAATGAAGCTGAATCCGAAATGAAGTTTGATCCGTCATATGGATCCAAGATGGCGGACAAAAGTTTTGAAGCGAAAGAAAGTTTTTTCTTCAATTGGAATATGATTTCCATGGAACGTACTACTGTAATATCATACTTGTAAAAGATATATTTAGCGGTTTCCATAATATTTCTCGCCAACTCTAATAATTACAAGTTTTGATCTCAGAGACCAATACAACAGTTCATGAGCGAGTTCTTCAACCCAGTGGGTCGCTAGTTTATGAAGTAGGCTATCATTTAATATTCATAAACTTGAAGATTTGTGTAATATCGAGTAGCCTAATAATGTATAATTTGAAATGAAATTAATAAGGAATAGTTTTCTATTTTCTAATTTACATTTTCCACTTGCAGGTATTTTGTGGACGTTTCGTAAATGGTCACATGGTCCAGCATGGAGATGATAACAGACATCCTCTATGTTTGAGCTTCAGTGATCTTTCGGTCTGGTGTTATGGTTGTGAAGCATATGTTGACAACCCGGTAAGCTGCTCTATCCTAATCATTAATTTCCAGCTCAAACATTTGCCAAATAGCTTGAAAATTTACTTTTACAGCCTTTGACAGTTATGATTGCAGCCGCTCAGCTCCCTTTATTCTAATCATTATTGATTAAGCCCTATTACCATAGGAAAGGAAAGTATTGCTTTCCGAAAAAAATTAAGGTACCCCGATTTCTAAACGTTACAAGGTCCCAAAAAAGTGTTTTTTGGGTATTGGTCTGTATGTGTATATGATTGTGTGTGTATGAGTGCATGTGTGTCTGTGTACACGATATCTCATCTCCCAATTAACGGAATGACTTAAAATTTAAAATAAGCTTGAAATTCGAGAAAATGTGATTATTCAATTGCAAACTGTTGGCAACTGTTGTTGATTCTATTAAATCATTCACTATCAAGTTTCTATTGGGCCAGTTGAACATAGAAGTTACATATAGCCAAGTCACAATTCACATTGAAGAAACATACAATAAATTGCACTGGTACAACACTTACCATAGACAATAATAAATAAAACAGATCAGCTAAAGCAAATTTACAATTAGATCAGATAATTTAGTGGTATCCTGTACTTTGGTATTAATAGACAAAAAAAAACATTATAATTATTAAATTGACTAGGGTGTTGTGATCAGCAGTAATGAATTCCTCTACTGGATAAAATGGATTCACATCAACCAGGATTTAAGTACTTGGAGAAAACGTTTATTTGGCAAGGATCTAACTTGAGTTGGTAGCAAGTTATGGTATTTGTAGCCTATCACAGGGTAGCTCGACTTGGTATATATATATATATACTCACGGTGTCTTGTGAAGTGACTGTGAATGTCATTGTTTTTTGCTAGTCTATCCTGCATCTGATGTATATCCTTCAAACATTGGTAGATGAATTCATTTATGACGGATAGAATGCCATTTTTAAAAAGAAGGGGCTTACAGTGATCGAGATAGCCCGCCCCAGAAATTACCCGGACGGCTCTCTTCTGAATTAACAGCACTTTAGAAGTGCTAGATGCATGACCCCACAATTTCAAACCATAACTCATCCTCGAATGAAAAAAAGCAAAATAGGCCTGTCTGACCACCGAAATTGGCAGTTCAGACATCAGCCTTCTCAGTAGATAGACAATGCTGCTGAGACTGGAGCAAACCATGTCTATATGAGGTTCCCAGAGTAACTTGGCATTAAGAGTGAACCCCAATAATCGGACGGGCTGCAAACACTCACTGACCTCTGATAGAGAGAACAGATGTGAAGATATAGCAGACCTCGTGTGTCTCCAGCGTTATTGTCTTGTCACCAGCTGGCTCAGATCTTTGAATAGTAGACTTGAGATGCGCGTGAACACAAGCGTCAGGTGATCAATTTTCATAAACGGCAAGGAAAGTTGTGTGATTGCGCCACACCAGATTTTTTCAATTGAAATCGTCAGACTCAACTTATTGGCAGTGGCTACGCCACTGTCCGTCAACATGGAGCTGGGAATCCGTAATGCACTGGTAACCTTCAGCGATCCAAGTGGATGTATTGTCAAATAACAATGGGCATTATTCCTGATTCCAAAATGATTGAATAATTATGAATATTACTAGAATATTGCAATCTTAACTGTAATCAAAGAACCCATGTTCTATGTTGTGTTAAATTTTAGCCGTTGATCTTATAGTTTTAATAAAAATTTGTTCCAGGTACTATTTCCTGCGAAAAATGCTGCTCATGTCAGTAAATTTGGTACTGAGTTGACATGGAGCTATTCGTCGCCTAGGCCTGTCAACTAATAATTCGACGTCTTATTTAAGGAATCACTATTATATTAATAATAATTTATTGTCACCAAATTAAATAATTTAAAATCTTCTTTATGCTGTCCTTAAAATAAAGTTCATCATTTTCAATAACTGAAATAATTTCATACTAATTTGAATAATAATAAATTTGGAATCCATCAGTTTATTCAAATTCTAACATTTTGGAAATTCACTCTTTCTAATAATTTACTTCATAATTCAGCCTACTTATAACCTACTAATTGAATTATAATGTTTCCAAAAAACATTATCTAAAACACCTTTAAAGATGCATATTTTCTCAAAAGCCATAGTTCTAATAATATATCTATGTAGAATATTAATGCAGAGTCAATCTTGTTTTCTTTCTGCTCAGATTCCTCACTTACGGTCAATTGTTATAGAGAAAAAAATCATACCAAATTATGAAAAGCATTGCACGTTTGATGTAACTTTTATTTTAATACGGTACGGTACTATTTTATATCCTTTAACTTTGAGAATTTTATAATCCAAAATTAAATGTGTACCGCGCGGACGATAGTAAATCTGACACGATAAAATCTTTTTACGATAGTAAAATCTGACACGATTGCATAGATTACTGTAATGTTCTCAATAAATAATAGAAAACTGTGTACTTTTTTACTTGGTGTGTAATTTCTGTACCTCAGAGCTAGAGGAGCGTGAGTTCATTTCTTGACAAGATGATATTTTTAGTGGGTCTTGTTCAGTTTTTCGAACTCTATAGATTAAAGATAACATAGGTCCTCAGCATTTGATTGTTTTGAAGCCAGAGCTGAAAGAGCGTATGCAGAGCAATGATTCACAAGTCAAGTGTAATGATGATTCGACTTACGCTCTTTTAGCCCCGGCTGGGAGTGAAATACTTTTTGGGCTCTCCTATAAAAGCAGCCGTTCGAGACTTACACCCTTCTAACTCTGAGGTGCAGATTTGTGTTTTGACATTTGTCTCTGTACAATCGTAAATTTGCTGTATATTCTTTGAAAATACACTTTCACTAATTTACAAAAAATTGCACACAAAAGGTGCCTTATGAGAACAATAAAATAATATTTGATAGAATGCGATACATTATACAAATACTATGACTATGCATAGGTTATCGTTAGAATGCTTTCTATTTTTCTAATTCGTACGGTAATTATGTAAAAGGCACGCTCCAAAAATATCAGCTTTTGACAAATATTACATCTTTATTGTACGCGACAACATTGTATTGAGTCTTAGAAATAGATAATGAAACTATAGCTATTGTGTTTTAAATGAAAAGGGATTCACTATGGTATAGAAAGTGAATTCTATACTAAGGAATTGTCATCAAAAGTTCAATATGTTTTTAAAACGATCTCACACTCCTACCAATTTTAACTTGCTAGGCCTAGGTTTGATCGTTTGTAATTATTTATAAAAATATTTGAATAACTATTTAGATACATTTCTTTGAACAATCACGTTCACGTTTCGAAGAATCAAGTCATGGGTTTGAGAGATAAAACTGAAATAAAATGGAATAGGATTTGAAATACTTACATTCCTTCATTATTCTTTAATGTAAATTAATTTTCCTTCAACATTTCTGTAGAATATTTTTGTATGAATTTTGTTTTGATTTTGCTTGTAATATCTGCACAAATAAATTATTATTGTTCGATTATTTGTTTTGTGTAATATTCTGGATTAGTATCAATTTCCTCAATCACGTTGTACCTTGAGAAAATATGGCATAAGAAGATATACGGTATAGGGCCGTTTACGTTCCAAATTCCACTGTTAACTCAAGACTATAGTCCCAGTAGTAATTTTTCGTGAAGCTGGTAGCCTCTCATGCTGTGTCATTCTTACGCTCTCACCCCAACAAAACAGTAATAGACAGTAGTCGACAGTTATCGGCGTGAGTTAACAAAAAATCGGCTTGAAATTTGGAACTATACCTATACCAAGGAATATCTACTTCTGCCATGTTTTCTTTATGATAATATTTAAAATAACTGAAGATTACTTTTATACTCACACACTTTTCAATTGTCATAGCAAGAAGAAGATCATAGGTTGAAGAAGCAACTTCTCATGGCACAATGAATTCACCTTGAATCCTTGTTCATTCTATTCTTAAGTTAGATCTATTAATATCTCCAATTAATTATTCTTACTGAAGTCAATAATCACATTGTGATCTCTCTGATCAGTTTTGAAGAAATAGTTATAGAACTTTGAGGAATAAGCATAACTAATATTCATTTTATCCAGGATCTTGGTGTCAACGCACATCTCACCGTTCGGCTGACCAATTAATTAATTAACCAATTATTGATTAATTAACTAATTCCATTTATGTATAATGATTCGATGACTACGAATAATTATAATTTTACACACTTTCGGAGGCTGCTTCCATGTGAACGCTCCTTTGAGAGCCTGAAGTATTTTTCCGTAGTTGTCGAATGTTTATGCATAAACGGAAATCCACCTTATTACTCGTTGAAACATTTTATTATTATACTCAAAAAATTGAATATAAAACTGGTGATTCAAGGGCTCAACATCAACAGGCATCTATTTGAACCAGAACAGAACCAACATCAATGATTGTGACATTGAGTCTAAAGGAAGATAGGTTTTTCTTGATAATTGGAAAAAAATGAATAGCCTACGTCTCGCGCTATCAAGGTTTACATTGCCTTTCATAGATACTCATCATTCTTAATCCAGACACCGAAAGCTTGAAATAATAAGGTTTGAAAATATTTTTTTAGAAGACAATGCCTGACCTCGCATCTCTGGGATAGTTAGGTGGTAAACATATCAAAAGCCCCTAACCATACACCCTGTATCAAGGGTTTAAAGGTTCCATTTTTTGGGGTTTTGCATATAACACTAGAAATATGCATCTTACAAACATTAGTTTACAATCTTATACAGTTTTCGAGATATCTAATCTTAAAGGTGTGATATTATGGGGAAACCCCCCAAAACGATACCTTAAAATACCCCCCCCCCCACTCAGCACAGTGAGTAGTGGTAGGGACTGTATGGGGTATGTTTACCCCTTGACTATCCCAAACAGAGCTGCGGGGATAGATAATACAATGTTTTTTTGAGATCCATGACTGACCTCCTATCTCAATCTTAGTTTTTGTAATTAAGTTTTACATTTTGATGCAATCTATCAGCAAGTGCTGGTCATGGACGATGGTGATTAACGTAGGCTACTGAATTCTAAAATTTCAAAATATCAACTGTAATCAGGATTTCCTGCAATAATTATTTGATATGAAAAATCATAAATTTATAAGTAATTCACAACTTATTATAAACAGGCTTATCTCATTTTGATATATTAATTTCCTTGCCCTATTACCATAGGTAAGGAAAGTATTGCTTTCCGAAAAAAATTAAGGTACCCCAATTTCTAAATTTCTATACGTTTCAAGGTCCCCTTAGTCCAAAAAAGTGGTTTTCGGGTATTGGTCTGTATGTGTATGTATGTGCGTCTGTGTACACGGTATCTCATCTCCCAATTAATGGAACGACTTGAAATTTGGAACTTAAGTTCCTTACACTATAAGGATCCGACACGAACAATTTCGATCAAATGCAATTCAAGATGGCGGCTAAAATGTTGTCAAAAACAGGTTTTTTGCGATTTTCTCAAAAACGTCTCCAACGATTTTGATCAAATTTATACCTAAAATAGTCATTGATAAGCTCTATCAACTTCCACAAGTCCCATATCTGTAAAAATTTCAGGAGCTCCGCTTCATCTATGCAAAGTTTGATTTTAGATTCCCAATTATCAGGCTTCAGATACAATTTAAACAGAAATTGAAGATTTTTTCAAGTGGAAAAGATTAAGCATGAAAATCTCTACAATTAATGTTCAGTAACATTTTCACCTAGAATTGAAAATAAGCTCGAAATTTGATAAAATGTGATTATTTCAATTTCAAAGTGTTGGCAACAGTTGATTCTATGAAATCATTCACGATGAAGAGATAGCAGTTATCGTTTGTGTCTTCCAGCGTTATTGTCCTGACACCAGCTGGCTCAGATCTTTGAATAGTAGACTTGAGTTGCGCGGGAACACTAGCGTCAGGTAATCAATTTTTGTAACGACAAGGAAAGTTGTGTGAGTGCGCCACACCAGATTTTTTGCCTATATTTCAGCTTGTGCAATATCGTAATGGTGACTCGTTCACTGAATTTAGACACCTGGTATGGAACATATGTCTAGATCATAAATAATAAAATGTTTTTAATCTATTAGCTAGTTAGTGAATTAGCATTATTATGAGGTAATAAAATACAAGGGAATAAGACGAACATTGATTCTGAAGTAATAAATAAAGTCCTAGAAGTAACATTATTAAATAATATACCGTACAGATTGGCTGAAAGCCGTAAATACAAATGAGATACTTTGGCATCTTTAATATTTTTCTGATAGCATTAATTTGTGATCCATCGGACAGTCTGAAATGTTATAAGTGCACAACTGCGAATTCAAGTGATTGTAGTGACGACTCCAAAGAGCTGCTCAGCCAGTTCGCGGTTGATTGTCATCCAGTTTTGGAGAAGCAATGCTTTTATAAATCATTAAATAATGGCTCTGTATCAAGAGGATGTAGTGTACAGGGTACTCTAAAGTATCTATGCTACAGAGAAGTGCATGAAATAAGATCGTGCTATTTTTGTTCATGGGACCTTTGTAATTCGGCTATTAGAAGTGTTCAGTTTAACAAACTATGTCTAGCAGCAAGTATTATACTTTTACGAATATGTTTATAGTACCTTATTTTAATTAAAACTAAAATAAGGTAAAGATGCAAATTTATTCTTCAATATTTTTCTCAATGTTTATGTTTAGTAGGTTTTCTGCAATTATCCACAAACATTTGCAAATATATTTTTTTCAACTGACATGTAACGGCCCGGTTGCACAAAAGCCGGTTTAATTTTAACCGTGATTAATTTCAAGAAAAACAATATTAGAGTTAAGGCTTTTGTGATAAGACGGCTTTCCTGATTGGTTTTCGTGGGATTAATCACGTTTAAAAATAACCCGGCACTACGTGTTGAAATCTGAAGAAATCCATTCTACCATAGAGGAAAAAGAAATCAGGTATCATTAAGCTATCTTTTTTTCAAGACTCTGAAAGGTCGTGTGTTGAATTAACTTACATGATTTGAGATTTAAAACTCCATCAATCCCACAAAAAATTACAAGTTCAATACAAAAAATTACAAGTTTATTTTTCAAGAAGGTTACAACGCTTAAATATTTGAAATGTAATATCAAGTTATAATATTTAGTCATTTTTTTGGGCTGTCCGTAATTCCAGATTTTTCAAAACTAATAACAGTGAGAGGAATGTAATATTCAACTTAAACATAAATGAACTGTCATTTTTTTGATCAGAATTCAATCTTAATAGAGTGTGAAGCTATTCTTTTAAAGCTATTTTTTTCAAATCACTTGTTTGATTCTGGTTTATCTATTGCTGTCTTCTTCTCTTCTATCGGTTTGAGATCCACTGAATGCGTACACAAATTGTTAGCTGCCTTCTTTGCCATCATCAAATTGTTTGTTATTTTCTGTTGAGAAGAATTTGGTTCTTTGGTAACTTGAGGTGTATTTTTGTTTGTCACATTAGTGACAGTGTCAGTGGTATTGCGTGTAACACGACGAAGTCTGTTCATAGGTACAATACCATATTCATTTCGGCTATTCATTGCGGGACACCAGTCTTTAAAGGATTGAAGAGACTTTGGGATGTAGATAATTTCACCTGCTTTCAGTTTCAAGCACCCATTTTGAGGCGTTATAAAATCATAGATTGCCATACATTCCTGCTTTCCATGAACATTTGGATCCCATCGAGAAGAGTTTTGCAAGTCACCATTGAGAGATGAGATGCTGTCAATGTTGAATAGCTTTTTGATTATGAAGGGACCGCCAATTAGCAAACCAAAGAAACCAGCAAGAGGCCAAACACTACTACGTTTAGCAATTTCGGCTCCACTGTTCACTGGACCCGTAGCGGATTCTGCTTCAATCCACAAGGTTTCATCATCTCTGAATGCCTTTCCTCGAATAAAACACACAATCCACTTGCAAAAGTTTATTATTTTACGAATGAACTGTATAGTAAACCCCAATTTTACAAAGTCAATTAGATATTGCCTTAGTCTGTTGCAGTTTTCCATCACACCAGCGATGGCTTGCATTGACGCATACGTTGCACTCAAAGTTGATTCCAACATCATGCTTAGCGAACTCACAGTTTGAATAAACAACTCAATTGAGCTAAAAGGTGAACTTGGGTTGTTTGTAGGAAATGGCATACCATTTCCCATGTAACCAGAAAAAGGATACTGATTGTTTAAGCCTCTGTAACCACTGTACATGTTATTGTACAATGGTGCATATCCTTGATAATTAGAATACCTGTTTGGTGTAGAATATCCCATATTATTTTGATGGTATGATTGTTGGATAGAAGAGATCAATTCCTGTGGAATAGGTGGTAATGGTGGTGGTTTACCAGACGCTTGAAATTGAGCCTGATTAGGAACATTGACGACATTCGGAGAGTATCCGTAAGTAGGTTGATCGTTGTTTGGGATTGCCGTCCTACCAAGAGGATCTCTGGATGGATTCATAGTTAATTGTATAGAATCACAAATTAATTAATTATCACAACAAACATTAAAACAAAATCACAACTAGCCTAACCAATCATATTTGACACTACACTACTCAAAACTCAAACTCATCCACAGTCCACATTTTTAAACTTGATAATACTATTACCTGTGACACTACTCATGAACAACACATATTTACCGCGCATGCGCTTTGTATTCAATGGTAGTTCCATCATTGGCCACTGGGCACAAATGAACACAGAACACGAATGATTTTCCATTTTTCGGCTGAATTTGACTTGTTATACATGATTTTGAACCGCCTGAGCAGCCAAGTAGGATGAGCTGTAGTATGAGGAGATCCGATTATTGAATCTAAAGTTATCAGTGTTTGAAATTTTCATCCTGAGGTGACCTGAGGTCATAAACCTTTATTATTGAGCGAATTCTCAATAAGAGGATAATGACGTTTATGATGGGGGTTGGAGCTAAAAATCAGGTGCTTTTTGGAATATAAGGAACATTGCTATCAGGTGTACCTGGAAATCTATCGAAGATAAAATGATCCACCTAGTTTCAGGTTGTAGAGCACAGAATTACGCCCAGAGGAATTTTGAATCATGATATTTTAAAATTATTTATCATGGAATTTTTTTAAATTATTTGATTTGTAATATTATCCAAGGGACATTGCTTCTTGGCTTTGAATAGTACAATTAACTCTTTCCACAGAATAATAGTATTTAGATTAAACTAGGAACTAAACTTTTGATTTTTACTTTCCTTGCCCTATTACCATAGGTAAGGAAAGTATTGCTTTCCAAAAAAATTAAGGTACCCCAATTTCTAAATTTCTATACGTTTCGAAGTTCCCTGAGACCAAAAAAGTGGTTTTTGGGTATTGGTCTGTATGTGTGTGTGTGTGAGTGTGTGTGTTGTAACATATTGAAATTTGGGTAGATATAAAAATCCCTAGCTGAAATATTAATAGGTCTGAGTAAAGTAACTGGCTAATATCGCCAAAGAGATACCTAACATAAAGATTAGATAACATCAGCTTGTCCTGGCTAAACTGTACAACAGCCTAAAAGGAATTGAAATAATTTTTTTTTGCTAATATATAATATATTATAAAATATTGAAGGTTGAGGTTAGGCATAAACATTTAGTGATCGGCGACCTAACGATCGACCGAGCCATGCAACGTAGAATCTGACCAAGCACCTTGGCAGAAATCTATTGCGGCAAAACGGTATGCAATTTGGAGGAACAAAAGGTCACGTGGCTAACTATTATGATGCATGAAACAAATAGTAACGTATAGAAAATTAACTAGCATGTAGACGGCATATTTAAAAAACCTAATAAAAATAATTAAATGTATCCAGGAAATAGGAGGTTACCAAGCGCATGAATACTGTAACAATTTGCATGCACCAATCACATAATGGCAGTTGATAGGCGGCAATAGTATGCCGATTCAAAAATATTTATATATATTTCTACAAATGATTGGGATTTATATAAAATTGTTGTATAGTCTAAGTTATGGACATGGCCCGAAGGCAAAGAAATTATTAAACATACAACATAAGTAATAATTTAATTTTTTAGTACGGTCTATTTGAACCTTAAATGGCGGAGGACTAGGATATTCAAATTTTATGTAAATTTGGAAGTCGGAAATGAGAATTGTAAAATTGAGAAAGGAGAACCAACTCTCGCCTGCCAAATGCCACCATGAGAGGTCCCTAAATATTATAGAGCATAATACCTTGCTATAACTTGTAAAAAGCTAAAGTTAGATTGAATTATTAAATTTCTTATAAGACTTTGTGATGCTCTTATAAAGCAGAAGTCATTTTCATTTTAAATAATTTTGTAACCCCTTGGAAGAGACGACTCCGGCTACCATAGTCCAGGACCACCAAGAGTTGGATCGACATCAGCGGCTCATAAGAAGATTTCGACACGTGAGTGAGAAATATTGAATTAGTGACAGGGCGCCCTCAGTGCTTCGAAATTACATAATAATCAAAGCTAGCTTGCCGAAAGGGTTTTCTTAAAAATTAAGAATTTAGTAAAAAATACTTGTGCAAGTGAATATAGTATTAAAGGTATTTTATTAGAGGAGTAATGAGTCAGTACATTTCAGAAATTCTAATAAATCAAAGAAGTATAAAATCTAGGCTGTTAATACATATTCATATGATCTTTAATTTTTGCAATATAATTTGCGATAGTTTGTTGTAGCTCTGATTCACTAGATGAATTGCTCTACTTATTCCGTCAGGTGCCGAATCTTGCACCCTGAGATAAAATATATATTCATTGCAAAGAAATCTATTAGATACTAGAGAATTTAATATATACATATTTGGATTATTGGTTGCCAATTTATCAAGTTGATTTTAAGGAACCAATTTTTAATGGAATTGTCCAAGTCGACAAGTATTAGCAAGCTTATATCGCAGCTACATACAAAAGGATGCATATGATTAAAAAATAAAAGCACATGGTAACGTTTCGTGCTATAAATTTAGAGAATAGTATTTAGCCTGTGATAGTTACTGATTTCAATATTGTTCTATTTTTATATTATATATTTTTTTATCGCTCTTTATTTTGTGCCCTGATCTATTTTTGCAATATTTGTTAATATATGTATCAAATTGTTTATGGTGTGCAATTTATTTTAATTCCTCAATACTATAGGATAAGTACCATATATATATATATATTTATTTTTTAATGAATTATCAGAATTATAATGGAAGCTCACATCTGGGCCTATAAAGATTTTTATGAGACTGTATCCTATTAAAAACCACGACCTAATTTTTATAATTATATCAAAATATTTCATGCTCTACCGACTGATGCCAAGCAGGAGGCTAATCGTTATTTAAATATAAAAAAATAACGTGACAGTGTGTGTGTATGAGTGTATGTGCATCTGTGTACACGATATCTCATCTCCCAATTAACAGAATGAATTGAAATTTGGAACTAGAGGTCCTTCCCCTATGAGGATCTGACACGAACAATTTCGATCAAATGCAATTCAAGATGGCGGCCCTAATGGCAAAAATGTTGTCAAAAACAGGGTTTTTCGCGATTTTCTCGAAAACGGCTCCAACGATTTTGATTGAATTCATACCTAAAATAGTTATCAATAAGCTCTATCAACTGCCACAAGTCCCATATCTGTAAAAATTTCAGGAGCTCCACCCCATCTATGCAAAGTTGGATTTTAGATTCTCAATTATCAGGCTTCAGATAAAATTTAAACAAAAAAAATTTAGTGGAAAAAATTGAGCATGAGAATCTCTACAATTAATGTTCAGTAACATTTTCACCTAAAATTAAGCTCGAATATCGAGAAAATGTGATTATCCAATTGCAAACTGTTGGCAACTTTTGATTCTATTAAATGATTCACTATGAAGAGATAGCAGACCTCGTGTGTATCCAGCGTTATTGACCTGTCACCAGCTGTCTCAGATCTTTGACTTGAGATGCGCGTTTACACTGGCGTCAGGTGATCAATTTTCATAACGGCAAGGAAAGTTGTGCGAGTGCGCCACACCAGATTTTTAGATTTAATTGATTAGGAACTTTCAACTGTTTCTGATGTTTGGAGGTTCGTGCCTCTTGTTCCAATGCCTTATAAATATTGTAACATGTTACAAGAAGAACAACAATTTTTGATTATAAATAAATTGTTAAACCATTTATTATTATTATTTCATTATTGAAAAATCGAAAACCTGAATTTACATATTATCTGAACCAGAATTTTGTTTTTTAAATGCATAATGCATGATTTTGTTAGTGGAAAAAAAAGTAAATTCGTGTGACTTTTGTTGGTGGGGAGTGCCTTGCAGGAAGGTCCCACCGCCTGAATATATAATTTAAGCTGTCAATGGGCCTCACGAATGTCATACTTCAGCGGGACCAATAGTTTAACTTGCCCATCCGATAGCACAGGAGTGATCTGGTTAAAAAAATTTGGTAATGAGAGGGCTTGAATCCGGGATCTCTATGCTGCTATGCAAGCACTGTATCCACTAGACCACGGATCACTCCTTTAAGAAGCAAATCAGATTGGATTTTCAAATGTGCCACCATAAAAACAGGCACAAAATAGCCGCTCCATAAGGAACACGGGTGTCTTGACCTCATTTTTAACTAGGAGGATCCTCCTTGGTTTCTAACGCCAAACGGAGTCGCTCCCAGTGGTAGTGGCTATTGATGGAACTACCATTCAATACAGAGCGCTTGCCCCATATTATGTGCTGTGGATGAGTAGTGTCAAATACCAATCATTAGCCTACCAGGATCACTTTTGGTTGATCAAAGCAGCGTTGAGCGTTCGGTCACTCAGTACTCACATAAAGCCATCTGGACCAAACACATTGTGATACGCATGCGCAGGTAACTTTTCAATTCGATAAGTTCATTGATTGTATTTTTTTGTGATGGCTTTTCAAAAAATCAAGTTTGCTTTTCAGTATCACTATTTGAGTAATTTTAATATTCAGTTTCAGAGTAAACTTTAAACCAAGTTGAATACGAATTTTGATACTTCACATTTGATATTAAGGCCAATCTGTGTTCCAGCAATCTAAAACTTTTAAAAATCATTTCGTTCAAATAGTACGCGCTGAGAAGTGGCTTCAAAAAGGCATCTTTTCACAGTAAATATTTAATTCTTTGATTTTCTTTTGGTTCATTTTGTTGTCATTGTCATTTCTCATTTGATTGTTTTTGAGTTGAATTAGTTTTTGTTGTCAATCAGTCAAATTACTCCAAATTAAAAAAAAATGTTTTTCAAGCTCAAATTTTTGTAAATTGATGAATTTGAATAATGCATTCATAAGAAAGGAATTATGTTTCTGATCAACAAGGAATATTTTGGTATTGGTATACCATGGGATTCTGTTCAAATAGAAGTTTTGTGCTGACAATCTGCATTTTGCAGTTGGTAAGCTAATATTATTTACTGAATATATTAAGTTATAATAATATTTTTTTATAATTTCCATGACAAAGGATTTAATCATCACTTTTAACAATTAGATTTAATCCTTACATAACCTCAATATTTTAACTGTTTCTTGAATTTAATATTCCATTTTTAATATACTCCATATAATTTGTATATGAAATTCATATACTTAATTTTCAGTGAATTTATTATTTTAAAGTTCATACTATTAAAAACTATCAGTTTTTTACGTTTTATATAAGTTAGCCTACATATGTTTATCATGAGTAGGCCTATTAATAGAATTTTTGAGATTTACAAGTTAGAAACTTTACATTATTATCATAGATGCATCCTTAATTGTATATTAAGAAACTAAAGTAGAAAATTCTCAAATTGTGGTGTTGTTGAAGATTCAAAATCAAAGATTGCTAAATATTATATTAGGCTACCAGACCAGGCTGAGAGCCTTTGACACTGAGACACGCGGGGTCCTTGCAAGCTGAGAAAACAGTGAGATAAAACAGTATCAAAAATATTTTCCCGGTGTGTCCCGGTGGTATCCAGGCTGGTCACTTGCGTGAGGCACCAGCCGGACACTTAGACCTGAGGTTCCTTTTGTTATAGCCGAAGCTCAATATAATATTGAATATCAATATTAAACACAACGTTAGATGTGTCAAAACTTATAGCCGGTATTATGACACCAGTCTAATTTGCTAATAGGACATGAAGTGTCTGAGGGATGTGCGTGGAATAAACGGCACTCACGCCTTATTTCTTATCAGAAATATTACACCAGGACCAGTAACCAAGACACTAGATTTTGGTGTCTTGATTGGATCACCACTGGTGGCTCTCTGATGCTTTACTTGTTGCCCAGAGCCTGGGGTTCCACTGTAATACGAGCTTGTAAGCTGTTTTAAATAGTAGTTCTGTGAATAGTAGACCTCACGCAGTATCTCATCCACAAGTACCTGATTGAAACTATAGAGCTTATGGAAATACAGAAATAGACTGGCTTCTCCACACATCTGTGTAATCACTTGTCAGCTGATTTTTATGATGAATAATTCTATAGTCTGATTTTTACTCTAATATTGGCGTATGAAGAAGGCTCCTTTTTCCTTTTATATTATCCTTCAAATGCAAAATTTCCAAAAACCTTGTATATACGTCGACGCGCAATTAAAAAGGAACATACCTGTCAAATTTAATAAATATCTATTACCTCGTTTCGCCGTAAATGCGCAACATATAAACATTTAAACATTAAGAGAAATGCCAAACCGTCGACTTGAATCTTAGACCTCACTTCGCTCGGTCAATTAAGGGTGAAATCAATTGAAAGAAAAATCATTTATTCTTATCAGTTAAATATAGTTTCTGACTGTGATTGTTATAAGTAGAAACTGGTTTTCTTTCTATTTTGAGGGAAGGAAAAAGGTTGATTCTATGTAGATTTATTCACTGTTTCAATATATCAATATTTAATCTTTTTTCATCATCTAATAGCTAAGAATAATAAATATTGGCTATCATTTATAATTTTACTCCCAAAATGTTCATCTGGAAAAGTGCATAGGCTAAGTTCAATACTAAACAGGGAATATATCAATTTTCTCAATCGATCTTTTGTCACCTGGTCATATGGGACATATATATGATTCATATATTTATCTCATATTGATCAGGATTTTAGAGTTTTATTTTACGAAAAGTTTAATGAACGGTGTTTCTGCTTTGAACAGGTTTGTCATCGACAGAAAGATTGTTTATTTCACTGTTATCAAATTATTGTAGCTTCTCTTTTGTTTTTCATAACAAACGTGCTGGCTTGTGCGACGGATAAAAAATGTATTTGAAATGGCTTCATGTTTGGCATTGACTGAGTTATATATTAATACCCAAAATTTTTACTAGTCGGTGTGAGAGCTCGTTCGTTAGGACTGTGAGTAAAGTCCGGCTGTTCTGGTGAAGGGGATAGATTTGTTCTTGTTTTATAATACAGTTTTCCTGTCACAGTTCGGGCAGTTTAAAGAGAATTGTATTATTGAATAAGGGGGGATCTGAACCCACTTCATTAGATCAGTTTTTTTTATTTATTTTTCATTAATAATTAACGTCGCGATTAACCAGTGGATGCCAAATTGGGGGCCATTATCATAAAGGTAGGTGACTACTGAGTCATTGCTTTAATTTTTCCATAACCACAACAAATTTAATCTTCACTAGCAGCCAAGCGAGTAGCCCTTGAAATATTTATCTATTTATTGTTATTTCATAATTGAGGACCTTGCCGGACAAAGGGCACATAAGGCAAAAGCTCATTTTTGGGAAATGGCTTTTGAAGATTTAAGTTTTCTGTTACATAATTATATGAAAAGCAAAGCTTAATGTGAATATTATTCTCCATTTGTTGCAATATTACTAATAATTTAGCAAAAGAAATGTTGTTTATTAAAAATAAGAAAGTCCAATAAAAATAATAATAAAGACACATGTTATGTGCCCTTTTTCCAGCAATCAGTTTTGAAGTGGTGTGTTGTAGACTAAAAATAAAACTAATGATTCAAATAATGTATTTAATTAGTAAATTTCAATAAAAGAATGATATATTCATGTATTATGGTATGATATATGCATTATAGTATTTATATTTATGTAATAGATCTATTAATCGAGTTGTAAATTCATGTGTTGTGAACTAAAAACAAAAATAATGGTCCAAATAATGAATATTTTGGTAAATATTAGTAAAACAATAGTAGAATGATATATGTGACTATAGTATAACATACCGGTATGCATTATTATGATGAATTATGTAATAGACCTATTACTCAAGTTCTCTTCAATCATTTGCTCTAGCCAGTCCTGGTCTTCAATGGGCAGGAATCTCATAAGGCTCCGAACATCTTTTATCTTGGCCTCAGATACTTTGGGAAATGGCACTGTAGTCAGTTTAACCTCAGATAAGGTCTTCTTGTCAACATTTTGTATGAATTTGAATGGTGAATAGATGGGCTCATAGGATTTTGAACAGAGAATGGTACCTTCTGGAATGTACTTGATTATTTCGTTTTTCAACTACTACTTCCATGATGATTTTTTTTAAACTATGAAATAATAATTACATGAGCATAACACATAACGTAACCTACAGTTTACAAGAATCACTATCACAAGCTCACAGATGTCACAGAATAATATCTGCTGAACACGTGAACAGTGAACGAGGGAACTATTTCGAAGAACATCAGCTGTCACCACTTTAATCAAGTTTATGTAAAACATCACAGGAAAAAGATATCTATGTGAAAGTTGGCAAGCATGTACAGGAAATCATAGCGGTTCATTTGAACCGATTGCCGGAAAAAGGGCACATAGGCCTATGTGCCCTATGTCAGGCAAGGTCCTCAATTTATAATTATAATTCTAAATTTTTGTACGAATAATTTATTGTTTTGTTTTAATTATCAAAACCAGTACGATCATTTCTTGTTTTCATTTCCCCACCTTTACATACTCGGTGTAGGCACATATTGCTTACATATTTGGTGGAGGTTTATCCTGCCGTCCATATTTTGTTTACATAATTGGTGGAGGCTCTAAGGGTTTTTAATCCAGCTTTTAAAATTTGGACTTTTCCGGTTACCTCATTGAAGATTCAATTTTGTGGTTGCATTTTTCATTATTAAATAATGATATGTTTTATTTCAGTGAAATTATGGTGAAGTAGTTGAGTTTAAACCTTACGGGGCTCTAGAAACAGTTAGTAGGATGAATTTCGAGGATTTATTGAATTTGAATATTGTGGAACAATAATTGATTACTAATAATGGATTTTAACGGATGGAGAATGATGATTATAATTGAACAGATTAATTTTGAGATTCACGATATTGGAAGATTACGACTATTATTGATTTTGAATTGCAAAAGCTATGACAATTGAAGATTTTGTACGATTGCAAGATTTATTATCAATTCTTATTAGAAAGAATTAGATATTTATGATGACATGAGAAATTAATGATTATTAAGATATGATTGAATAGGATAAATTTATTATTATTGGAGAGATATCGATATTTGAGATATGGAGAATTTATGATTATTGAAACCAGATTAATTGGAAATTTATTATTTATTATTGAATAAAATTGGATTGGAACAGATTAACAATGGAAAAACTTAGACCGTTACTATTACCGAAATTTTTGATGGAAAAGATGAAGAATTTGACATTGATGATTTTTTCAACTATTTTGAAAAGGTTGCCTTAGCGAACGGTTGGGATGAAAAAGATAATTTATTATACTTGCGGTTTTGTTTGAAAGGAAGTGCTGAGAAATATTTTGACGTTATTGAGAATGATTTGACTCAACAGAACAAATTTGAATATATGCCAGTGAAAGAAAAATTGGTTAATTTCTATCGATCTCCTCTCAAATTGTGGAAACTAGAAAAGGAATTAGATACTTGTAGCATGGAATTTGAAGAAGATGGTAGAGATTTTGTAGCACGAGTCTTATCCCTATGTAGAAAAGTAGATTCGAATATGCATGAATCTCGGATTATCAGGATAATTTTAAGAGGTTTGTCTTCAAATATATTTGAAAGAATTATAATGTTATCAAATAGTACTATTGTAGAATTGTATAAAAATATTGAGAAATATGAATTATCATGTCAGTATTTGAATGAGTGGAAATTGGACAGGTGCAAGTAATTAATGATATTATGGAACCCGAATTTGAAGAACTATTGGAAATCGGAAATGAGTTTGAAAATGAGAATTGTTTAGATAATGCTATTATCTCTGATGATTTTGATTCTTGTAATTATTATGTTTCAAATGAAGTGGATGTATATTGTCATGTTAGTAACTTCGAGATTGAAAATGGGTTGGATGAAGTTCTTATTTGTAATGATTGTGATTTGAATGAGGAAGATATAATTTACAAAGAGGATAAAGATAGGGAAATGATTAAGGAAGAGTTATCAGATTTATCGGAAAGTGATTTGGATTTCTCTTTTACGATTGATAACAGGCCGTTTGAACATTTTGTGAACTCTGGTATGCGTAATGATTGTGAATCTAGAGGAGTCAAGATGCATCAGAATGTTAGTCTCGAGAATAATAGGACTAATAGAAAAAGAAGACGTAAGAAATGTAAAGTTTGTGGTAAACATAATCATTTTACGCGGAATTGTTTTTATTAGAGCAAAAATTTAGTAGAAGTCAATCAATATCGAACGCTATCAAAATCGTCGTTTGAAAAACTTCCTTCACAACAGATTCGTTCGGTGAATTACATTGAATTTCCAGAATATGTCACAAAATACTAAAACAAAACTTTATATAGAGAAAAAAATCACAAAATCCCAAAAAGAAAATTTTTGAAAATTATTGAAAATACCTAACTCGAAAACTACTGCCCTAATCGAAAAATTTTATTGGACATAAACGATTGAAATTATCACTACCTACAAGCTCAGTGAAAAAAAAAAATCATAAAATCCCAAAATTTAATTCACCTGTCACATGACTATCATCCCAACGAAAAAAAAAACTCAATATCTAGATTACAGACGACATTATTATGGTATAAATGATTGAAATAAAACTTTTTCCACTTTTCCACACCTTGCTATGACTTTCGTTCATGAAAAAGTTTCATTCTCCTTACATGAATAATTTCTGGAACAATCTTTCCCCGCTTTTCTAATAACACTTCATAGTTTAAATCAGATAACTTCCTTGATACCACAAAAGGCCCATGAAAAGGATTATTGAATTTTTTACAAGTATCAGCCTGATACCTAGGATACGAAACTAGAACTTTATCTCCTTTATTGAAAGCTACTATCTATGTCTTTTATCAAAACTATCTTTTTGTTTTCCTGCACTTCTCTTAATATCTCCGGTAATCTCTCACGGACCTTGCGCATCATCTCTAATAAGTTGATTCTGTAGAGAAGTTACTTCTTCGCTCGTAATGACAAAAGAGAATTCAAAAAATCGTTCTCAATATCGGACAATGATTATATTTTCAATTATCTGACATCGAATGATGTATTAGTCCCAAACAGTTCAGCGTTCTTCATTGAATGACAACTGCAAATCAGCTAAAGGCCTCGTTCTACTAGCAATATTGTCTCATGTAATACTTTCGCTGAGTCTGAGTTCGTTTTCAAACCTCTCCAGAATTATTGTTTCAATAAATATTTCATCGCTATTAACGCTTAACTGGGACACGCTTTCCAAACTATTCAAAATTATGTCATCATATTTCTCTACCGAACTCTCATTAATAACAATTCCATCAGTTTCAATTTTATTAGTCTTCATATCTTTCGGATAATTACAATAATTCAAATCTGACTCTGTATTTTCACCTTCACTGTTCACACAAATCGCTGATAAAATGAGGTTTTTCATTTTATAGTTTTTGTTGGTGACCTTGTATAGTAGCAAAAAATTTTTTTTTTTGAATTTAAAGATGAATTTTAGGTCATTCGCTTGCATTTCTAAAATGGGATAGGATATGTGAAGTAGATATTTTTGAGATATTTGAGGGTTCGTGAGTTTTTTCAATAGGTAGTAAATTTTCGGCTATCATATTATATTTTATTTATCATATATATTTCGGTTTCATATTTTCTTAGCATAGATTTTAGCATTGCGATACTTATAATTTTGTTTAGGGCAAGGGTTCTGAGATATTTCACTTTAGAATTTTGGCCCTTTGGATTTTATATTTCATTATATTAAGGTTATGAATAAGTTTTATTGAAATATTTTCAAGGGTTATTAAAGGTAGATATTTTGTTGATATATTTCATGAATTAAATATTTGAATTTGTTGTCATAAGGTGTTGATAATTAAGGTTTAATGGTGATAGTCATTTTTTTAAGTCATATTTTTTTGAAGTTATGCGCTATATTAAAGTCCCTAAGAGAATTTTTGTAAATATTATTCGTAATTATTTATCATTTCATCATTGTTTATCAGAATTGATTATAATATTTATGGATTTATCAGCCAGTGGTTGAATAATAGGATTATATTTTATTTATTTGATCTGTTTTCGATGGGGTCTTATGATTCAGCCTATAATTATAAGTCCTCGTAAAATTTTATTAAAATATTATTACTGATTATTGTTGCTGGAGGTGAAGTCCATATTTTTCAATGGTAATATAGACCAAACTTATTGTCCATGGGTTATAATAAACGGTTATAGGGGAATTTTTTAGCTATGGATAGCAGAGTTTCAGTTTTATACGTTTATATCTTTGAATTGAATTTCGTTTTATAATTTTTCTCAGTATAAACTAATGATTACTATATTCTTGATTATATTTCATGATAATATTTGAGTTTCATTGTGTCATGGTTCTAATATTAATGGTTTTGAGTAGAAAAATTTTTCTTTTGGCACAATAGGTTGAGTTCAGGGCTTATTATTATGGTGAGTTTTTATTTTCAGAAGTGATTTTTGGTAATCATTGTAGAACCATGTTTTATGATATAGAATCAGTTATTATAGAAGAGGGTTTATTATTCCATGGTTACATATTTATAATTTTAGGGTACAGTTACCTATGAAAATTGGTATTTGGCTGGGTTTTACATTTAATTTCACAGTTGCATTATTGATTTTGTATTGATTTTACAGTTATGATTAACCATGTTATATTTCATAGTCATTATAATATATCTCAGTTATTTCAAATTATGGTTATTCCAGGAAAATGAACAGGAAATATGGTTGATGGATAGTTACCATTTTATGATAACCAAATGGGCATGTTTCATTCACATAATTACATATTTGATTACATGTTACATTTTTGTAATATAACATTATCACTGATATAACTTTCTTTTTTTTTTTCTCGATAAATCATGGTACGTTTTAATATATGGTGCCACGAAAAAGTACAGTAATGTAATTCATTGTTTTGTTATTTTATTTTTGCGTTTGTACTGATGTGACCTACGTTAAGAAAGTGCAATTGTCACGTATTTTTGTTTAGTACACGATCACGAACACGATTTTGTTTAGTTGTCAATCTTGTTATTCATATCCAGGGCAAGGTCGTTCATTTGAGTGACAAACGTTGTTATTGATACTTTTAAACGTTCACTAATAGAAATTCATAATGAAGCTGTTATAAGACAATTATATTTTTGATGGATGAATATTTTATTCACTTTTATTTTGACTTGAATTTATTTCTCAATAAAAATATAACTAGAGTATAAGTTTTTATATTCTGATGATTTATTGTATGATTGTGATTTTGTTTTCATATGACTCATATATTGTTCTGATTTCAGAATTGTTCCAGTATATATATATATATAGGCCTATGCACTTCTAATAAATTGTATCATATCTAGGTTTCTGATTAATAATATATGCTAACCAGCCAGTCCAGTTGTTAATTGTAATATTCACGTCGAGTTTATTAATATTATTGTAAACGTTTCTCTTGATTTTTTTTATTACGATTTATTTGCGGTTGCTTCAAGTAGAGTTTTTTTGTTTGTAAGAGGTTCTGTTACGCATAAACATGTCAATTATGGTACATTTTGCGTCATTTCTCATTCTCACGACTTTTACGGCGCAACTGGAGGCAGTCAGGGTCTTCGCGGGAGTTTTCTACAAGGAGCTACGTCACGCTGTAGCGTATGAATCATCGGTTCCACTAACATACGAGGTAGATTTCCCGGCAGCTCAGCTCGACATCTTGCAGGCGGAAAGGGTGTTCTGGCCTAACTGTCAACAAGAGGATTGCAGTTTAGCGGATGCGGTAGAAGTTTTGTATAATTCTACAAACGGAATTCTTCGCAACAGTCATGCTGCTTTCAACTCTTCAATTCGTTTGGGAACTCAAGCTTCACGAAAGACCAGAGCGATCGATGTTGTCGGCGATTTTCTTCATTTTTGTTGCGCAGTCGCGACGGATGGGGAACTTCATAAGCTGGAATTCAACGAAAAACATGTAGCTGATCACCTCAACGCATTCCAAGGGTTGGTTGCAGACGACCACAAAGATTTAATTCGGATTTCTCGCAACTTGAGGCAGTTTGCTGGAAATTTTTCTCAGCAATTTCACGATGCGTATAGCAAATTAACAGACAGTATGAGATTATTCGTACAACAGAATGTATCGGAGGAGAAAACACTGTTCACAAACCAGTTATTAATTTACATTTTTCACCTCTACTCACATGTAAATATTTTATCACGGCAGGAATTCATAAATACTGCGAAGGAACGCTGTGATAAAAAGCTTTTACCCTTTTCGCTGGTACACCCCAATTTATTACGTTCAGATCTCTTCAGATTGGAGAAAGGATATAAGTCGAAAGGACACCAGTTAGCTATACCTCTATCGGATTTGCAGCGATATTTTGATCTTCCACTTACGACTTGTGTGGTGAAGGAGAACTCCATGGTGCTTAGCTTAAAGTACCGTTGGTCAGCATCGGCGGACAGTTTCAATTGCACAAGTATGTGAGGACACCTATGTATTTCGACGGCCAGATTTGTCAGCTTCAGCAGCAGGATTTCGTTTTGGCGCGGAGACAGGAGGACGGTGAGATTCAGGTCATCTCGGGAGATCATCTCTCTTCTTGTCGGGCACAGGACGATTTCTTATGCTATCTTCCGCGGCTGGTGCATGGAGGACATATGTCATCGAGATGTATGCATCACTTGTTTGCGGCGACAGAGCTGAAGGACATCCAACAATATTGCAGTTTAAGCTGTCGTCCAGCTAAGCAGGAGTTGGAGATCGTCGAATTTTCGCCTTCGGAGTATATCGTCGCGAATATACAGGCCAACACTACAGTCACTTGCGAGGGAGGTTCGTTTCATCATCTTCAACCTATTCCGGGAGCAATGTATGTGGTTTTACCCTGTCATTGCGAGATTTCGGTCGGCGGGAGAATAATGGTGAGAAAGACTTTTCCGTGTGACGCAAATGTTGATAAACAACCTCAGGTTCTCCATTACTTACCTTTGCATTGGGTTAAGTTTAATTCGTTAAAAATTGATGTTTTGCAATGGCTTTTCAAAAAATCAAGTTTGCTTTTCAGTATCACTATTTGAGTAATATTTTAATATTCAGTTTCAGAGTAAACTTTAAACCAAGTTGAATACGAATTTTGATACTTCACATTTGATATTAAGGCCAATCTGTGTTCCAGCAATCTAAAACTTTTAAAAATCATTTCGTTCAAATAGTACGCGCTGAGAAGTGGCTTCAAAAAGGCATCTTTTCACAGTAAATATTTAATTCTTTGATTTTCTTTTGGTTCATTTTGTTGTCATTGTCATTTCTCATTTGATTGTTTTTGAGTTGAATTAGTTTTTGTTGTCAATCAGTCAAATTACTCCAAATTAAAAAAAATGTTTTTCAAGCTCAAATTTTGTAAATTGATGAATTTGAATAATGCATTCATAAGAAAGGAATTATGTTTCTGATCAACAAGGAATATTTTGGTATTGGTATACCATGGGATTCTGTTCAAATAGAAGTTTTGTGCTGACAATCTGCATTTTGCAGTTGGTAAGCTAATATTATTTACTGAATATATTAAGTTATAATAATATTTTTTATAATTTCCATGACAAAGGATTTAATCATCACTTTTAACAATTAGATTTAATCCTTACATAACCTCAATATTTTAACTGTTTCTTGAATTTAATATTCCATTTTTAATATACTCCATATAATTTGTATATGAAATTCATATACTTAATTTTCAGTGAATTTATTATTTTAAAGTTCATACTATTAAAAACTATCAGTTTTTTACGTTTTATATAAGTTAGCCTACATATGTTTATCATGAGTAGGCCTATTAATAGAATTTTGAGATTTACAAGTTAGAAACTTTACATTATTATCATAGATGCATCCTTAATTGTATATTAAGAAACTAAAGTAGAAAATTCTCAAATTGTGGTGTTGTTGAAGATTCAAAATCAAAGATTGCTAAATATTATATTAGGCTACCAGACCAGGCTGAGAGCCTTTGACACTGAGACACGCGGGGTCCTTGCAAGCTGAGAAAACAGTGAGATAAAACAGTATCAAAAATATTTTCCCGGTGTGTCCCGGTGGTATCCAGGCTGGTCACTTGCGTGAGGCACCAGCCGGACACTTAGACCTGAGGTTCCTTTTGTTATAGCCGAAGCTCAATATAATATTGAATATCAATATTAAACACAACGTTAGATGTGTCAAAACTTATAGCCGGTATTATGACACCAGTCTAATTTGCTAATAGGACATGAAGTGTCTGAGGGATGTGCGTGGAATAAACGGCACTCACGCCTTATTTCTTATCAGAAATATTACACCAGGACCAGTAACCAAGACACTAGATTTTGGTGTCTTGATTGGATCACCACTGGTGGCTCTCTGATGCTTTACTTGTTGCCCAGAGCCTGGGGTTCCACTGTAATACGAGCTTGTAAGCTGTTTTAAATAGTAGTTCTGTGAATAGTAGACCTCACGCAGTATCTCATCCACAAGTACCTGATTGAAACTATAGAGCTTATGGAAATACAGAAATAGACTGGCTTCTCCACACATCTGTGTAATCACTTGTCAGCTGATTTTTATGATGAATAATTCTATAGTCTGATTTTTACTCTAATATTGGCGTATGAAGAAGGCTCCTTTTTCCTTTTATATTATCCTTCAAATGCAAAATTTCCAAAAACCTTGTATATACGTCGACGCGCAATTAAAAAGGAACATACCTGTCAAATTTAATAAATATCTATTACCTCGTTTCGCCGTAAATGCCCAACATATAAACATTCAAACATTAAGAGAAATGCCAAACCGTCGACTTGATTCTTAGACCTCACTTCGCTCGGTCAATTAAGGGTGAAATCAATTGAAAGAAAAATCATTTATTCTTATCAGTTAAATATAGTTTCTGACTGTGATTGTTATAAGTAGAAACTGGTTTTCTTTCTATTTTGAGGGAAGGAAAAAGGTTGATTCTATGTAGATTTATTCACTGTTTCAAATATATCAATATTTAATCTTTTTTCATCATCTAATAGCTAAGAATAATAAATATTGGCTATAATTTATAATTTTTACTCCCAAAATGTTCATCTGGAAAAGTGCATAGGCTAAGTTCAATACTAAACAGGGAATATATCAATTTTCTCAATCGATCTTTGACTTTTCATCTTAGAATGTTTTGTATCTAGAATTTGTTATATTTATAAAGATCAAAACAATTTAGTGATTTTGGATTCTATAATATATTAGTCTCTACGTCTTGATTTTAATCACACTATCAATTACCTTATACATTTTTAATTTGACATTTCTTTTCTTTTTTCAGATTTTTGTATTCTGGCGACAAATATTCGACTTTCTTGGGTACATGTGGGGGCCAATCTTTATAAACTTCTTTCAAATTATATTTGTTATATTTGGGTTTTTCGGCGCTTGTCAATATAGAGCAAAATACACAATATCTGTAAGTTTCACACAATTATGTTTATCTTAGTGGGATTAGTAAAAAATGTTCTTATATAGGCCAAAGTAGGCTACTATTTCATCACTCACACTTGTAAATTACCATTCAACATATTTCTGTAGAACATATATAAGTTATACCATTTAGCTCCTAATATGTTATCCAACACTGGTCGAGTACTTGATCTGTTCAATCAATAGTCCGATGATGATGATGATAATAATAATAATAATAATAGTGGTTTTGTGCATAACATAGACATGCCGCCAGGGCATGTTCATAAGACCAACAAGTTCGCAGATGGACAGTCAGAACAGAAAGTGAAACACAAATATTTACACAAAAAAATCAACCAGGCATCAGGCAAGTGCACTATTGGGAAAAGTAGCTACTTACAGTTGCCGTGTCACATTCAAAAAATTCCCTTAATGAGTAAAAGGGATTCTCCTGTAGGAACGTCTCCAGTCTTCTCCTCAAGATTGCCTTAGGTAAACTTCTGGCGGAAACAGGCAGCTTGTTGAGGATGTTTACTAACTGGTAGGCCAAGCTGCTCTGAGTCCTCCCCAATCCACAGTGAGGGAGGTTCAGCCTGTGACTGTTGCTGGTGTCATGCTGATGAAAGTCTCCTCTGATAGGCATGGCATTAAGTCCCCGAGAAGCTGTTATGACAGACCTGAAAATGTAGAGGTTGAAGACCGTCAGAATGCGCCCCCTTACAAATAGTGGCTTGCAATTTGTCAGATAATCAGCCCCACACGGCCGATGAGACAATTAAGAATGCATAGCTACTTTATTAATTAAAATCGCATAACTGTGATGAGGGAATGTCAACAGTCTCAAAATATTTTAAAATGAGAGATTTTTATGTTATTTTAAGAGAAAAAGATGCTTAAAACAAACAATGTTGAAATATTTACTTATAAAGTATTTCATTAGGGCTACTTACCTTTTAGTTGAAAAATAATCCTATAGTAAGTTTACTCTTTTTTATTCTGTATTAAAACTTATTTAATTTACTATGGCATTATTTCTCAGCTAACTTTGAAATAATACTATCTGACATTTGTATATTCTATCTATTGATTTCTCTGTTGAAAGCAATTTTCAGATTTCAAGTAAGATTAGTTGGTTTTATAGAGGAAAGTTAATTTTTGATGAAAACAATAGCTTATTATTATGTTGAAAACTAGGATATGATCACATTGGATACACGTATAAGCAAGTGTACGCGTGGTCATACATGACTAAAAGACCAAAATAGGAACACTTACACTAATGTTTAGAGGATGAAATAACCTTTGCATAATAATACGTTTTTCAAATCAAGTGTAGCATACTTGCTTTTTGTTTCTTGTAATATCGTACTTCTGTTGACAGTACACTGTTTGGACTATTTTCTGGTGTGCCTGGAATGTCTTCATATTCTGCTTCTATCTGAATGTTGGAGGATTAAATAGGGTATGTTGTAATTGATTTACTTATTCTCATCAAAGCCATATTATCAAATATACTATATACTCTTTTCGAATGGTTTGGTCATTTTGAGTAAGATCGCATCCAACATTTTTATGTTCAGACAAGCTCCTTGGACTTTCTTATTTTTTTGTTAATTGAATAAAATATAGAATATTGTTTGTGGAAAGCATCCAATGGCGGCTCTGAGTAAAAAAAACAAGTGGGACACTACCTATTTTCAATTGGATTGAAATAGTGGCCACAGAAGCATCACATAAGTTATTAACACTTCTTGTGGTCACTAGGAAGTCAATCAGATTCCACAATTGTGTACATTGATAGACGGTACTCGAATCATGTCATAAATAAGAAAATTGTAATAATATTTTTGAATAAAAACTGGAAATATGGAACAAAATTAATTATTATTGAATCTTTTCAATTATTAAATTTCCTTCAAAATTACAGGAAGGAGCGCCTCCTTGCTGTAGCCGTCACTGCTAGCAACTAGCCATTAGTTGTAGTTATTGTTAAAGCGTAGTTTAATAATTAAGTCATGAAGCGGCAGTTCTAGGTAGAAAGAACAAGGCGCATTATTCCAAGCTAGGTAGATAGATACAGGTACGTACAGTTACCTACATATACAGAAACCTTATATATAGTAGATCTGTTTAGATAGATCTGTTTTGGCATTAGCTACATGTCAGAAAATTATTAAGCAAATGCTAAAGGTCCATTAGATGATAAGACTAGACTTTACGATACAGTGGTGGACTGATAAGAAGATCCCTAGGTGTTCAGTACGAGGTAGAAGGAGGCAACTGCGCATGTCTAACTGCTATATTCCTAATTATAAAATTACGTCATGCTGAATTGAATTGCAGCCTTTATTTATCTTCATTTCTCTTAATTGCAGACTGTTATTTTTATTTATTTTAATCCTAGGAAGGCGAAGTTAGGGCGCAGCTAGCCCTATCTTTCACTCAACCCTACTTAATGCTGGTGGTTGACTCAAATAAACTCATTAATCAATGAAAAATACACAGCTTTTTGAATTAGTGACCAATCAATAGATTTTAGTGATCAGCGTTGTAATAGTAACGATTTTTCACTAGAATTCAGAGATAAAAATTGTATTGTGTTCTTTATATTCTTAGTTACTTGATAGAATTGTTTTCTGGGCTATTAAATAAACTGTTATTGTCTGTTATTAGGAAAGCGACATTCTTGGCTTGGGGACGGGTGCCGTGAGTTGGTGGGAGAGTAACGGACCCGGTTGCAAAGCTTCGTTTCTCGGAAATCTGACTTCACTAGAAGAGTATCCTTGGAAACCTCCGCGGCCGGATATTGTCACAGGCTGTTTGGTCGAATACCAACATCTTGAAGCAATACAAGCAGCACTTCATGCTGTTCTCGCTGTAAGTACTTTGATGAGATCAATTATTTACATGTCATTGTTTTTATATTGCGGATAATGCCCACATGAGCTTTTTGCTTGTGCGTGGATAATGGAGAGGGTGATGTCAAACGTCCATGTCTATTCATTGGGATTCGAACCCGCGACCAGTTAGCACTAGGAGACTGAAGGATGCAACGCCTTAGTCGTCTCGGCTATTCTGTAAGGGTACCAACAGAACGGTCAGTTCGATATTTAGCTTTCAGTGTAAGTTGCGATCAACCTTCAAGTAACTCAAATATATTGTAAAGCATGGGTATGGACAGTACGGTTACGTCTCGATTTCTGTTCAGCACGATGACATTCATATTTTTCTATCATTCATCATCTTCAGTGTTCTGCCCTGGGGCAGGTCCCTACATGATTCCTTCTTCTCCATTCCTCTCTATTCTTTGCGATTCTCTTCAGCAAGAAGTATTTCCCCTCCTCCGTGACATCATCCACCATCTTCACTCTCTTCCGCCCCAGCACCCTCCCTCCCTCCACAACCCCTTCCATTGCCGCCACAAGGAGGCCGTCACGCCTCAGCAAGTGTCCCACCAGTTTTGCTTTTGTCTCCTTATCACTGCCATAATATTCCTTTCCTCTCCTACTCTACGCAGTACCTCCTCATTCTCTGCACCCTATCCATCCAGCTGATCCTCTCCATCTTTCTCCACACCCACATTTCGAAGGCCTCGAATCTTTTCTCCTTCTGCCTTCTGAGCGTCCAGGTTTCTGCTTCACACAAAGCACTTGGCCATATTCTTCCGCAGTTCTATTTACATCCTGCTACACACCAATCTTTTCATCTGGCTGAATGCCTTCTTTGCTCTTGCAATTCTCACTTTCACTTCTAAATCACACCGCATATCCTCTTTTATCAGACATTCAAGGTACCTGAATGATGCGATGTGATCCCATGTTGATTGTTGCTTTCTTCGGAGTCTTGCTGATCACCTTGTGATCATTTTATCATCACCTTGTGATCATTCTTGTTCTTGTGATCATCTTATCATTAAGAGATGATTAGTGATATCGATCAAGACCGAAATCTAGACCGCGACGTACTCATCCTTCTCCCATCATAGATTGTAATTTGGTTCATTAATTTGCTTCAGGTTCAGGTAATTTGATTTATTAATTGTTTAAAAAATTGATATATTCTGCGATTAAATATCTCAATATTTTTATAAATTAGATTCGAGCAATTCCAAATTCGTACATTATGGTAAAAATCACTCAATTCTAAAGGTGCGTTTTCGTTTGTGCGTAAACTTTCACAGTCGACGACGACAATCATTGTTGACATTCATATTGTCCAAATTTCAAGTGTGCTAAAACAGCTGATCAAATAACTTTTCATTGTTTGTGTTTATTATTCAAGAATCAAAACATTTCTAATAATATCAACATATTGCAATTTAAAAGTATAAAAACTATAAACTCAACCTCCTCCATTAAAACATAATTGAACATAATCGTTCAGGTTATTTAGACAAATTGAAATCCACCCAATCTGAGATCCTCACCCTGTCGTGGTCGACGACTGCATTTACGCACAAAAGAAAAGCCAGCTTAAGGTATAGACTTAATCATACAGGTAATATCAAGAAAATATTCAACTTCACAATTTTTCTGCCTTTCTCCCTCACAAACAGACACACACACAAACAATCTACACACACATACACAGCCTTCTAGTTGTTTGCATTTAATAATATTTTAATATAAATATTTAACACTAACGGTTTACTATTGCCTTTTCACAGATCTTGGGAATTTGTGGTGGCTTCTCACTCAGTCGCTCTCTTTTAGAAGATGATGATGAATGTAAGTTTGGAGAACCTAATTATTCACGTTGATTAATATTTATCTAGTTGTTAGATTTGTTATCTATTCAGGTTAAATTAGTAACATTATTTGGTTGTGAAAAATATATTTGAAACTTACAAAGAAATTCTAAAGTTTTAGAATAATCTATATTCTAATTTAATCAGCTCTCATAAACCTAGCTATATAAACTCACTTCCATTATCTCTTGCTCCAAACTCTGATCTGATCTTAATTGAATTAATTTTATACACTCAAATTTCAAAATGTTGGGAAAGATGTGATTATAATATTACTATGAAATTCATTCTCTTGATATTCTAAAGTAACTTAAGCTTAGTAGTTTGATAAAACCAAAAATTTAAATGAAGCTAACTAGAGCTAAAGTCTTATTTCATACCAATTTCTTACTATCCAAAAGCCAAAGTCTTTTTTCACTGTTCACAATTGATTAAAATTGTGTGTATGTTCATGAATAAGTTAGATGAAATCTTGGTAATGGTTCAAACATTAAATGTTAGTCATGGTTCAAACATTATAAAAAGAAAACCTCTTGGTCATGGTTCAAACATTAAATGTTAGTCATGGTTCAAACACTATAAAAAGAAAACCTATCTGTTGGCCTTGAATATTAAGCTTGATATTGTGTATTCCAGTTGACTATTTGGGCTCTTTGCAATCGAAAAGTCCTCAGCATCTTGCACTTCAGCCTATGTACGTAAATATATCATCGTGGAATTTTGTGTTTAATGTTGTGTGGAATTGTATAAATCAAATGTTTCTGTTATTTTAACTAAGTTTGAAGCTTTATTTGTTTTGTTAATTTTTAGCATTTGTGTAGTAACATGTGACTATTAAATATTGATTTCATTTCTGTACTAAAATTATCACTTTCTTTGTGATATATGACTCAAATATACTTGTGCCTGTTTATGTTCATGTTGATGAAGTATGGTTAGCGGGGTGAATTTTTTAACAACATGTTTGAGATGCCAAAATTTCCAATTGTATCGATGCATAGGTTATATCGCAAGCATCTGGGATAATGAAAAATTTGATACAATGGATTAAAATTTAGCATAGACCGACATTATTTGTCATCCAATTTTTCACTATATTTCAAAAGAAGACGACCGCAAAGCCTGCACATTTCTTACTATCTATCATCAAAAAGTTGAGAGATATTTTTATCCAATATTGTAAAATAGTAGTTCTGTGAACAGTAGACCTCACGCGGTATTCTCATCCTCAAGTACCTGATTGAAACTATAAACCTTATGGAAATACAGCAATAGGCTGGCTTCTCCACACATCTGTGTAATAACTTGTCAGCTGATTTATGATGAATAATTCTATAGTCTGATTTTTACTCTAAAATTGGCGTATGAGGGAGGCTCCTTTTTCCTTTTATATTATCCTTCAAATGCAAAATTTCCAAAAACCTTGTATATACGTCGACGCGCAATTAGAAAAGGAACATACCTGACAAATTTCATGAAAATCTATCACCTCGTTTCGCCGTAAATGCGCAACATATAAACATTTAAACATTAAGAGAAATGCCAAATCGTCGACTTGAATCTTAGACCTCACTTCGCTCGGTCAATAACATAAATGATGAGAGTCCCTTGACTCTCAGTATCACCTCTCGCTTATCATTTTTACTTTGCCAATATGACTCTTCAATTCTGTACCAACAAGAAAAGTGTTACTTAATATTATTTTCAGAGCACTTCATTTTTATACATTTTTATAAAACTTTTATTAGACACAGGAATGTTGTGGAATTTCTTCTAATGTGGAAATGAGTGAAATTGATTTTCATTTCGCCTTACTTACTCCTTGGCGCTACAGTTTATTCAGAGCCTTTACTTCCTTCAAAAAGCCTCTCCATTCGTCTCTATCGGCAGCCTTACGTCTCCATCCCTTGACACCCAGCTTCGTAGTGTCGTCCTCCACCACATCCTCCAGCCAACGCTTTCTCGGACGTCCTCTCAGCCTTCTCCCTCCTGGGTTGCTCTGAAGACCTTTTTTACAACTCTTGAGTCATTCATCCTCTCAACGTGTCCCAGCCAACTCAAACGCCTCAGTTTTATCTCGTCAACAATTTGAAATTTCTGGTACCGATCACGCAGCTCTTGATTTGATCTTATTCGCCATTCACTTTTAACATATACAGAGCCAAATATCTTTCTCAAAACCTTTCACTCCCAAATATTTAATAGATCCTCATCCTTCTTTGTCAAAACCCGTGTCTCTTCTTCATACTAATTTCGCCTTACCATATTTTCTTTTATCTACTTTTCGTCTATTTAGCCAACAACCCTCTCAAACCCCCCCCCCCCCCATTTCATCTAGTTTCAGTATATCACCAAAATTTTATAATGCGCTATCCGTTGAAGTAAGTCGTGGAGTGAGATATCTAATATTGTAGCTAAAGGCTATTGAAAAGCAAAACCGTAACTTACCTAACCTTCCCTTTCAATAAGTGAACCTTTAAAAAAATTGTTTCCTACCTAACCTACCTTTAAAAAAAAAATAAACAGAACCTTTTAGGTTATGTTCATCTAATTTTTACTTTCTTTGCCCTATTACCATAGGTAAGGAAAGTATTGCTTTCCGAAAAAAATTAAGGTACCCCAATTTCTAAATTTCTATACGTTTCAAGGTCCCCTGAGTACATAAAAGTGGTTTTTGGGTATTGGTCTGTGTGTGTGTGTGTGTGTGTGTGTGTGTGTGTGTGTGTGTGTGTGTGTGTGTGTGTGTATGTGTGTCTGTGTACACAATATCTCATCTCCCAATTAACGGAATGACTTGAAATTTGGAACTTAAGGTCCTTACAATATAAGGATCCGACACGAACAATTTCGATCAAATGCAATTTAAGATGGCGGCTAAAATGAAAAAAATTTTGTCAAAAACAGGGTTTTTCGCGATTTTCTCGAAAACGGCTTCAACGATTTTGATTAAATTTATACCTAGTATAGTCATTGATAAGCTCTATCAACTGCCACAAGTCCCATATCTGTAAAAATTTCAGGAGCTCCGCCCCATGTATGTAAAGTTTGATTCTAGATTCCCAATTATCAGGCTTCAGATTCAATTTGAACAAAAAAATTCGAGTAGAAACGATTGAGCATGAAAATCTCTACAATTAAAGTTCAGTAACATTGTCACCTAAAATTGAAAATAAGCTCGAAATTCGAGAAAATCTGATTATCCAATTGCAAACTATTGGCAACTGTTGATTCTATTAAATGATTCACTATGAAGAGCTAGCAGACCTCGTATGTCTCCAGCGTTATTGTACTGTCACCAGCTGACACAGATCTTTGTTCATAAGTAGGCTTGAAATGCGCGTGAACATTAGCGTCAGGTGATCAATTCTCATAACAGAAAGGAAAGTTGTGTGAGTGCGCCACACCAGATTTTTATTTTAGGTAGGTGATCTGAATTCCAGAAGAATTAAGTCCCTTCCTACTGTAGTACCGGTATATGAATACTCTAGTAAACAGAACTTTGTGTTGTACATTATTATCATCATTGATTTTTCTCAAGAAATTCCATTTTTTCTAGCTCCAGTTAGTAAAAGCAAAAAGCCAAATGGACCTCCACCTCTCTACTCGATTGAATACACCCCTCGACACAACAATGAAGATACCGATGACTACAGTTCGCATGAAGTGTTAGAAGGTCAGTACAATCATTCACTCAATTTATCAATTTATTCAATCTTCAATATTTATTCATAAATGGTAAGGCGACTATGGTATCCAGATTCAATTTATATTGCCAAGAAAAAACGAAAATGAAAATAATTCAATACAATAAATCTGCACTGAAGAGTAAAAGGGATTAAGTTACAAAATGTCGATTTTGACTTTTCCACATGTTCTCATTCAGAAAATGTTGCTCTTTTTTGTATAAAGGATTTAAGTCTTTGTAGTATTGCTTTAGAGTTTTTCTCATGGTAAAATGGATACATCTCAGAAAAAATCATTCATGTTTGATATAAATTATACAAGTCAACTCATAACCTTTAAAAAGTGGAATTTAATCTAATAGGTATTGGTAGAAATGATACAAGTCATCTCATATCGTTCAAGAAAAGAAATAGGTTTGATATACCCTTCAAGACGCGGCAATAGGGTATTGACATAAATTATACAAGTCAACTCAAATTAAGATCAAAAAGGGTTAAAATAGTCATAAAATACTTTGATACAAAGGGTTTAAGTCGTGCACATTTTTGTTTACACCTGTAAAAAAATGTCAATATCTGAAACCATTATTGGATTCAGTAAACATATGAAGAAATATGTAGAGCAACGATTTAATACTTTGGATAATGATTCATAAATTTCATACAGATTTTTTTGAACTTTGTTTTTGGTCTCTTGAAAAATCATGAAAACTGACTTTACACCTTTTACTCATCAGTACAGAAATTCTCATAAATATCGGAGTTTGAAATCAAAATTGGTTTGCCATCATTGTCTGTCAAAAACGTGATCATAATGAATGCCCTCATATAAAATCCACTGACTTTAAAAACGTGAATCTGACTATATGAACATAGCTCTCGGAACCGGTAGAATGCGGACAGGCTCCAATTTACGACCATCCCAACGATGACCATGTTCATTGAAGAATATTGATTCAATGCCTAACAGAATTCTGGGTTTATCCCGATTTGAAAGGTAGCAAGTTGTCTCCCTACCTCTAGACAACCTCTTTCCTATTTTAGAAGTTCACATTTTTTCGCTGGTTGCATGTTCTGGTCTTGGTGTTCTGCTTTCTCCCTATTAAAATAGAATAGAATGACCACCTTTTTTCCTGAGTGAGCGAATACCCTTGATCCTCCTCTATGTTCTATATCATCAACACATTTAGAGAAAGAGAATCAGGTATACTTGGAATATATAAAAAGCAATACTGCTTTCACTGAAACTAAAATTCTTTATTGAAATATAAATTTCAAACATGTTTTAAACAGTAAATTAATTTATAAATTTGAGAAATATCATTGAATAGATGTCAAAAATGTCTTCATCATAGGGTATCAATTTTCTTTTTTCATTTTTGTATGTTTATATCAACTCCAAATGACTAGCAGGATGTAACATTACTAGAATTTTTACTTTTTTGTATGTAAAAATAAACTAAATCAAACATAATGGCACCCCGACACATATTCAGAAATAGATGTACATTAACTAGAGCAAACATAGTGATAACCCGACAAATATTCACAAGTAGTAGGGGGTAGGCCAACTTTTCTCATTTTAGCAATTAATTAATCTTTATTATTACTACTTAGTAAACAATTATTGTAGCTTATAATGTTTTATCTAATCGAAATGTCTAATATTCTGAATCAATTCCTCTGGTCGCGTCGTATCCTCGACCAGAGAAATCATTCCGCTGACGCTCAATCATTTCTTGTAAATAATTGCAATTTTGAGCTACTGATAACTCTACAAAAATACTCAGTATTTAATACTCAGTAAAGTATCAGTACTCTGTAAACAATATTGTAGCTTATAATGGTTTTGCAGCTCTGGTTTTGTCGTACCCACGACCGCCAGACGCTCAAGCATTTCTTGTAAATCATTGCTATTTCGTGCTACTGATATCTCTACAAAAATATATTGATGTCTGAATTGTGTGTTGAGATGGTGACAATCGCCTGCCCTCGTCGAGACCAATGACGCCGCGCCGAGTGAAGCGACGTAGCATCAACTCGAGGGGCAGCAGTGGGGGCGGCACCCTGCTCAACCCGCCTCCGCCGCCCCACTACAACAACATCCCGCCCCCGCAGCGCCGCTCCACTCGCTCGTCCACCCGATCCTCGGGCCGCCACCGACACAAAACAGCACATCAGAACCCTGTGACACGTATCATCGATCATCAACAGCAAAAAGGTAAATTACTGTGCAGTATCACTGGCCTAATATATTTATGAATTCGATAGTTTTCTTACTAAGAGGGCAATTTCAACTAATCTGCATTATAGTTATATTTTTTTGATGCTGGTAAGTTAGGTATAGTTCTGTACTGCTGTTTTGCGTTGATGATGCATGTATGTTTTGTATACAGTCGAACCTCTCTATAACGAACCTCCACTTAACGAAATCCTCTAGACAACGAATTTTTACCTGGTCTCATGACATTTTAGAGTTTTTGCTGCTTATTTACCTCTATTTAACGAATTTCGAACCTCTCAACAACAAAGTTTTCTCTTGACTTCAACATACAAAGTGTAGTGTGTATAGGAATCAGACGATCATTTTCAAGGAATTCTTTAGTTTGAGCAGAAAGGTCAATAGACTAAAAATAATGGCAATTCAGGTAGGAAGAAGGAAGAAGATAGAGTGGTAGACAGTCAATAGAGCAATAGAGGGTGAAACACATGTCGGAAATTGAATGCAAGCTACTGGATATTGAATTCCAAGAGCTTTCAAGTTGAAATAAGATTAATATTTTATCCAATTCCCTTTAATATTCTTATTAGTTCATAGAGTATTTCATTATCATTTTCCCATGTCATTTGGGGTGGGCTCTCCGTATCAATTTGCGCCATTCTTCTCTGTCTTTTGTCTTTTGTCGATGGGTTCATTATTGTAGACCAGACAGGTGAACGACTGGACTTTTTCCCCCCATTCTTGCTTTTGTCACTCATTTCAATTCTTTGAACTGACTATGATGATGATTATGATGACTGTGACGAACCTGAGGAGAAGAATCCGTCAGATCAAGAAGTTCTAGAGGTTTTCAAAATTATCAGGCAAGGATTAAAACTGAAAAATAGTGTACCAGACATGTCCGACTGTTTGAATAAATGTGAGTCGTTTATCAAACATGATGTTTTATTCAAATGCAAAATTCAACCGATATTACTCACTTTTCAAATATAAAACAAAAAAATAGGAAATTTGAGTTATTATAGTGAAGATATTGACAAAATAACCGTATTTTGCGTTCCATCTAATAGTAGTGTAAACAATTGAAAAATATTGCTACAGAATATGTACTTTGATTAAACTCTACTAATAGTACAAATCAAGCTTTCTGGAAATAAATTGGTGAGTTTATTTACTTATTACGTTCTACAAATATTCAAAAAATATGTTTTTTATCGACAGCATGAATTTTCAAATTTCCATATTAATATTGGCCTAATAGATACCCTACCTACGTTCGCGATGATATGTTTCATTTACCATATTCATTTATTTACCTCCGTGATACGATATTATAAGATCCATAGGATCGTGGCAGTTTTTTTGACAGTACCTCTCAATAACGAATACCTCTCGACAGCGAATTTTTTCTCGGGATAATCGACTTCGTTATATAGAGGTTCGACTGTATTTTGTATTCATACCTGTGATAGTTTCAAGCTGATATTGTCCGTGCAAACCTTAGGCTGGTCACTAACGATAGGACATGCATAAAATGAATGTCGTCAGACATTGTTGTGCCATCACAGCGGACAGCTTCGAGCAAAATTTCTTGAGGTTAGGTTTTGTATCTCCGATTTTTGTTGTTTATTTTTCTTCGCTTCTCTGAGGTTAAATTATTTTTCTATAATTATAATTTGTAATTTTCCAGTGGTTTTTGTTGTTAATGGTTGTCTATTTTATGTTAAAAACCTCTTGCTGATGTATGTTATACCGTCAGTTGCCAGCCTTAGTTTGCAGCAAGGGGCTTTATGGCCAGTGTTATCTCTTACGAGAATAGGAGCACATTGTTGCCTTTTTTATATGATTCTATCCTAATGATCTACACTCTCTGATCCATCCCCTATCTTTCTCACATACAATAAAATTACAGGATTTCGGGCTTATGTGAAATCTGGCAGCTCTGTACTACATGAGAGTAAATCTGCAATCTAAGGTTTTCACAGGCTATAGTTAAGTTCCACATCACTGTCATGCTGTTAATCAAGACCGCTCTTAGCTTTTAGTTTTTCACTACTATGGGTCTCTTCAGACTTGTAGTAGTTGATTATACAGAGTGAGTCATATGTATGGGAACCCTTCAATACATTGGAGACTGTTGTAGATATAATACTGTAACTTCCAGTTACCAATAACTAAGTTATTAGTCAAATACTCTACTTTTTGACGTACAACTGAATTTCAAACCCTCATGAGGGGGTGACTTAGGGGTTGTTACTCGAATATTTTAAATGTAAACACCCATTGTTTGTTACACCATTTTAAAGGCCTTCTCAAAACTAGAAAGATGACAACAATAAAAATGCTCTATGATACTACTTTTATCCAAAATGGCGGCTGATTAAAATGTATCTTTCTTCAAAAACTCAAACTTCAATCAGCTACCATTTTGAATAAAAGTATCATAGAACATTTCTATTGATGTCATCTTTCTAGTTTTAAGAAGGCCTTTAAAACTATGTATCACACAATGGGTGTTTACGTTCAAAATATTTGAGTTACAACCCCTCATTTCTTCAAAAACTAAAACTTCAATCAGCCGCCATTTTGGATGCAAGTATCAAAGAACATTTTTGTTGATGCCGTCTTTCTTGTTTTAAAAAGGCTTTTAAAATGATGTACCACAAAATGGGTGTTTACATTCAAAATATTCGAGTTACAACCCCTAAGTCACCCCCTTATGAGGGTTTGAAATTCAGTTGTACGTCAAAAGGTAGAGTATTTGACCAATAACTTATCCTGAAATAGTCAATAGTCAAAATTCTTTATTACATATTCTTCAAGAATAGCAATTGTTGTCAAGAATAAAAAAATATATAATTAGATATATTTGAATTGTTTGTATTTACAATTATATTTTTTCACTGCCAGTCTGTGTCTCTAGTTTCAAGAAATTCCCATAGTTCGTACATGGGCCTTCCTTTGAGAAACTCACTAAGTCTTTTTTTCAATGTCACACAATCCAGCCTCTTTATCTTCTCCGGTAGGTGATTCCACAGTTTTCTGCCCACGTATGAAGGTTTCTCTTGGAAGATAGCAGTCCTGTGCCTTGGGAGTACATAGTTGTCTGCCTGCCGAGTGACGTATTTATGAACATCTGTGCCTCTCTGGAGATTTAGTCAGCTAACATGGGTGATGACTTCCATGATGTAGATGTTGGTCACCGTCATGATGCCCAGATGACGGAAGGCATCTCGACATGTCTCTCTTTGTTTGAGACTTGCCAGCACTCTTATAGCCCTCTTCTGATGTGTGAGAACCCTCTTTAGATTGCCCGCAGACGATCCCCCCCACACAATAAGACCATATCTCAGGTGGGACTCTACCAGGGCATGGTATGCTGCTTTTGCCTCTTCCAGTGTTGCAATACACTTCACTCTTCTTACCACATAGATTCCTGAGCCTAGTTTCTTGCATACTGAATCCACATGTGCGTTCCATGATAGGCCCCTGTCTATTGTAATGCCCAAAAATTCAACCTTGCTCTCATCTATGCTGCATGTGTTTGTTAATTGGACCCCTCTTTTACTGAAATTAACTTCAATTGTTTTTGAGGCATTCATAACAACATCTACAGTATTATATCAAGAAGTTACAGTATTATATCTACAACAGTCTCCAATTTATTGAAGGGTTCCCATACAATATGACTCATTCTGTATAATAAATACAATCCTAATAATTACTGATGTATATTGCTTAGTTTGAGTGATAGTATAATGTTGGAATGTGATTGCAGCAGCGGCGGCAGCTTCGTCGCACAGTGTGGACCAGTTGGGGAACAGGGGCTCCCTGTACGGGGGGCACTGCAACCCCCTCTACCAGCAGAGCTCGACGCACTCACTGGACCAAGAGTGCGAGCGACCGCCGTCGGCTCGCTCCACTTACTCCAACTACCATGGCTCGCGCGCCTTCAGCTATGTGGGGGGCATCGCCACGCCCCAAGTGCCCCCGCCACACCCCAACCGCCACTCGTCCGCCTTCCTCAGCGGCGGTCCCCCTGCCTACAATCTGCACAGCAACGTCGACTCCGAAACTGTCATTTAACCGTTCACTAAGCTACTTTATAGTAAGTTACGCAATATGCGGGAGCTACTTAAATTAGGTTTAAATTTAACAGATTTTCGAAAGACTTTCAAAGACTTCGTGCTGCTGAGAATGTCGAAAGACTTCAGACGTAGTTTAAATCAAATCTTTTGACAATCTACCCATCAGTAGAATAATTATTGATCTCCAAGTTCCCAGTGGAATGTTTGTTGAATTTTCGCATAGCAACGTCGACTATTCACGTTGACCTTATTTATTGTCGAATTATGTTGCCTACTTGAAAGTAAGTTACTATATTTATATAATATGTTATAGAAAATGCTGAAATTACTCGAATTACGTACCATCAATCAACACGTGTCCAAATAGGTTTCAGACACAGTTTAAATCAAACCCTTTGACAATCCACTTGTTAGTAAATTAATTATAGAATTTCTTTATTCCAGAGGAATGTTTGACATAATATCTGACAATTATTCTCTGAACCGGTATTTTTTCGTCCAACAATTTGTATAGCAACGTTGAATCTGAAACTATCATTCAATTTTGAATTTTAGAGGTTACATAAATTGCTGATGTACCATGTGTGTAGATAGATTCCAGACTTAGTATAACGCTAAACCATTGACAATTCAGTTATGAGTGCAATAGTAATAATGACTAATCAATATTAATCTCTTTAGATGTTGAAATATCTCATAGGGATTATAATATCTGAATTCAGATGACTTTTCAAAAGAGCTTTACATTACAAATTAATGAATATGAAACAATTTATTTTAAATATTTGAACGAATATGAACCTCACATAGGTATATTATGCTGGGGTGATTCATTATTGATCCCCAGTATTCCAGTGGAATACTTTATAAGAAACACTATCAGATAATATATACCTACCTATATATAAAACTTTAAGAATCATTTTAATCATTGTTTGAACGGAATTAATTATTTTCGTTTGTAAATGCTCATTTGTTTGCAAGATTGATTGATTTCCAATCTGTCTGGCAGACTTTGTTTTATACAAACTAATCAAGCTGTTTTTGTCAGCTAACGCTTTACATTGATATTGTTATATAATAATAATAATCAACTTGTACTTCACAAAACTAATACATAATTTGTACATAATTAGCATAGGCTATAATTATTAAGAGTGTAACTAGCCGACTATATTTTTTAGTCTAAATATTGTAACATTCTTCTTTCTAATAATTGTATTTGGTTGAAAATTTCAAATGTCTTAATGAGGGTTGTTTCTGCTTTCAATAATTTTATTAGTATTGGTGTGATGGTTCATCCTAGTGATGGTTTGGAGTAATGATGGTTGTGAAATGAGCCATTGTACACTAAATTGACATGCCCCAAAAATTGGGTCGTGCGCCTGCTCACTAATATTCTGAATGTCAATATTGGGAACAGCTTTTATTTCATTGGTGTGAGTTGTTCAACTAGACGTTAAATGCTAGAAGCTATTTTTCTTTCCGCGACAAACCTACTTACGAACAAAAACCCATGTAGTCATCATCCTGCAAAAAACTTGGCTACTCTATACGGGTGTTCTTGCTTGGACTGATCGCTGGAACCAAAGCGTCTGAAGCAGAGGCAGTAATTTTTTGGATCCTGCAAGAACCATTTTGCTAAATAACTATTGGAGGTAGTACGGTACTGACTGAAGTAGAATTGGTCCGATTATCTTCTATTTTATCATAATATATATCGTAGGTCTATGTTCACCTACGGAAAAATTGTTACGACTTTTACTTCCTCTAAATGGTAAAGTTTGGCCATCTTCCCTACAACATCGGGAGCGGTAAACCGCCACCGCGCACCGGTCCGAAGACCTCACTAAATCATTCAATCGTAGGCCTCATCTTATTGCCAACCTTACAAATTTAGACTGCACCTGAAGCTTGGCTTAATATGTCCTCGTCTTATTCCCCACCGAACAAATAAGAATGTTACAGTTCACCCTAGCCACTGCTAGCTCCAGTCACTTATTTATATTTAGACCGGTGACAAAAACCGATTTTGCAGAGCCGAACAAAGTGTGCGATGAGCATGAGCTTGAAAAAAGCAAACTCTTTAGGCCCATGTTATACGAGCGCTAATGACGCGAGAAACAGGGCGTTGAATACGTTGAATGTTATACGTGGCGCTACCAACGCGGCGCTAAACACGCAACGCTAACGCGTACCCATGTTATACGAGCGCTAATGCTGCGGCGTTAACGCGGTTTTGGAAACGCTGAACCAAGTTGCTGACAGCGCGTTATCTGCAAGTCGGCCAATAGTTGATCAACGATGAATAGTGTTAGGCTGCATGGATTCATTCATATTTTAGAAACATCTGAAGAATATAATAGGAGTGATAGACGGTGGAGTACACACCCTTTACTTGGCACTCGTAAGATCGTCGGTTGCATCTTTTGATGAACTGCTTGGAGCCGTGTGTGATAGGATACAGAAGAGTGATACAGTTGTTATGAAGAGGAGTATAGAACCTGCAGAGAGGCTGGTAACAACCTTGACGTAGGTTTGTTATTGTCCTTTTGTGTGGGAGTCATTTCCTGCCAGGTCTCATAGATAGCTCCCCAACTTCACTCCAGCACTTAGTCTTCAATTGTCTATTACTGTAGTCACTCGATTTGACAACGTACAAGGGTGGCAGCTTTTCAATAAGGTAAATTAACTTTTCAGTATCAAACATAGCGTTGCCTTGGCAGTTTGCGCTAGCAACGCTCAGCGCCGGGCTAACGCGTACTTGCCGGCGTTGATGACGCTTGAAAGTACCATTGCCCTGTTAACCCGACGCTAAAAACGCCGCGTTATCAGCGCACGTATAACATGGGCCTTAGGAACTACATTTGCAGTGTAGTTATTGTTCCAACTAGCAATTTACAGTGTGTAGTAATTGTGCCTTCTTATGTACCTGAAATGATGAAATTTTTATTGTAATTCTTGTTGGATTTTCATCTGACAAATCAGAAAAATAGGATTCATATATTTAAGGAAAAAAATCATAGATAATAATGTAATGCATTTATCGTAATTACAGTGAGGTTATGAACTTCCATTTGCTTATTCTATTATCATCGTCACGTGTCAGAAAATTCGTTTATAATAATTATTCTAATAAGAAAATTAGAGATTATTGTACAATATAATTTTCCAGAAATTTGAAAACGAAAATTCATAGGATTTATGAACTTTTTCTCACAATTTTATACATACCAGTTTCTTACACTTGATTTTTAGCTTTTCTTGTTCTCCATAGAAGTCTTCCAATCTGTTATTATTCATTATATTTGTTTTCTTCTTTAGTCTACATTTTTTGTCAATTTGGCGTTTTTAATGCAGAATATATGAATAGTTGTGGTCTGATGAGTTGAACCCTACATTTTCGGTGCGGAGTCGGGAGGAAGTTGAGGTGGAGATCGGTGTGTGCTTTTACAAGTCAGCGGATTCAGAATTCCGTTTGCCTGTTAGTCAAAAATGACCAGTGAAACGTTACGTTGATGGTTGGCCTAGCAAGATTGCTCATTACCATTATTAACTAAAATCAGTTTTTAGGAAATACTCCCTTACTTAAATTTGAAGAGTTTCGATCATCATTGTTGAAACAAATTTACATAATTTCAACTTTCAATTATTAAAAATCTACGTGTTAAAATAGAGTAATAAATGTATGAAATAAATTAATTATTCTCCAATCATCGTAATGACAATTTTAAAGTAAATCTTCAAGAGCCACAAATCTTTACAATCCAATTCCTTCATTTTATGAAATTTCTCCAACCATTAAAATTTGAACGTTTTCTTGTATGTTTTCTTACTGCTAGTATACCAAAGATTCTGGAATTCAACAACAGATTTGGATTCGCTAGGAACTGCAGTCTGTCGAATAGTATCTGGATTATTCCAGCAAGAAACATCTCATTATTATTTATTTTCAAGTATTTTGTATGATTGGAGTATTCTAAATATTGTTAAATAATCTATTTATTATCGAGAAGTATCTTCACAAAAATGCATTCATATAAAGTCATAGTACTTATATTTCATTTGAATGTGCATTATTCTTTCATCTTATTCATGTTTCTGAAATGTAAATTTTCAAAGTTCTCAATTTGATATTGAATATCAATAGAAATATTAAGAGATTCAAAGCCTTTGGTTCATTCCTGCATTATCTAGTATAATAATTATAAACTTTTGTTGAACGAAATGGAGGCGTGGAAATAATAGAATAATGTCATCAAGAACAAAAATAATATAGTCTAACTTATTATTAGAAATAAATAAGATTGTAAAAAATGTCAATATTGTAAATAATTACTAGTATTCATTTACTTATAACATCTAATTATAAAATTATGTGATAGCTTTTGATCAATTTATCACATGGAACAAAGAAAACAGTTAAGTTTCCTTGTTTCATTATTAATCACTGATAATGTAAATGTAAGTTTCAATCAGATGTCTCAAATAATTATTATAACTGAGCACAGCGAAATTGAATTATTATTATTATCCGTCCAATATAGAAATACAGTACATGACAACTGTACAATTTAAAGTGCAGTTCCTATAATTTGTGAGCAAATCCCTGCCAGTGCCTCCGTGATATGACGAATTTTTATCAATATTTATATTTATAAGAAAGCAAGAATTTATTTTTCTAGCTCACTTTATCCTAATAGTGTGAAGCAATATTTTGTGAATTAATTTTATAATTACACAATAAACTTCCTGTTGACTTTATAATGCATTTTATTCCCTACCTTCGAACCCTTTCCTTATCTACCTTTGAAGGTTGATAGTGGCAATAGTAGATGACCTTAGTAGAGATAGATAGTAAAAACCATTTCATATTTAGACTGCTATAGAGCCGAATGCCGAATTCATCCATTGAACAAAATTCCGAGGTATTAGATAATGATTTGATACTTTATTAATGAGTAACAATTCTTGATCTTATTAAGACTTATTATAAATCTCTATCTATCTAAATCTCTAATATTAAGACTAAGAAATTTTATTGGAAAACCTTTTCATCAAAGTATGACTCGTCAAAAATAATGGTAAAAGTAGTTTTTGAGTAATAATAACCGTATGAAGTAGTAGACACTGGGATTAATTCCACTTCACTAAAAATGATACTAACTTGAAAAATGCCAATTTTTATGTTTACCATCTTGGTTGCTTAGGACAACATTCAATCAATATCTTTATTGGTAATATCTATCACCTGTATTGGTACCATCAAAACTATAGGATGAGTACAATCATAGCCACCTCTTACAGGTGTATTAGAGGTGGCTATGGTACAATCAATTCATGAATGGGAATGCTCATGGAATATTCTATAATAATTTTTTGCTACGTTATGAGCGTCAATCAAATTCCCGAATGAAAAAGAACAATAATTATCCTTTATGAACAATATTTTAACTTGAGTTGATTTTGGGGATGAATGAATATGAAGAAGCATTTCAGACTGATCAAAATAAGTTTGCCGCTGAATGTTCCAAATCAATTGAGTACTCTCAAATCCCGTAAATTTTATATAATATATAAAAAAATTGAAATTTTCTGGTAACGTATCTACTCTTATCAACTGATCTACTTTTTTGTTGAGTTTCAAAAAGGTTTTGGAAGGCCAAAAGTACACTGACAACCTTGTCTATATGACAACGCTTCTTTCACTTGATTATTCTAGCCAAAAAAGCCATAATTAAACAACAATTTGGTTTAGTAAGTTGTGTTTAATACTAGAAGGCACTTTAACATACTGTATATGTTAATAATCTATAAAAAATATACATACAAAATACAACAAAAATAAATATTAAAGATTACTCTACATTATGTACTAAGTTAATAAAATGCTTTACATAGAATCGCAACTTTCCAGGTCTATGTACAACTTTTGACAACAAATTTATTGAATAACATTATTGGCATCGGAAAACGTTTATAATTAGACATATAGTATCTACTGGCAGGACAATGTTTCATTGCTTATAGTTATTATATAGCCTATCATACAAAACTCTTGAAGCGTTTTCAGATAAAATCATATATTGAGTTATTCAAATTTATGCTTCTACTCCTAGAAGCATAAACACTTCTAGAAGAGAAATAATAATAGTTATTATTTTATTAAGAATGCTAATAATTCTATAAAATATAGTAGCCTATGTTAAAACTAATTTATGATGAATAATAACAATAAAAATGGTATCTATATTCATGAGGATTATCGTGTTTTTAATAGTCCTTGACAGCTTTGAATATCTTTAATAGCTTTGAAAATTCTAGTAATTGGCAGTCAGCAACATAATAGTTTGTCACATCTCACATAACAGTCTATGCTATCTTTCAAGCAGTTGTTATTTTATGACTTGATTAATTAATGCAGTAATACAAGGGAAGTGTTTCCATTAGGAAAGAAACCTCTTTTCCTTATATTTTTCGAGAGTTCAGGCTATTTTAAAGCAACCCATGAATAGGCTATTATTCCTGGTTTAGTACGTTAATATATTAATTAATGGTGTATATTAATGAAGGCGCTTCATGAAGTTTAACTTTGCTGACGAAGGCGTGATATTTTCCTGGTTTTGTCATTCAATTTTGGTGGGGGAGGTCCACGAGCAGCCATTTGACGACTGTACAAACTGCGAAAATACAAAATACACTATAAATAGTTGAACGAAATAGACCATTAATAAACAACATACACCACAACATAAGAAACAAACTACAACATAAACCAATTTGCATCTCTACCCTAGTACCACCCACTCTAAAGACGGAAACAAAATAAAATGTCATCAGAGAAATGTTTATATTCAAATGCCATACAGTTTTCAACAGAAGTCATCATATCCTCTGAATGTATCAACATTTTTGCTTAGGTGTATTTATATAAATTTGTGAAATGCAAATAAAAATGAATATTAAACTAATAGATATAATTTAATTAATGATTAATTATTTATTATTAATATAAAAGAGCTGTGAACGAACTATTGAGAAATTTGTCTGCACTAAAACAATTTAATGACATAAAATAATCATACTAGAAAGCTTATGCTCTCTCCATGTATAATCTATCTATAATAATAATAATAATAAAAAACTCACTTTTTTCTGCTGTAAATTTTCAACTGTTATAAAAATTATCCACGTAATTTTGAATAAAATAATAAATAATTATTCAATTTTTCTATGTTTGGATACAAATCAAAATATAGAATAATTATACAAGAAAGCTTATGCCTTCTCAATAGAATAATAAATAAAGATAGGGAAGGAACATCATGATAAGAGATGAAAAGCAAAAAATGTCGGCTCTGGCATACACGGGTCAAGCATTTTCAAAGTGGACAAATATTTTTATATTTATAAAAGATTGTTTTATATTGGGATGTTGTACTTTTATGTATTTACTTCGAGGAAAAGTATTAAATTTTAAAAATATAAAATCTTTTCAGTTGTATTTATTTAACGTTTTCCAAGGGTACTGAAATCGCTTTCACCGGCCCTGAATGCAATTTCTCGGACATTGGACGAGAAGACGAAACCCCTGTTGAGATACAAAAATCGCATATCTAAAAACTTCAATATAGGTGGAATATATAGTATTAATACTACATTATGTGCACGTATTGACTTACTATCGGTAGGTTTCCGTGCGTATGTAGTCCATTACATGAGAAACTCCCACCTGGAGCTGGTCACTTATCGGAGTAACCCACGGATTGAAATCCATTCTGAATACTGATTTGTTACCAACCAAATCCAGATTACCTGTGAATTCATCAACATTCTATGAGTAAGGTTCGTTTCATCTCAAATAGTACATCAATGAAAATTATTGTGCCTGTTGTTACTTTCTCAATAATTTATATATTTTGCGTATTATTTATACGAGTAAATTAATCGCTTACGCGCGCTATCATGGCCACCTCTAATACAAGGCCCAGGCCTACAATATTGCAACGTCGCAGTGTAGGCCAAGAATCTAATACATGATTGTTGAAAAAGATCAGCTGGTATTTTTTTAAATCTTTTTCACCAATCATGTATTAGATTCTAGACCTACACTGCGGCGTTGCAGATCAAGTAACACAATGTAAAATAAGATAGGCGAAGATAAAATAACAATTAATATCCAGTGTTAAACACTAATATATAACTCCAATTTTAATCAATTTCTTTAAATAAAATCTGAATTGTACTTTAAATTTGTTAACTTGTGCTTGAACAGGTTCTTTTATTGGTAGAGAGTCCCCGAAGGAAGTTCCACCTCGCCTGAATATACTATTAAACAATTTTTAAGAAGATATTTTAAAAGATTTAAGCCTTCAATGGGCCCTACGACTGTCATACTTCAGCCAGGACCGAAAGTTTAACGTGCACATCCAATAACACGGGAGTGACTTGGTCAAAAACCTTTGGTAATGAACAAAGTTAGAAAAAAAGTTAAGAGTACATTACTATCGCACTCTTCAACTTGTTAATGTGAATATTGAAGAAACTGTCTATATCATAGGATAACAGGAAACTGATATTTATATTAAAGAGACCAATACAGAGAATAATTCTAAATGATAGACTACTGAGATCATAATTTTATAAAATTAAAATAACTATTTTTTTCAAAATCTTTATCACAAAAGAAACTTACCAATTTCTGGAGGTAAGATTGTCAGCCTATTGGCTTGAATATGCAGTTCTCTCAGTCTGGTAAGTTGACTTATTTCAGCAGGAAGCTCAATAAGATCGTTTTCGCGTAAAACAAGCTGAAAATGTAAAATTTATTAATATGAATACAAAAACAAATCTTTTGATAAATCCAATTAATTTATCTAATATAGAGTGGACCATTTACTACACAACCAAGTAGCAATAGTTCTAAAAAATAAAAAGTAAATCACAATAAAAACACGTTCTTAATTTCAGTTGCTACCTTCTTGATGGTTATTACACTTATGCTGGATTTAATCTTCGACTTGTCGCTTCAGTTGGTCGATTCTGTGAGGGTTGTTTTGGAGATGTTTTTTTCCAGATGTTCTCAAAGAAAAAACGTTATGGCAAAGGCAAGTCTGAGGATCTAGTAGGACAAAATATTCGTGATATGACGTGTTAGCCAAAGATCTCTTACATCATAACTGTGCTATTCGCCGGGTGCGCGGCTGCAGCCACGAGTCTCGTTCATCAACTCTATGATCATGTTTGTCAATTTTTACTGTTATTTGGGTCTACTGTTCTTTTGCGTGTAACTGCACATCAAACTCGGACTTTTTGTGAATGTAATGGGATCTTATGAACAATTTGTAGGGTTTCTGAACTCCAAAATCATAAATGAAAGTATGACTCATCAGAGTAGAAAACCTTATAAAGATATATGGACACAGGACACGAAATGAAACTTGAAAACCATTGAGTGACCAATACTCTATCTGGTTATTGAAGTTCTATAGAACTTGGACCTTTGTAAAGGGGAAAATCTTCTAGCATGATGGCATTCTACGCATCTCACAAAAGGTTATTTGTTGCGGACACAAACATAGCCTCCTCTGGTAAACAAAATTTCGTGCCGCATTTATGTTTCAGAAATTAGGTTTGCGTAATAAGTGAACCATTCAATCCATTTAAATACACTTCAAAAGATACAGAATCTGTCAATTAATATTGGCCTCATCAATTACTGTGGAAATGTTCTTCGAAAATTGCAGCAATTCTAAAAAACGGCATAATGATATAAACGGTGCCATATATAATTTTGTAGTCCCACTAAAATCTGTAAATAATAAATGAACTATTGTAGAAAAAATATATTTAGAATACTCACAATCTGCAAGTTTTTCAATTGGCCAATTTCAGCGGGGAGAATTTCAAAGTCATTATCACCCAGGTAGAGAGCACGAAGAGTTTCTGTAAAAAATATTCTCCATCAGGCTCAGAAAGAGATCTGAAGATAGTTTATATCTTTCAGTACTTGTGAAAAAAAAAAACAAAAACTGTGATCAATGTTCAGTATAGTCAGTTCAATTCTAAATGAGTCAATAGAATAGTTTTCATCGGTAGCATCTTATAAAGCCACATGGAACATAGTAGTTTTATTAATATAGTCCGGGCGCAAATGTCATTCCGTGGTCATCGTTGGGTAACAGCCCGTGGAAGATGTATCAATTTCTATGTTAGGTCTAGCATAATAAGGATCGTGATGATGATAAGTCGAAATCACAGGCAAACAAGATGGCCGCCAAAATTTTTAGGGTTTTGCTGTATCGCTTGTACTTTAATAACCATTCAAGATATTCAACCGTTTTTTGAACTGTCCATAATAACTGCCATCTTTAATTTTTCAATGATGACGAATATTTTTGTTGTTTCCATGATCAATATTCTTATTCGGCTTGTATAGAAATATACTGGATTGTATGGATTACGAGAAGTAGATGGGCTGAGTTGGAGAGGTTTTGCTAATAGGAAGATGGTTTTGCCAACTCCAATTCCATACAAAAGTACTAGAGAATACACTTTCGGAAAATTGGTATTTGAAAAGTAACAGCGAATGAAGAAACGAACGAAGAGATTGAGGCCATTTTCAAGTATCTATTTGTGGTAGACATGAAAAATCGATTTTATAGTTCTAGCATGTTACCTCATGCGTATGGAAAAACGCACCAGAAATCATGCGGGGTTTTCTTTGGAGGGCGCTGGAGAACACATTTTTTGATGTATAGCACATGAATATATATAGTTTAAAGCTGAAGAGCCGATCTAAATTTCATAGATTTGAAATTTCTCTGTATTCCTGCACAAAAAAAAAGCTATAATGGAAAGAAATTTGGAAACATTTAGAAAACATTTTTTGGGCTTTTGAAGGTTATAATTAATGAAATATGCGTTTTAGAGGGAAATTTTATAAAACAAAATTTGCAGAGAAAGATTTTTAAAATATTTTCGTTCAAAAAACGGTTGAATATCTTGAACAGTTACAAGCGATATAACAAAACCCTGAAAATTTTGGAGGCCATCTTGTTTTCGAGGTGTTTACCTGTGATTTCGACTTATCATCATCACGATCCTTATTATGCTAGAAGCTAGACCTAACGAAGAAATTGAGACATCTTCCACGGCTGTTACCCAAAAATGACCACAGAGTGCATTTTTCATGACATTTGCGCCCGGACTAATACGTGAATTTCAGTAGTAAACAAACATTGACACAGAACACAATATTATGAATTTGAACAATTTTTTAATCCACAAAGCACAGCGACTGCACTTGGAGGGGGACTAGTAGATAATGATTAACTTTATCTGTTTTACTTGATAGTTGTCTAGGTCGGAGACTGTGTGTACCAGATAGCACCCTAGATTATCAATTTGTAAATCTGAATTTAAACGTGCACTCTAATAAATTATGAAAATTAATTCTCGATTTACATCTAGGTAACTTTTCTAATTTTGATAATAACAACAATACAAGAAGTTTTGGATACACAATCCACTCTTGGAGTTCCTCTCGGGATTATTATCTTACACTCTTTCGAAATTATTCCAAACTATGATAGTTATTACCCATTTGAAACACTCTCATCTAAGCTATCAGTTTACTTACCCAGCATAAAAAAGTTTCCAGGGAGACTATTCTCGTTCAGATTGTTGTAAGTTAGATCGAGAACTTCAAGAACAGGAAAGGCTCCAAAACCTCGTGGCAATGAATTCAATCGGTTCATGCTGAAAATACGGTTCATACATTCAATTGGTTCATACGTAAATCTGTAGTAATATAGGCAACTACATTTATTATATTGAAAAGTCAAATTGTTTCATTTTTATAGCTTTATGGACAGATGTATAAGTAACTACCATAATCTAATTGAGAATTAATATGTACTTCTAAAAATGTTTTACTGAAAAATAGTTACATTCCATAATACATTGTATTAGCCTACATAGATACATTCTCATTTGTATTATATATCTGGACCTTTTATTATAGACTTAAAATAGGAATTAAAACTACTTATTTATTTATGCATTGTGTAAGATGCATTTATGTGGAACTTCGTTTGCAAATTTCCCACCAAACTATAATTATTTGAACACCTCAATGAAACAATGATTGTTACCCAACATTGAATATCCTGAGCTTCGGCATTGATGAAAGTGAGACAGGTAGTTCTTCAATCTGGTTATTAAATAGATTTAGAATTTCCAAATTCACCAGATTAGCCAACCCAGGTGGAACAACTGCAAAAAATTGACAAGTTGAAGAACAATATTAAGTTTTTTTACAGTTGAATTGAACAGTTTGAGAGAAAAATATTTACATTATGATTACCCAGATAAAAAACTACAAAAAGTTAAATATATACGCCTCATTTTTAATTGAAAAGTCAAAAATATTTAGAAATGATTTTTTATAGAAGGTATGGGCACAGAAAACAACATAAGCTACTGTATTCTGTGGTGTGGTGAACTAATCTATGAAATGAATGCTCTCACTTGGTTTATGTTAAACCATCAGTCTCATTTGTTACCTTGCATACTATGTATTCAATTTACACCATGTATACAAACATAAAATATTGGAACAAAGAAAAAGTATCAAGTTTAGCATGGTATTTGTCTGTTAAGGTGTCTTGTAAGTGCAATTTCATCAGGATAAAATGAGAATCAATTGTAATTTTTGCTTGACATTAATTGTTGCTTTGAATAAAATATAGTGATGGCTAACGAATGGTCTCCCATCTAAAACTATTATCATTTTAAAACGACGTTTTGACACGGCGTCAACTCAATATAAAAATACTTTTAAAATGCAATACGATTGCCGATTTGTCTACAATAAGAGAATATTTACATGCAAGAAATCTCCATATTGGGTTGCACCAGGTAGTCTTGAATCAGCAGATCCCAGATTAAGATTGATCAAGTTTGGTGCAAACCTACAACATAATAATATATATCTATATAATAATAGGTATAATAGTCCGGGCAATCAATGGTCAAGGGTAAAGAGGGAAATGTTTGGAAGACAATTTTTGATCCCGCAGCTCTGTTTAGAGTAGTAAGGGTACGAACAGAACGATCAGGGCAATAATAAGTAGATTACAGCTGGCTACATCTAAATCAATGACTGTGGTGAGGTCCACGTCATAATGACAGTATTTCATTAATATTGGTGTTACAATATATTAATATTGGTGGCATTGCACAGCTAAAGTGGCATCGATCTTCACCGCGACTGACTCGTTCTGGAGGTGAACATATCAAAAGTCCCCATCCCTATCCAAAACCCACTGTGCTAAGGGAATGGAGGTGGTTTAAAGTACCATTGTTTCTTTTACACATATATCTCAAATACTATGCGTCTCACGTACATGACTACTCTATACAAAAGTACAGCTTACAAAATTCCCTACAACTTTCATTTGTCAATGTTCTGTATGTCTTTTATAGTTTTTGAGATATCACCTACTTAATGTGTGACAATTTATATGGTTGGCTGTAATTTTGGGTTATGCGACAAGGTGTCACCCCGTCTGCTTGTCACCTCGAAATTTTGAGCACAGGCGACAGCTTATCCTCTAGCGAAAATATATCGCCACTATGAACTTGTTCCCCCGTCAGCATGTCACCTACTGGAATAGCAGGTTCCATCCTGTCGGAACCGTACACGACAGAGTATCACCTGGCTCGCTTGCGTCAATTGGTCACACTGTCAGCATATCACCTTCTTAAATACCAGGTTGTATCATATTATAATTAATGTCCTATCACATTTTATCATATATCCATCGATTAGGAAGTCATTCCAATAGAAAGCCAGAGAATTTTCGCCTCATAATTTATATCTTGTTTCCGTTTTTCAATAGCTCAAATCAAGACATCCATAACGGTCAAGTCATACGTTTTTCAATGTACAATAATCTTAATTTTCCAGCTAATCTCGTTCCCAAGCTTGAGCTTGCTCTTTTAGGTAAGTAGTTCCTAATGTTTCATTATGTAGAATAATTTCATTATTGAATTGTACAGTTTATTGCTTTCTTTAGTGATGATTTGTCTTGTAGTTAGTTAACTACGTGGGTTTTGAGACGCTGAAGATTTCAAGAAATCCAAGTTTAAGCCACTTTTCAATTAAACGGAATGGTTGAATTTGAATTTCAGACAAATAAGCTTAAAGAGAAAAAAATTTCTCACAATTCTAGTCTAATTGGATGTTTTTTCTTGTATTAATCTCCAGTTAGTGGGTGCCAAGTAGACTCAGTAGTCCCAAGTAGTGCCAAGTTGCGTACCCCTTTCAAACTTTGAAATTGAATGAGAACATTACTCTTGGCAATTCTTCTGCATGACTCCCACTGGAATCTTAGGTGACATCCTGTCGTTGCCGTGCACGACAGAGTATCACCTGATCGCTCGCATCAACTTGTCCCCCCGTCAGCATGTCACCTCCTTAGAGAGGAGACAAGTTGTTGGCGTCAACCGGTCACCTCCAAGAACGGGTTTCAGAGGTGACATCCTGACCGGGGGACAAGTTGTCTGTCGGGGTGAAACCCATATTTTGCATGGAATAGTCATGTTCATAAGACGCATTGATTTCGAGATGAATGCGAAAAACAAAAATTGTAAACTACAAACCACCCCCACCCCGTTAGCAAAGTGATATGTTTGATGTTCACCTATAGTTTGCGTAAAATAAGTTGAGACTTGGCCCTCAATCCGAAGAAATTACAGGGTTGCCAAATCGTATAAAATTGCAACTTTCTCGAATTTCCAATTTAGCGTCAGAATTGGATGTAGAGTAGGCCTATCATCCCCGATATCCTTGTAGTACCAAAAAAGCTTCAGGGTTGAAGGATTAAAAGGAAATTTAACTTTTATGATAAAATTGGAAACATCGCGAAGGTTTGTTTTTCTTTTGAATATCACTTCTCTCAGGATCATGGGGCGTCGTAATGCGCAATAATTTTATATCAAATTAACGGGGAGAATGTCTCCTTTCTATAGAAGTCTGGATAATTTTTATCCGACTTATAATTATTTTTTAAAAGATTAAGTTCGTCAATGTCGAGACATTTCGAGCAGAAAACATGAAATTTTTGACATGCTAGAAACTGTTTTGTTTCAAAAGATAAGTGATGAAAGCGAGAAAGTTTCTCAGAAATAATTGAAATTATTTTTCCAACTGTCAAACGTACTCGGAAGTGCGTATTTTGGCCTCTCAGGAGTTTCAAAGTCAAGGATAGCGGCTGAATGGTATGCCACCATGCTATCAATAGCTGTGATCAAAAAAAAAAAAAAAAAAAAAAAACAGAACGATTGAAAAATTCAGTAACTGCAAGCCACATGATTATAAATAGTGAATACGACAACCTCGCCTCGAATAATCCAAGCAGTGTTTCATTACAGCTTTTCTAGAGGCAATCAGCTGCTTGCGTTTGAAATAATTCAAATATCTTGTAAATTGCCAGCCTTCAGCATACAATTTGGTACACAATGCATACCATGCAACCGCTCTCCTACCTTTAAAATTCCTTGGAGACAAAAATACGCTCTTCCGACTACTTTTGCCAATTGGAAAAATAATTTCAATTATTTCTGAGAAACTTTCTCGCTTTCACCAACTACTTATCTTTTGAAACAAAAAAGTTTCTAGCATGTCGAAATTCCATCTTTTCTGCTCGAAATGCCTCGACATTGACGAACATATTCATTAATTAAAAAATAACTATAAGTCGGATAAAAATAATCCAGACTTCAATAGAAAGGAGACATTCTCCCCGTTAATTTGATATAAAAATTATTACGCATTACGACGCCCCATGATTCTGAGAGAAATTATATTCAAAATAAAAACAAATTTTCGCGATGTTTCCAATTTTATCATAAAAGTTAAATTTTCTTTTAATCCTTCAACCCTGAAACTTTTTTATTACTAATAGGATATCGGAGATGATATTCTACATCCGATTCTGACGTTGAATCGGAAATTTGAAAAAGTTGCAGTTTTACACGAATTGGCAACCCTGTAATTTCTTCGGATGGAGGGCCAAGTCTCAACTTATTTTACCCAAACTATAGACAGGGATGTGGGCTCAAAAATTGTCTTTCAAACATTTCCCTCTATAACCCCTCGTTGACTGGAATAATAAGTAGTAAAAATATGTACTATTTCACAGGTATGGTCTGACAAGTTGATCGCTGGTTTTTCGGTACAAAGGCGGGCGGAGTTTGAAGGGAGCCAATTGCACATGCCTGACTCAATATGCACATGCCTGCCTGTATAGGAATACATGCCCTTGTATTCCTAATTAAAAATTTGGGCTTGCAAAGCTGACTGACCCAAATTGCTATAATGAGGGCCACGTTATAACAACAGTATTTGATGAACATTGGTATTGCTAACCTTTTCTATCATTTGACAAAGCAGATAGCGCTATCCTTTTCTAGCTCCGAAATGCTGCCAGATCGTTTTTAACAATGTAGAAATATAATTAATTAAAAAAATATTGGATTTAAATTTTATAAGTTAATTATTAAATAATTTAAAAATATATTTTCTTGACGAATAAAATATAATTGATGAATTTTAAACAAGAATCAACAGTTGTTATTACAATAGATATACTTTAGTCCGAGAGATTACTTTTAACATGGCTCTCACTCGAAGACATGGTTCTGGACGCGACACCACGCGTTATCGTCACATCTCCAAGTGGGCACCTGCGTTGAGCATATCCTGTGAGGTGTATCATACGATCTACTACTCGGCGGCACTGCCATGTCGTTAGGCGAGAATCACGGAGGAGTTTAGCCTGTATTGAGTGGAACCACCACTTTACAGTTCCGGCGGTACGTGGACTGGGCAAGCCTGGACGTATCCTCTATCTCGTCTATAGACCAGGAAAAATACTCGTGGTTCCTAATTGTATACGTAGGCGCCCATAAGGGGTCGCGAGCGTTTCGGAAAGAAGGACCAGTGAGAGGATTTTTCGACATGCTATGATGCTACTTCCAGAGAAGGAGGCGTACACTCGAAGACAGAGAGGCCCGATACTCTTTCCTTCACTAATCTCTCACACTACCTAACAGCATTCTCCCTACTTTTGTCTCAGAATCCAATATTGCGCGCAGCATGCTTACTACACTGCACTGCTCTATCCATGCTACAAACTGCGGAAAGAGAAACTGGTTTTCCCTCTTCATGTTAATAGTAGGTAATACCTCTCAGAATATAGTATCAACTATCTTCCAAGGCAGAGAATCGGCAACGCTGTTCCCCTATCTTTCTCCACTGTTATTATAACGTAGACCTCACTATAGAAAAATTCATCTGGTTGATCAATGTTATAGTAGTATCTTAATGTTGTGGGAGGTGAAAGGGCTCAATCAGTTTAGGAATCAACTTGTGAGACCGTGACTGTAGTATTGATTGGATATTGTTTGTAAGTAAATCTCTCACCACTCAGCTTGTTGTGGCTCAGGCTCAATCTCGTGATATTCAACATATTAACTGGAACAGAGAAATAGGTAACATGTTACTATCTTGTAATTCATCCTCTAATAACATTATGCATTTGTTGTGTACAGACAATTTTACTTCATAAAATACATCGGCAATTATAAAAGCCGATATATTACTTATGTGGAACTGATGTAACCAGGGAATTGTTTCAAGTTCTGTTTTAGCACTACTAACATCCTGGATGACTCTGTAACTAGATGTTCAACAGGCTGCCGGCTGCGGTGAAGTGCCTGGATGACAGCAGCTTCAGAAGCAAACTCAAGTCCTGGCTTGTCGGCAGAGCGTACTACTCGCTGAACGAGTATTTCGAGGACTATTTGGGCGACATCATCTAGACCCACCTGTGATGCAGTCAATCCAGCCCTGCTCGTCAAAGATAAAGACATCAAGTATCAAGTAAGTAGGTGTATAATTTATTCGTTGTCTTACTTACTATACACTATTATTGGAGATTGTAAATCAAGATGTCTGAAGGTTTGATCATTTACCTAATTAACATGAAAGTCTTTAATGGCGCTTACGTCATTTTTTTGCCATGGCAAACCTAACCTATTCCAAACTTAAAAGAAGTTTTTATACTTAATTTTATTGGTTGCTCATATGAAGAATTACATTTAGTGGAATATTCCAGAAGTAATGGATTGCGATATTGCACAAAACAGATAATGAATGCTAACAGTTGATATATAAGTATATAACTGCACCAGGACCAGGAGATGAGCTGACTGTCATTTGTCATCTCCTGTTCAAGGGATTTTAAATCATATTAGAGATCATCCTACAAAAATTGAGAATCTTGCATTCTAATTATTGAAATTGAGTTTGTTGGTTCAGAACTACCTATAATTTTTAACACAGATAAGCATTTACAATGTTAGTACCCAGTAGATAGCTATGGTAGGCTACCGTACTAAAAACTTGGACTTGTTAAAATTTCTCTTTTTTCCAGCAATTTTTTTTTAAATGTTGATATTGATAAGCAGGTACTCAGCCAATAATAATTTAGTAAATTAAATTGGTAGGCAAAGGTAATGATCCCCTCAAAAAAAATATAGTTTATGATAAGTTTACCTTTGTAATGGGTGGCATTGCGACATTCTTAATGTCATCAAAAAATTTAAATGACAATTTATCAACAATAATTATGAATCAACTTTATCAACTTTGGGAATTAAAATATCAATATCTATTAAGTTTTACCCACCCGATGGAATAAGGTTATGTTCAACATCAACACTATCAAGTACAATAGTAACATTTCAGTCTAAAATTTTTATTCAGCATCTTCATATTGAAAAATTTTATGCCAAATTATCCTAGATTAGTAGATAATTATCAAAATTAAAACTACTTTCCAAAATATAAACATTAAAGTTATGGTAACCTACGCAAACAAGCAGGACTTGAAAAAGCAAGTTTCCTTATTTGGTAAAAGAAATGTTAGATGGAAATAACCTAGTACTCACATAGTCCAGGCATTTCTTCGAAACTTGAAATATTTTTATCAGCCAGATCAAGTTCTGGATTTTTTATTTCCTTTGCTTCGTCGATCACTTTTTTAGCTTTCGACATTTTGGCGTTTGTCGGTAAACAAGAGACTGGAGCATCATTCATCGTGATAACAGCTTGCTTCTCCTTATTACAACCACAATCACAACTAAAAGCTTCGACAGTTGTTCAGTAGGTAGCAGCACTTCCCAAGTCACAACGCCTGCACAAAACCCTAAATGTTTTGAAGGACCATATTTGGACCTGATTAATTTTATAAAGGAGGCCAACTTGACAAAATAAATTTTTACTATACCGTACTCTTTAACACTACGATTAGAATAAGTTAATGTATAGCCCACCGTAAAAACTATTCAAGATATCACATAAATCTACTATAGTGAGGTCCACGTTATAATGGCAGAATATGATTAACATTAGTGTTGCTATCCTTGTCTGTCATTCCACAAAGCAGATAGCACTATCCCTTTCTAGCTCTGCAATGTTGCCAAATGTGTCTTCAACGATGTAGAAGTATAATTAATTTTTAAGGCAGAGAATCGGCAATACTGTTTTTCTATCTTTATCTACTGCCATTATAACGTGGACCTCACTATAGACATAGACGGCTATTCACGTCGGTACAGGCGCATTATTCCCAACTGTAAAAATGCAACTTTTATACCACCCTCATCCCTCTATCTATAGCAAAAGAGGTACCTAGGAATGGTGACTAGGGGACTTTTGATATGTTCACCTCCTATAACTAGACTATTCTCAATAGAGCTGCAAAGTCAAAAATTGAAGAAAATTCAATGCTCTATAAGCTCATAATATATCATGGGGTTTTTCATTTATAATTGAAAAATTATGAGGCCAGAAAGAGCAAAAAATTGGAGGCTGACGTGCTTTTTTGAAAAATGTTACACCTTGAGACTCGAATACCTCGAAAAGTAGGAAACGTCAAATTTTTTACCGATTGTAGGACATTTTGTACACCTGTCCCACTTAGCCTTTCCATATCACCATTACATTCTTAATAGGTATTTATGTATTAAGAGCGTAATGCGCGACTTTATCGCTCGCGCAAAACAGTTATCACACGACTAAGTTAAGTCCTTAGGATATATAGATTTTGATTTTTATACGAGAAACCAAAAAATTGTACCTTTAAACCACCCCCACCCCCTTAGCACAAGGTGTAGGGGTGGGGACTTTTGATATGTTTACCTCCTCGCTACCCTAAACGAACTGCGGGTTAAAAAATTGTCTTCCAAACATTTCCCTCTATACCCTTTTTTGATTATTCATTGCCTGGACTATAAGTATTTTAACAAGGTTTGTGCAGTTGTAGAAATTTTTTAATGTAATTTGCGCATAAAGCTTCTTTATCGCTCTTGCAAAATTATCACGCTCTGCTTCACGTCGTGTGATAACTGTTTTGCGCGAGCGATAAAGTCGCGCATTACGCTCTTAATACATAAATACCTATTAAGAATGTAATGGTGATATGGAAAGGCTAAGTGGGACAGGTGACTTCTTTGTATTACCTTGGCTCTACAAGAATAAAATAAAGGTATTTTTTCGTTAGGGCTACTCTTGAATAAAAATAAAAATCTAAGTACCCTTTTTTAAAATTATTGTTTACTCACAACATGATTTTTGGGTGTTGGTCTATGAGTGTGTGTGTGTGTGTGTGTGTCCTTATACCATGAGGATCCACCAATAAGAAATTCAATAAAATTCATTACAAGATGGCGGGAAAAATGGCAGATAATTACTAAGAAACCATGGTTTTTCACGGTTTTCTCGAAAACGGCTCATACCATGGATAGATATTTATATCTATCTGTGTGAGAAAATGGATTTTGTTAAATTTATATCACAATTTTCTCAAAAATGACTTGACCGATTTTTTTCAAATTCATACCCTGTATTGTTATTTATCAGCTCTAACAACTGGCATAAGTCTCCTTCCTGGGAAACTAACAGGGGGTCCATCCCATCTTTGTAACCACCTTTGAACTTTGTAACCTCCTTCTCGTGCATGAAGTAGGTAGGTAGAGCAAATTATTCAAAAGAACACAAATAGTCGAGATATTTCATCTGTAGAACAGCTGTTTTGGCAACTTTTAAAAAATTATCGAATTTCACAATATTTACACAAAGGAATATGTACTCTGAAAACAATGATAATTATATATACAGTAGTATGATTGTAGTTTTAAATATGTAGCCGCCAATCGTCATTATGTTGTTCCCCTGAATTATTGTCGTTTAAGAATGAGGCTTACAGTTCAATGAGCGAGGAAAGTTGTGTGAGTGTACCACACCAGATTTTGTGCAACTTTTCAGGCTGCCGGAATTCCAAACTCTTTGGTGGGTGGATGGGGGGTGTGGTGTAATGCACTTCCTGCTTCACCCCTCCACAAAAACACACAATTAACTGTCTTGGGGACAATGTATAGACTATTCAATCGCCTCTATGTTCTTACCAATTAAAACTAAATCGAAAGCAGCCATTCATTTTTTTCAAACTAAGTTTAATTATTATTCCAATTACTAGAAATTGAAAAAACCAAAAACTTAGCTTAGGCTTTTTTCAGGGCTTATAACTCTCCAACAATACATCATAGAAACTGATGCTTATCGTAGGTGTGTAGAGAATTGAATTCTCTTTGAAATGATGTATTATTTCACTATTCCAAGTTTTCCTTTCATTGTTATAGCAGCTTAAATGTGGGGGTGGAATTTTCATTGCTGCAACAATTGATCGTTTGACAATGACATTTGAAGGGGGTGTCTGTGAAACAATTTTTGACATCGCAGATTGATTTGGACTAGTGAGTATGGGAACATAGCAAAAGTGCGTATCTTTATCCCCTCTGTTGAAGGTGTGAACCGCTGAGTTGACACTTGTTACAGCAATGAAAATTTCACCCCCTACATTCAAGCTTCTATAACAAGGAAAGGAAAGCTTGGAATAGTGAAATAATACATAATTTCAAAGAGAATTCAATGCTCTACAAACCTACAACAAGCATCAGTTTTTATGATGCATTGTTGGAAAGTTATAAGCCCTGAAAGAGCAAAACATTGGATAAAAACCTGTTATTTTAACAATTACACACCTTCAAGAGCAAATATCTCGGGAACTGTTGAGAATATCACAAAATTCCACTGAACAAAAAGAGAAGAGAATTTACCAAGCTTCATTTTTGAATAGTTAGTTATGTCGGATAACGCATTGTTCTCAAGATATGAGCGTGGAAGCAAAACGCTGAAAAATGCAACTTCTAAACCACCCTCATCCCCTTAGCACATGAGTAAGGAATGGTCTAGGGAAATTCGTAAAGTGTGAAATTATATATCAAATTGAAGAGAATTTAATGCTCTATAAGCTCATAATCAGCATGGATTTTTCCCATCAATTTTTAAAAAGTTATGAAAGCAAAAATAGAAAATAATTGATGGTAAACGTGTTTTTTTTTCAAAATTATCACGCTCTGCTTCACGTCGTGTGATAACTGTTTTGCGCGAGCGATAAAGTCGCGCATTACGCTCTTAATACATAAATACCTATTAAGAATGTAATGGTGATATGGAAAGGCTAAGTGGGACAGGTGACTTCTTTGTATTACCTTGGCTCTACAAGAATAAAATAAAGGTATTTTTTCGTTAGGGCTACTCTTGAATAAAAATAAAAATCTAAGTACCCTTTTTTAAAATTATTGTTTACTCACAACATGTTTCGGTTATGATACCATCCATTATCAAGAATCAAGTCATATGCCTTGACTTGATAATGGCATCATAGCCGAAACATGTTGTTTCACCATTATCAAAAATCAAGTTATATGCCTTCACTTGATAATGGCATCATAGCCTAAAGAAGTAGCAAGTGAACAATTTTAAAAAAAGATTACTTGGATTCTTATTTTTATTTCTATAAAATGAAGGTTAGCAATCATGCCTGTCTTTAAGAAGGGTGATAGGCATGATCCTACTAACTATAGGCCTATCTCCATCCTGCCTATTATATCGAAGATATTTGAAATCCTTATTGCTGAGCAACTCCTTGCTTATTGTGACCAGTGCGGCCTGTTTGCGACCACCCTGTTTGGTTTCAGGAAAAATAGATCCACCACTGATGCAGTAGATTTCCTGCTTTCCAAAATATTTGATTGCTTTGAGGCATGTGGACTTGCTGGGCTCACCTTATGTGATCTCAGCAAGGCCTTTGATACAATGGATCATGCTATTCTCGTGGACAAGCTTAGGCATTATGGTGTGGGACCGTCTCCTCTCAAACTGATTCAGGCCTACCTGGGGGGTCACAGACAGGCGGTGCTGGCTAATGGAGTTCTCTCTGAGATCAAGGATTGTGTTGACTGTGGAGTGCCTCAGGGCTCTGTCCTGGGGCCTCTGTTGTTTCTTATTTCAGTTAACGACATAGCTCAGGTGGATGGCAGATGTGTTGTCTGTTATGCGGACGACCCCACCTTCTTCAATGCTGGTCGCGAGATGGGAGGGCTGAGGGCAGCTATGGTGGAGACTGGGGCATCTGCGTCGGACTGGTTCTCTGCCAATCGCTTCCTCCTCAATGAAGACAAAACACAGTCTATTGTGTTCAGTCTCAGAAATGGGAATGAATACAATTTTGCCCCCGTCAAACTGTTAGGGTTTACCCTTGACAGGAAGCTCTCATGGGGCGAGCACATTGAGACAGTCTGCGCCAGGTTGAGCAGAGTGTTTTTCCTGCTGAGAGGTCTCAAATACAGTGTGCCACCTCATTATCTTAAAATGTGCTATTTTGGCTTTTTTCAGAGCGTGATTTTATATGGCCTCCCTCTCTGGGGTGGAGCCACAGATGTCGCCCGAGTCCTTCGTCTCCAGAAGAGGGCCCTGAGGATTATTTGTGGGGCTGGTAGATTAGCCCACTGTCGCCCGCTCTTTATCAAAGAGAGGATCCTCACCGTCTTCTCCCTCTATGTTCTTCATACCCTTTGCAGAACACATGCAAACGTGAGGTTGCTCTTGACCCGACAAAGCTTCCACCCGTATGAGACTAGGGGTAGACTCAGGCTAGATTTACCCTACCAGAGGCTGAGCAGAACTCAGACTGGTCTGGCTCATATGTCTATCAGCCTCTATAATAGGCTGCCTCTGTTGGCCAGGGAACTGCCTGCTGTGCGGTTTCGAGGGGCTCTGAGGAGCCTGCTGACGGATCACCCTCTGTACTCAATCCGTGAGTTCTTTATGTTGGAGAGCAGTGTGGTGAGTGCCTATTTTCTTATTTGATTTCTGCCTCCGGGCAGTTGTTTTTCTTTTACTTTTTTGACGTGTCCCAGTGGGCTTCACTTTAGTGATCCCTTTTATGGACCTATTTAAATAAATACTAAATACTAAATCAAATTTATAGTAGCATAAATAAATTTGAGGTTAGAAACAGTCCAAAACAAAAATGTTGAGTTATCAACAAATTGTATTTATTTTGACAACAATTCATGTTTCACATTCATTTTTAGGAAGTGAGTGCATACAAATTTAAAAAATCACACAACTTTTGATTGCACAAATACAATAGTGCATTACAAAACAATATTAAGCAAAAAAATCATGCTATAAAAAAATCATAATATATTATTATAATCATCTACCGGTATGCATTCCGTTAATGTTCTTGAACAATATATTAATATATACGTATTGTTGACAATAACATAATTATTTTTCTTAATTGAACCAGTTTATAAATTCAACATTCAATAAACTATACAACTGTATAAACTTTTGTGCAGCACTTCAATTTCATAACTGTTTTTAGAATTTGTTGAAGGAAAACATAAAATACTTTTGTGATGTTGCATAGCCTAGTATCAACTCAGATGTAATCAAATTTTTTACGATGATGATTAGGCGATAATCTCTGAGAAATATCTCGCAAATGCTTATCCAAATAACGTAAGTAAAATCTAATCTATCTAGAGTAAGTAAAATTATACCATCAGTAATCGTTATTGATAGAAAATAATTCCTTACTAAATTACAGGCAGCTCATGTTGATTGAAGTATTCAATTTAAATTGAAATTTTTAAAGTAATGTCATATTGGAAAGATAGCATAAACATTTATTACTTTCTTTTCTTGATGATGAATTATTATGAAAAAGTGTAATTTTCAAGTGTCAGAAATTTAATATTAGAATTTGAGAAATTTATTTCTATTAAAAGCTACATGGAACACTAGAGCTATTGACTTAGGTTTATGAAAAAGGATTCCAATTCATTACAGGTTCTACTCATTACGGTTAATATGACATTTACATGAACCAAGGTTTGAAGCTGTAACAGAATAACAGTGTCCATGTTGAATGAAAAAGACAAAGAAATTGTCAAAAACCACAGATTTATTGATACTTAGAAAGACCGGTTTCGGTTATTACACCATTGTCAATCTCTGATAAACTAAAACTAAATACAAGAGCAGCAGAATTTATACTAGTAGGCGTGTACTGCTATTGGTCAAGGGCATGAACGCCTGCCATTGGCCCAGCTAGACAGTCTCCTCCCACTCAACGTTGTGACAAAATGGCGGCTTAAGCAACAGAATCGCCATGATAACAAAATTTACTTTCAGTACAAAATAAGAACCAAGAAAACAAGTGTGAAAGATAATAAAACAAATATGTAAATGGAAAAACTATTGACTAATGTATGCTTACAATTTTATGATAAAACTAAATTCGTAGTGTTGTATTGGTTGAAATGAATCTGGTCATTTAAACTATACTGGGAATTTTCCTTAATTACTCTTGTTGTTTCTAAAGCCTCTAGAATATTCAAAGATCTGCCTTTGTTATTAACATGCAGAAACTCAACATTCTCCTTAACTGTGAACTTGTGATTATTTGTTATCAAATGTTCTGCAAAGTTAGGTTCCCCATTTTGTTTATTCTAATCTCTGATGTGTTCTTTAATTCTACTTTTGAAACTTCTACCAGTTTGACCCACATAACAAGCATTACAATCACCACATTTAAGTTTGTACACCTCACTTTTATCCCAAATATCAATTTTGTCTTTACTCCAGCTAAATAGACTATTTAAAATCGGTTTGTCTTGAAATCCATTCCTCTTCAATTCCCTACCTATCTTATCAGATACAAGGCCTAAATATGGGATTGTTATCCAAGTCTTCATCCAAGTGTTGACAAGTCTTAATTTTCTAACTTTGACATTTGAAGGATATTCTCCATTTGAAATCATTAGCCTAGTGTCCATCAGACTAACAAGAAACAAAGCAATCAAATTAGAAAACTTCTGATTATGCATGAATATACATAAGAACACATGTCATACAATTATTTAAATACAAATGAGTAATTTTATAATAAATTTATACCTTTCAAGTTGAGATTTTTAAATTGTTCATTTTAGTTTACACAGAAATCAAAGTGTTCTAAAATTTACAATAATTAATTATTGGATTGAATGAATTCAGAGTACGAAAGACACACTAAAATGACATAATTGACATTGTAAAGTAATGCGATTAGTAAAGATACTGTAATGCTATTATCAAGTTTAAACATTAATTTTTAAAACAAATATTGTAATTCCAATCATTGAATTATATTAGTCATATTGACATGTATTGTTATTTGTTTCCTTGTAGAATAATAATTTTTGATTTCATGTTAGGCTCATGGAGGATAGGTTCAGTCAATTAGAACTCTTTGATTGATCAAATCACAGCAGCCGTAGCCATAATGTATCATGAATAATATATTATGTTAAAATGAACAGAATTTTCTTCAACAGTATGTCAGCCGCATTTGATTTTCAAAATACAAATAAATGAAAAATATAACCAGGAAATATTCTTATTCAACTATATTCTTATTCTACATTATTATTGTAAGGAATTACACCAGAACAGTGTTGAATTCATAAAAAGCTTACACTAATTGCAAAATTAGAATAATCGTAATGACAAAGGCAATGAATAGGTTAATATTTGAGTGGTTCAGAATAAATTACATGAGAACACGAAAAGTAGAACCATTAAATCTGGAATAGTCTAAAACTGGTTAAAAAATGCATAAAAACTGGAACATTCAAAAATTAAAAAACAAGCCAATCTTGCAATTTCTTTGTTTTCAGAACATCATACATTCACTATAAATAAGTTCATTTATTTTTCTACTATCACAAGCTTTGTTGATAAAATTTCTTGATGTACATAAAATTAACAGTACTTGATAACACATAGCTTCTGGAATTAATTTCAACATTGGATGAATATAGTCATTAACATAAAAACAATTCATTTAAATTTCTATAAAAAACAACATTTTTGTAACAAAATAAGACTAGCGCACAAATAAGCTAATATAACTTAGCTCAAAACAATATTTATGTTCAAAGATGAAGAAATACTTATACCAAATAGTTGATTGCAGATAAGATGAGACTTCAAAAATTTCGATGTAAATTGATGAATAGAACGGAATAATCAAGTACCCGGAGAATGTCAAAGATTTCTACCCTTATTTAGTTGGACTCCAACTCAAAGTGTCTCATTTTATGTGCATTCAACTATACTCCAAATCACCATGGATTGCAGGTTCTCTGATTCTCTACATAAGTCTCATTCAACATTATACAAAGATTTGACTAAATAATAAAATATTTGAAAAATCATCCGAAAATAGTGGTTTTACTCAACATAAATGAGGAACCTATGGGATTGCAGATTGCTCTCTGCGTGGCATTGGGAAACCTATGCTTATGGACATGTTCGAACTCAGTTTGATATATGTCTGTCATGCTGCTTAACATTATATCAGGTATAACATTGGGATATGTCAATTTCGGTGTTGATTACAATAGTATTGAACTTGCCAAGGGAGCCCTTTTGCTCCTTCTAAACTGTGCGAATGGTTCATGGATGTATCCTGTTGATTACTTTTTTTGCAGGCATGTCTGACGAGCAAATAGCTGGTCTAGTACTTCTCTCCAGGTGTAATTGAGATGGTATGTTATGATATAAAGTGTGTGTTTTACAAGTTGAGGCAATAAAATGTAAGTAAAGAAATTGTGAAAATAAAGACAAATTACTATCAAAAGTTCAATCAAGTTATTACAATGGCGACGAATACTATCATGGCGTATAGTGAATTTAGATTGGAGGACAATTTCGAAGTGTGGTTGGAGAGAATAGGCTCTTTCCCCGCGGTTGAAACATTCACTAATGTATTTGCTAATTACTTTAATTGGAAATTATACTTATTCGTTTTTGAGACTTATTTAAGGAATTTTTTTCTATATTCCTACTACGGTATATCAATTTGTTAATTCTTGCATTTAAACTTGAAAATGGTCAAAGTAGGCCGAAACTAGTTGTTTGGAATGTTTTAAAGTTAAAAAATTTCTAAATAAAAGGGTACTTCATGTTTTTATATTGTTTTTAATAATTTTAATAAAGTAGCCCATACAAGTGAAGTGATTTTATTATAATAATATGTTTGAGGACTTTGTGTTTTCCTCTTTCTGATTTTTTGTTATACTTACTTGCAGGAATGAATGTAATTGAAGTATTCAGCATATTTATAAACTGTTATGCATTTTGTTTTAATTGTGTTATGTGTAATTTTTTTTTTGTAACCTGTATGACGATTTTCAATGCTATTTTTCAATAATCAATGACATTTATCAATAATAAACATTATTAAACCTGCGCAGAGCTAAAGCTGATAAAAAGATAAAGAAAAAGTATTCGAAGCAAATGACACAGCAACATTATATCTATTAGTTTCGATCTAAGAGGATGATGCCTATCCCTGATGTGACAAATTCAGAAGTTTATTATATGCGACAATATTTTGGACATACAACCTAAATACTCATGATTTGAAAACTAAAACCGGAAATATGTATATGTGGCACGGAGGCAAAGCACGCAGAGGGTGTAAAAAGATTGCCTCCTGCTCCTGCCTCTTGAAATATGTATCCCATACAAGGGCTTCCACGGAGTTGCGACATTATCATCGTAAGTACCTACAATCACTATTCAATATTCGCAGCTTCCGAAATCCTCACATTTATCATCACAATATTTATTTCAATTTTCGTCTAATAAACTAATATGATTTTAATACTCTATTATAATACCATAATTATTATCTATTCTAAATAATAAAAATTTTACTCTTTCTTCCATTTTTAACACAAGCAAGTTCATCAAAACAAATTCTCAAGTGTGTTTTGTAGAATTTGAAAACTAATAATTCCTTTTCCTTTTTTCTCAGTTGTTGGTTTTAGCATACAGGAACTGAATACTATTTGAACATTACTATTAATAACAGATATTATATTGTTTCTGGTTCTAGTTTGGCCCTGGTTTACATAGCCCACTGTTATAAGTGTACCTTCGATACTTTATTGAAAAATTGCCAATTGGAATATTGAAAAGATTTTCAATTGAATAATAAAATTTCATTTGAATTGTATGTTGAACTGGTACAAATAATGTCAGCCAGAATATTCATTATGGTGAAATTAGTTGGTTGGAGGTATAAAGTCTCAACACAAAGTGTTTCAATATAACAGTTCTTTGAATGATTTCAAGAATTGATGTTATGCGTTGTAAATTCAAATTATTATGTTGTATGAAGAAAAGGTAATTCATTATTATTTGTGAGAATGAATGGTATTCTCATCAAGTGCTACAAACTACTAGTTTTAAAAATTAATTTTTGTAACTAACGTCTTTTGTTCAGCAGGAGTGTTGTTCTCCTATTTTGCTGTGAAGTCCTCCACGGCAGACTGCCAACCAATTGAATAAATGTCATGTTAATTACTTTGAAATGTCAGCTATCTCACACTGAATGATGAGAAAACACATAATAATCTATTGAATTTGCCCAAGTATAGAGGACTGGTAATAAAAGAAAAGGAAATATTGAAAAAACTTTCCTTCCTCTTGAAGTCCTTATTCTTGATGGCAGGGCGTTTAGCATTGGAAGATTGGGACCTGTAGGGGGGGGGGAAGAATGACATGATAAATACAGTTGACTTAGTTTCCATAGTTTGTTATTTCTTGTTAAATCTCATTTTATCATGTTCCATCACTAGAGTACAATTCTGTCAAGAAATTAAAGCCTATATTTTGATCCAAATATCGGTCTTTTCTTTTTCACCAACTCTTAAACTATAAGGAGGAAGTGAAACAATTGAAAAAAGAAATTGATGTGCTAAAAAACGAAAATACAAATTTAAAGGTTGAAATTTCCGGCCTGCAAGGTTACACCCGTAGAGACAATGTTATTGTCACTGGATTTCCAGAGACACGTAATGAATCAGTGTATGAGGTCTTTAATAAAATTTCATCCGCAATAAACAGTCCAATGAACTCTAATAGTCTCAGTATTGCTCACAGATTGCCGTCAGGGAACAATAATAAAAGTAAGCCAATTGTTTTCAAGTTTATTAGAAGAAAAGATAAAGAAGATTGGTTGACTTATTTTAAAGGCGCTTCAAATCGTGATGGAGAGGATCCTGGAATCTCAACAAAAACGGTATGCCAGTCATTGATTGACGGACGAGTGTGTGCTTATCAGCATCTTGCTCCCACCACAAGTGCACTTCTCAAAGAAACGCGAAAGATCGCTATTCAAAAAGGCTATCGTTTTGTATGGGTTAAGGATGGTAGGATACTGGCTAGGAAGGAGGAAGGTAAGCAGCCAATACATGTGAGAAATGAGAAAGATTTTGTGAAACTATAGATGGCCGAATTATTTTGTTTTAAGTCTTACTTTGTAACTATGAAGATATTTTTCTATAACACTAAGTTATGTTTCGCAATAGGCCTATTATTTACATTGTCTAATGATAAACTGAGAAAGAACTATACTCTGATTACTTTAGAACATTCGAAACATGAATTTTATTATTTTTTTGGTGTTTTTCAAGATGGAAACTATGATTTTATGACTTTTATAGATCTATTTTGTATAAAGATGAACAGAAGTTCAGGTAGAATTATTTATTATTTCCAGGATTTAATTTACTTCATATTGTTTATGAGAAATCGTCAAATTAAATATGTATCTGAAGAATACAATATCACTAATAATTATAAAACTGTTAAAAAGTTGAATTCAAGCGAGATTAGTTTTTTGTCTTTGCTGATTGATTTATTGAAAGATGGCTTCTTGGTATTATTTTATTTGAACGGCCAAAGGTATATATATAGAACGCAATTTTGAAAACGTTCAATCATTTTTATTACTATGTTTATTGTAAATTTATATAGAATGATTCCAAACAGCTTTATTAGAGCCGAAGATCCACAAATTAAACAAGAACAGGTTGATTTGAATATTTTTATCAATAAAATAATTGTATTCTACATCATTGTCACAATATTGTCAATAATTAGGATTTCAATATTGGTAAGACTCCATTATCCTATTAATATAAATCTTTATCTTATCGTGTGCAGTAGGTGGCTAGCCGAATTTTTCATGAGTAACGAAGTTGTTATTTTATTTTTCTACCCAATCCAATGCCTTTTGAAGTAGGTGATACAGTTGATGTTGGTATCTATGATACGCTGGAGGTTCAAGATATTGCTAACTTCAAGCCGGATAATTATTTAAATAGTAATACAGAGAGTTTACTCAACTTATTGCATATGAACATAAGGAGTGTTAATAAAAATTTTGATCAATTTATATGTTACCTGAACCAGTGTGAAACAAAATTTCATGTGATAATTTTATCAGAAACATGGATAACTGAGGACTCTCAATGTAATTTTATTATGGATGGATACCGAACTATATATAAAAAATCCAAATATTCAAGAAGCGATGGTATCTGCTTGTTTATTGACAATAGCATCATAGACTTCGAACTGATTGATTTAGAAATAGATAAAGCTAACTCGATTGCAATTACATTCACATTTCTAGATAAGAAGTATACGCTGTTGTCTGTCTATCGCTCACCTTCACTTAATATTGTTGATTTCATAAACAGTTTCGACTCTCTTTTGCAAAATACTAATAATGGAAATACATTTTTGGTGCTAGGAGACATGAATTTGAACCTATTAGAAAATTGCAATCTAACGAACGAATACTTGAGTGCTGTTCATTTAAATGGATTTAAATCCTACATAAATATACCAACAAGAATTCAAAATAATACTAAGACATGTATTGATCATATATTTCTCAAAGATAAGAATATAAATCCTGAAAACATATTAGCAACTGTAATCGAATCAAATATTACTGATCATTTTTGCACAACCATCCATTTAAATCAGAATAACATAAAAACTAAGAGTATTTCATCGACTAATGATATAGTCAAAATTGATTATGAAAAATTATGTCGTAGCTTAGAAGAAGAAAGATGGGATAAGATATTTAATAGCAATACTGAAGACATTGATGAGTTAGTGGATGCTTTTATAAATACACTCACGGACCACATTAAACTTAGCTCACGATCTTTTAAGATACCTCATAAAAGAAAACCACTGAAGCCATGGATAAGTCAGGGCATTATTAATTCTATAAGAAAGCGAGACAAGATGCATAGGAAACTGACTAAAGAACCATTTAATATTAGATTGAAGGAGGAATATAAGCGATATAGAAACACTCTGAACATTTTGATCAAAAAAGCAAAAATTGAATACTATAATCAAAAGTTTCTCAATTATAAAGGTAATATTAAGAAAACTTGGGATTGCATAAAAGAAATTACCAAAACCAAAACTAAAGAATTTGAAGCTAGAATTGAAGCTGTCGTACTAAATAAACATTTTGCAACAGTAGGCCAGAAATATGCTAAAAACCTAATTCAAAATAATATAATTGAAATTCCCGAAACAATCTCACCTAGAACCTTACATAGCTTTTTTCTAAGCCCAACCAATGTTACAGAAATAAATAAATACATTCATGAGCTAAAACCAAACTCTTCTCCAGGTGCGGATGGCATAAGTAGCATATGTCTAAAGAAAATTTCAAACTATATTGTTTGTCCTCTTGAATTCATAGTTAATAGATGCTTTCTACTAGGATATTTTCCCAGAAAATTTAAAGTAGCCTTAATAAAACCGATTCCTAAATCCAATAAACTTGATGATCCACAAAATTATAGACCTATTAGTCTACTCAGCAACTTGTCTAAAATCATGGAAAAAATTATAAAAGCAAGACTGTTGAATTTTCTTGAAAAAAATAAATTTATTGAGGGCAACCAGTATGGATTCCAAAAAGGTAAATCTACCAAGGATGCTGTGTTACATTTGACAAGTATAATCGACAAAAATTTCAATAGTAATAAAAAAACACTTGCTGTATTCTGTGACTTAGCGAAGGCGTTCGATACAATACCACATTCTATCTTATTAAACAAGTTGGAAAATAGTGGAATAAGGGGGATAGCAAAAAAACTATTCGCAAGCTATTTGAAGGATCGAACCCAAATTTTGGAAACTGATATCCAGATTATTAAAGATTATGGTCTGCCACAAGGCACTGTACTATCGCCTCTTATGTTTTTGATTTATGTGAATGATTTATTGAAACTACGCATTCCGAATGGTATTGCTCTATCTTTTGCCGATGACACTGCTTTAATCTTTTCTGGCTCAACTTGGGATGAAACATTCAACTGTGCAAATCGCGGTCTCTCAGTGGTCAAGTCGTGGTTAAAAAGTCATATTCTAACATTAAATACAATAAAAACTAAATATATAACTTTTTCGCCTAATAGAAGCGGTCAACCTTCAGAACATTTAAAACTAATAATACATAATCATAACTGCGACACTCCCAACTGTACTTGTTCAACTATAGAAAGAGTTAAGTCAATGAAATATTTAGGAATTACGATTGATCAGCATATTAAATGGGACATTCACATCCAAAATCTTTGTTATAAATTAAAATACTTGATTACAATATTTTACAAAATTAATCAATTGAAAGACTTGAACATTCTCAGAACAATTTACAATGCATATGCTCACTCAATCTTCCACTACAATATAGAAGTATGGGGAGCAGCCTTTGACACCCATTTCAATAAACTTTTTACTATTCAAAAGCATATCATCAGGGCTGCGCTAGGAAGACCAAGACGCTATCCTAGCAGACTAATATTTGATGAGATAAACTTACCAACGCTTCGCCAAACGTACATAACAAACTTAATTATATTCATAAATAAAAATACACATCTATTTACTCAACGCAATGTCACTTACAATTTAAGACCAGCAAGTGTAAGTGCTTACAGTATAAATTTCACTGCATTGACAACCAGCAATCATCAATTCAAGTTCCAGAGCGATAAGCTAATAAATAGAATACCAGACGATTTCATTAGGGATAAAATTACAAGTAATAAATTAAATAAAATAAGATCCTGGGTAAAAGAGAATTACTTTTTTAAAATCGAAAACTAAATTACTATAATTATAACTTGTTTTTAACACGCTCAATTTAAACTTGGTTTTTTTTTTTTATCTTAAATATTCATATCAATTGAAACTTTTACAATATTTCCATTTATTTTAAAAAATCTTTAGTTTAATTAATGAATTAACGTTTGGTAGAGAGTTAGTGGGGAGGATATTTTTAATATTCTTCCGAAGAATGGACATTGTTATGTCCAGAGCTCCGTCAATTATGTAGATGCATAACAATATAATTATCACATTTATTGGAGTTTTTTGTTTCTGTCTTTGGCAATTGAGGGTGCTTACCCCTCACTACCATGACTTTGGGGGGAGGATTCTTATCTCTTCGGCTACGTCATCCCTCCCAGTGACTTGTAACAGAGCCTGGCTGTTTTTCTTTCTACTCTCTCGTTTTCAATTGAAGTGCGCGGTTGAACTTGGCTGTGACGAATTGTCGTGATGCATTAGAAAATTAAGCCGTGATGTATTAGTGCGTGCGGTGTGAAAACACTGATTCCAAAAACCTAATGTACCTGCTCTACCGACTGAGGCCTATCCAGGGACCAAAAGCTTAAAAGCCGGTGAGTCCGTTCCTTTTTAAAAAAAAATAGTTAAAAAGGACCCTTAGGTGGAGTCAGTTTCCACAACATGTAGGATGAAGCTAACACACACAGGAAATAAGGAGGAGAGAAGAGATGCTAGAGGTGATCGGTGAGGATCACCACCGACTAGAGGTTCAGTTGGCCCCTGCTGCCTGAGGGCAGCTGGAGTTGCAGGACTCGACATTTGGCCTCCGCCATCTGAGGCATGTTCTACTGAGTCCAGACCAACTGCTACGTAGATACCCAGATACTTCAGCCACTACAAATCATATTTAACCAAAGTTAAGCAGCGTTTTAGTGCCCCGGGGGTCGAGCGAGCATCCTCAGGTCACTTCCTCCATACTTGGTCAGAACAGAACACCCCAAAGCTATCTTCCAGATACCTAGACTTGCAGTGCAGGGGATTCAGATATAGAGAACCTGCTAATGGCCAGGTTATTCCCTGAGCACAACTGTTATAAGCCTACCTTCAATAATTAGAAATTGCCAATTGGAATATTGAAAAGTTCCAATAAGATTTTCAATTGAATGATAAAATTTCATTTGAATTTTATGTTGATCGTTAGGGGAGTCAGTTGTCAAAATTGTTGATTTTTGATCAGAACAAATACTTTGAAATTCCCACTTTTCAATGATGTATGAATTACATCTCTGTGACAACCAGAAAAGTTTCTATGGCATTTTTAAAAAACCGTTGCATGCATGCTTTGAAAAAAGCTCCAACAGCAAACAAAGAACTTTGCTCTGAATATTTTGAGCTCTGATTTCTGTTTTCATTTGATATTATTCAGTAAATTTGTATTATCAAGATTTGTGAACTTGTTATTCATAGTTTGGCAACGCATTCAATTCCAATTCCAGCAGTTATTGTTTGTTTATTATTGTCAACTGAATGCCACCTAACCAGTGTTGCCAAAAAGCGGGTAATTACCCGAAAAGCGGGTAATTTAGTTACGTGGGGGTAATGCTGAGGGTAATGACAAATGGAGGGTAAAAACCAGGTAATTGGAAATGAACATCTCAATTAGTTTTTTATTGTTACCTTTATAATCTTCCACAAAAAAAATATTTTCCATGTTTTTCTCTCTTTGAGTAGCCTGCATCACTGTATGTAACTTTTAGTTTGTAGTTGGTTGGTACAATCGTACAATGGAATCTGGAACTGGAATCGTTTCCGTTTGACCGTTTCCGTTTGGTTCACGTTGCGAGTTGCGAGGGATTGTTTTCTTTTGAATGTTGTTGTTTGAGAGCTCGTGTGTGTTTAACCTCTCGTCTTCTAGTAATAATATCGTCTTCTGAAAGAAAGTGATATACTCTTGAATTACAGTCTACTGTAAAACATGAAAACGCAGTAGGTAAAATATACTGTACTTAAGTGACGGTTTTAAATTACAGTGATAGTGTCAGCCTACTGACTAAGTACCGGTACGTACTAAGCTAACATGTGAAAATCACGTGGAGGTTTGTTGAAGAAGCTACAGTAATTTGTGACCTGGTAAAAGTGCTGTTGTGTTATCTTGGAGACTAATATGAGAATATATTGTGAAATGGTGTACATGCATCATATATGTATTGAGAAGTTTATAAACAGCAGGAAAATAGAAGAGTGAATTTTCATTTGTCAGAGTTTTCCAAATGTTGGTCTAAATAATTTGAAAATCAACTTTAAGCTTTCTGGCACTTTTATAATTTTGACATTGCAGTGATAGTGTAGTGATGACCTAAGGCAAGTAACTTTTATAAATATATCATACTGAAACTAGATATCAGTTTTGTGGAATAGCCTACTGTTAAGAAACTGTATAAGTTTTGACCTAGTAAGATGAAGTGTTGAAAAGTAATATAGGCTATAAATGGATTGAAGAGTAATTTCCAGTAAGTTAATTGTAGAAAGTAGAAAAGACAATAGTACATTTTAGTTCAGATTAGGCTTTGCTAAACACAGATCAAAAAAAGTAATAATAAGTCGATATGTGAGCCTAAATAACTTGAAAATTAATAATAAGCTTCTAGTAGAATTTTTAATAGTAAATTGAGTTGTGAGACCTAGCAAAATGGACAAATTTATTATAAAGGGGAAGATGCTTGCTGGTGCAGATAAGCCCACTGAACCCATGCCCAGTACCAGCACTTCAATTGAGCCTACATTTTCTAGTTGTAGTAATGATACTACCAGTAGACCTGAGGCTCCTCTTAGGCCCGCCCAGCACTCAGTCACGTGGCCAACATGAAATTATTAAAACCACAAATAAAATTAAAATCCCATTGAGTTCAGCCTCTGGAAAAATTACCAAGCATAGGGCAAACAAATTTAGTTCGAGTTGGCTTTCAGTGCAAGAATTTTCAGGTTGGTTGAAAAAAAGTCCTAAAGCTAAAGGTGACAGTGATTTAGCTTACTGTCAAATTTTTGACCAAACTATTACCTCTCACAAATCAGAAATAGTAAGGCATTCCAAATCTAATAGGCATACAACACTAAGCAAACAAACTGCAACAAACACTAATTTGTCTGAAATATTGTCAAGTAATGCAACCAATTTAGACGTCAGAAAGGCAGAGATAAAATTAACTGGACTCTTGGCAGCAAATAATTTGCCTTTTTCATTGATGGATACCTTAGTCCCACTGTGTAAAAAAATATTTCCTGACTCCCAGATAGCAAAAAAAAAAGATGTCTAAACGAACAAAAGCAACTGCTACAATGAAACACTCCCAATCAGCATCTTTTCAAGAAGGATTATATGAAAAACTTTGTGTACCTGGGACTTTTTTTTCTTTAATTATGGACGAGACAACTGACCAGTCTTCAATCAAACAGTGTGCCTTAGCAGTTATTTTCTATGATGTTGAATTTTCCAAGGTCAAGACATATTTTTTGGACATTTATGATGTAAGGTCAAGCACAGCTGCTTTTTTATTTTCATCAATGAGATTGACAATTTGAAATCTAAAAACATCCCATTACAAAATCTGATAGGCTTCTGCTCTGACACCTGTAATGTAATGGTTGGTCAACAAAACTCTGTTTTCTCTCACCTAAAAGAGTTGAACAAAGATATAGCATGCATCAAATGCACATGCCACAGTCTTCATTTGGCTTCTTCAAAGGCCTGCCTGAAATAAGGAGGAGGGAAGAAGGGAAGAGGTGCCGGAAGTGATGAGTGAGGATCACCACAGACTGGAGGTTCAGTTGGCCCCCGCTGCCTGAGGGCAGTTGAAGTTGAAGGACTGGACATTTGGCCTCCGCCATCTGAGGCATGTTCTACCGAGTCCAGTCCAAGTGCTATGGGCCTGTGTCAGGCTGTTAACCCAATATGCCCTGTACCCAGATGCTTCAGCCACTACAAATCATTCAACCAAAGTTAAGCAGCGTTTTAGTGCCCCAGGGGTTGCACGTGGAGCGAGCATCCTCAGGTCACTTCCTCCATACTTGGTCTGAACAGAACACCCAAAGACTATCTTCCAGAGACCTAGACTTGCAGTGCAGAGGATTCAGATACCCTCTACTGCCACATGTGACTTTCAAGTCACAAGCCGTTTGAGAACGGATAATATTAGTTATGTGATATTATCACTATCAGTAACTGCTCAGAGTGACTCCCAAGATACAAATGGTTGACTGGCTGAAAGAAATTTAGTGCTATCTGTTGACAATTTATAGAACTTCTGTTTCAAAAATCATCTTCCCGGGACATTGAGTGACCAGCTGACAGCCATACTATATAAGTAAATTATATTCTTCAATTGAATATTCCGCTAAAATAAAAATTACTGACTATCTTAGAATATTATGAAATTTATAAAAATTACATAAAAATGCTAAAATTCTGATTCAGTAGTTTTATATGACTTGATATTGGTTTGTAACTTCTAAGTCACAGCTGACAACAACTACAACAGCAAGTTGGAAGAAAAGTGAGGTTATTTAGTCTGAGTGAAAAATGTGTGTCGTTTGTGCTGCAATGCAATAGAATTATTGAAAGTAAATAATTATGAATTGGGCAGGTAAGGATTTGACTGAAGAGGTTGTTACTAGACAACTGGAATTCCTTAGTTCTGATGATGAATATTTAAGTGAAAGTGACAATGAAAGTAATGAAGAAACAGTTTTAGAAGCAGAACCTGACGAACCAGCAGAAACTCATGAGGCAACAGACAATGCAGAAGAAAGAGAAGAAGCAGCAGCTACAAATCCAGAAGAAAAAGGTAATGAAGAATTTATATTTACTCCTCTCACTTGGAAAAATCCCACATCAAGACTTTGCATACCGGTCCCCAAGTGGAAGTCAACTCCACCTCAAATTGATGAACCCCTAAAGGAACCAATCAACTATTTCAGAGACTTTGTAGACAACACCACTCTGGATAGAATAGTTGAAGAATCAAAAATTTATGCTCTTCAGAAAAATATCAATAAACCACTGGAGCTGGACAGAAATTTATTAGAACAATTTATAGGTACCTGTTTTCATATGAGTATCTATGGTTTACCACACACGCGCATGTATTGGCAAGCTGAAACTCGACTACCCAAAATAGCTGATCTAATGTCAAGGACAATGTGGGAAACCATAAAAAATAATCTTCATTTTAATAACAATGCTTTCATCAATGGCTCAGAAGATAAACTATATAAGTTGCGTCCCTTTATTGATGCTCTACTAGAAAAATTCCAGGCAATTGAAATGGATGAGAAATTATCAGTTGATGAACAGATGATACCTTTTAAAGGCAAACATTCTCTAAAGGTGTATGTGCAGAAAAAACCAAAGAAGTGGGGATATAAGTAGTGCTTTCTTTGTGTGATGATAAAGGTATTGTGTACAATTTTGAATTTTATACTGGGAAGGTAATACAACCCCGTTTCCTGCCAGATATAGGCGCCAGTGGCAACGTTGTGCTTCGGTTGAGTTCAATAATTCCTAAAAATATGAACCATAAACTCTGTTTTCTCTCACCTAAAAGAGTTGAACAAAGATATAGCATGCATCAAATGCACATGCCACAGTCTTCATTTGGCTTCTTCAAAGGCCTGCCTGAAATAAGGAGGAGGGAAGAAGGGAAGAGGTGCCGGAAGTGATGAGTGAGGATCACCACAGACTGGAGGTTCAGTTGGCCCCCGCTGACTGAGGGCAGTTGAAGTTGAAGGACTGGACATTTGGCCTCCGCCATCAGAGGCATGTTCTACCGAGTCCAGTCCAAGTGCTATGGGCCTGTGTCAGGCTGTTAACCCAATATGCCCTGTACCCAGATGCTTCAGCCACTACAAATCATTCAAACAAAGTTAAGCAGCGTTTTAGTGCCCCAGGGATTGCACGTGGAGCGAGCATCCTCAGGTCGCTTCCTCCATAATTGGTCTGAACAGAACACCCAAAGACTATCTTCCAGAGGCCTAGACTTGCAGTGCAGAGGATTCAGATATTAAGAACCTGCTACACCACTAGGGATACGAAGTTTGACCCCCCAAATAAAATTGAACTAAAACTGTATTCAACTACAAATTGCGTGACGTCTTTTTTTCAGCAGGAGTGTTGTTCTCCTATTTTGCTGTGAAGTCCTCCACGGCTGACTGCCAAGCAATTGATTAAATTATATGTTAATCACTTTAAAATGTCAGCTTATCTCACACTGATGATGAGAAAACACATGATAATCTATTGAATTTGTCCAAGTATAGAGGACTGGCAATAAAAGAAAAGATGGCAAATATTGAAAAAACTTTCCTTCCTCTTGAAGTCCTTATTCTTGATGGCAGGGCGTTTATCAGGTCCAGACAAGTGGATGGAGTCACGCTGGGTTTGTAGAGAGAGCAAGCACCCAGCCAGGCTGTAGATGCCCTCTCTGATTTCGTCAGAGTATAGAGGACTGGTGGTTGATGGGAAAACAACAGATATAAAATGAAATAAAAATTGTGGTGTTTCTGTTTGAAACAACATAATTAGAAATTTAACCCTTAATTGCCCTGGTGTGGTCAAATTTGACCTCAAGCGTTTTCATTGCAACAAGACCGGAAAGACAAAAATATGATCCACTGGCAGCAATTTCAAACATTTTCAAAAAGTTTGTAGAAAACTCAAAATCCAATTACTCATGTGGGCAATACACAACGATTGATGAGATGTTGGTGCCTTTCAGAGGAAAATCCAGGAACAGAGTTTAAATGAAAAGCAAGCATGCAAAGTATGGAATCAAGATTTTCATATCATCTGATGCCAGAACAAGCTATTTTGTGAATGGAACAATTTATTGTGCAAATCAATATCCAAATCCAAAAAATTAATGAAGCCAACATTGGAAGTTCTAAACCTTATCAAGCCTATTTCGATGACAAATAGAAACATAACGGCCGATAATTGGTTCACATCTGTTGTGCAAGTGAATGAGCTCAAAAGAGAAGGTCTAACTTATGTGGGGACTATGAGAAAAAACAAATTGGAGATTCCACTAAGTTTCTTACCCAATAAAGACCGACCCCAATACCCTCAACAGAGTTTGCCTTCACCAATGATAAAACTTTGATTTCTCATATTCCCAAATATAACAGGGCAGTAGTACTTATCTCTTTGATGCATTATGATGGAGTAATTCTAAACGACCATGAAGACAAACTTCCAGAAATTATTATTGACTCCTACAACATAACAAAAGTGGGAGTAGACTCCTTGGACCTGAAATGTGCGCAGTTTTCTGTCAATCGTAGCACTCAGAGGTGGCATATTTTTTGAAAAATTATACACAACATTTCCTCAGAGGTTGACTGCATGGAGCATCTCAACAAGAGAGCTGGAGTCCCAGCCATGCCGGCTTCCAGACGCCCATTATTAAGAGCTGAATAATTCATTTATAGATTCGAGCTTAGGACAGCCATCTGACAAATATCGTATTTCGCCATACTTGGTCTGAACAGAACACCCAAAGGCTATATTCAATACTGCAGTCCACTCAATAATTACACAAATCCAAGGCAGTTATGTCAACAAACACCATTCATTGTCTTTCCAATTCATGTGATTTTCAATATACAAAGGACACGGTGAACCCCTACCGGGGAAACCGGGATTACCTTGAATTCCTCATGATTTTACTAACGAGGAAAAATACCTTGAATTCCTCATGAATTTTTCATAAATTTAAATTCATTCATTAATGAAATGTACAGTAACAATAAACACAAATAAAAAAAACACTATTATTTCTAGAAATAATAATTGGCAATGCTTTTGAGCCTACCTAACCTAAAAAAATATCTAAAACCATCGGCTATGGTACTGAACATACATTATACATGGCTTCATTAGTGAAAGTATGACTCAGAATACATAATAAATGTTCAAATGTATTGTTAACTTTGACACGGTAGTCTATTTTTGTGGGGAATTTTTTTTGTTTTTCAATTACTGAGTTTTGAAAATGGACCCTTTCCGAAAGCACTCCACACACATTAGTAGTTAAAAGAATGTTCTAATTCCTCACAAAAATATACTGTAGTGTCAAAAAATATCAATCTATTTGAAAATGTAAATACGCTATTCACGATTCTTCATGGAAGATCAAGCTGAAGATTTCCATAATAAATTCTTTACGAATATATCTTGTTCCTCAAACACCACGGATACTCTAACTGGAAAATTAAATTTTACTCGGGAAAGCCGGGAATTACTCATGAAGTTTTTATTTTAGAATGGGTGGTCATGCCTCCCCATGTTATTAAACACTTGGTAGCCTTTAGTGACAATTGTGGAGACCAAAATAAAAATCACCTAATATAGAAATTTCGGTTACACCTAGTACCGGACTTAAAACAATCACTCACAATTTTTTGTTCACTATTTTCAGTTCACCTAATTTACTGCAAACTTTATATGAAAATGAAGTTTATGCCACTTTTACAGTAGAACAGGGCTTCCTGTTATAAGTAAGAATAAAAAACTTGATAATAAACATGAGTACAAATGGAGAGTGAATGGTCATGTGGGCTATGTTCAATGGCAAGATACAAAATTAGTACATGTTAATATCTCCACAGCATTCAGACCCAATGAGAACACAGAAAGATGGGAATATGATTTCTGTTACTTGTCCTAAAGCAGTTGTTGAATACACAAAAAAATGGGGGGAGTGGATCGATTTGACCAGAAAAAAGGTACATATGAAACTGGGAGAAATTCAAGAAGGTGGTGGCTGCCGTTATTTACTTCATGCTGGACAGTGCAATCGTCAACGCACATTTGCTTCACAAATCTATCCATTACAAATCACAGTTTGAGTTTAGAAGGTCTCTTGCAGCAAGTTTGATATCCAACTTTTCCAGCCGAAAGCGACCAAGTACCGATTTCCAAGCTTTTGTGAAAAGGAGAAACAGTGGTAGGCCTACAAAAGATTTTGGTGTACCTGATGATGTAAGATTGGCATCAGTTGGCGTCCACTTTCCACAAGGAATGGATGAATACAAAAGATGCAGGTACTGCAGTGGCAAAGATAATAACAAGAGATCAAAAATTCGATGTTTAAAATGCCTTGTTCATTTGTGCATTGTACCATGCTTCCACCTTTTCCATACACCATAAAGTTTCAAAATAAATATATTATCAGCACCTGAAAGTACGATACCGTAATTCTTCGCCTACTTATAATAATTATTCTGGATAATATTGATGTAATGAAGTGGGAAATATTATTATCATAAACTTTGTATTTTATTAGAAACCCCCATATTCTCATGATATGATTCTAATTTATTGTTGTGTTGACAGGCAATGGCAAAAATATTGCCACCTAAAAAAGGTCAGTAAAAGGCAGTGGCAGATATATTGCCACCCTATAAAAATTGATAAATTGAAAATTTGAATTTTTCAAATATGATATGATTTATGTAGAGTATTATGTTATGAAATTGCTTTGTATCAGGGTTCTAACTTTTAAGGAACTCTCTGCCTTATAAAGGGTTAAAACAGAATAATAATAACTCAAATCAGTAGGCTATTATAAAATTAATGAGTAAGAGTCATATGAAAAAGTGAAGAATTTAACAAATATTGAGTTTGATGAGAAGGAGAATGAATTACTTTCGAAGGCCTTAAAATATAACATCAATTTGGATAATAAAACTAGAGTAATTGAGGAGCAACTTTTTTTATTGAACATCAATTATATTCAAAGTGAGAAATCCAAGGTGCTTTGAGGAACAATTTTGTGCAAGAACTTGATAAAGATAACAATCCAAAGAAAAAGGAAATTTTGGAAAAATCAAAAGAAGATATGAAAATTATTAATTCAATTTCAAATAAACTAATTAATGAAAAAGCTATGATAACAAAAAAGTAAATATTTCAGAGTTTTCAATAAAAGGGTACTAAAAGTTTTTATATTGTTTTTATTTGAATCTACTTGATACCCATATAAGCGAAGTGAAGTGTTTATATTAGGTACATAGAAGTGAGACCATTCAATGGGATGAAGGGCTCTATGGTGCAAATCAAGTTTTATTCAATGTCAAAAGATTGTATATCTAACCAACGTGGTTCTAAAGATAGCAAAATTTGTATATATTTTTTATTTGGTCAAGTGTCAAATGAACCTATTCAAATATAAGATACGCAGTTCTGTGGAGAAAATACCTTCTACCTAGTAAAATGGCAAGAAAACTGATGAGTACTGCTTCACGGGACATAATGAAAAACACATCTCTCCCAACTGAGCAGAAACAATGTAATGACCAAAGTTTTGAGTGATTGTCTTTTCACACTATGTAACAATAGCAATGGGGTTATAATGATATCACTCTTCTTGATACAGTTTACTGTCAATGATGCTGTTAAAAGAGTGCAACGACCTGTCAAATAGGAAATTGTGTATATCAACTTTTCAAATTCAAGCCACAATAAAGTGTGAAATATTTCAATATTTTGTATGAGAACAAGGATGGATCTGCAGTACATAAAATAATGTGTTCCAATTACATGTATCCTATCAATAGAATTATTGTATTATATCTATTTCGTGTTATCAGAGAAGGATATGATTTATCATACCATTTCAGCTTTGACTGTGGATTAGAAACAGTTACGATTCCTAGATTTCTATAAAACAGAACCAATGAACATATTTATTGAATCATATACAACTTGTACCTGTTAGCCGCAGGCGTCACGGGAAGTATGAGGACGCAGAGGAGAGCAGGCGCTCTTGTACTTTCACGTATCATGTGCCTGACGGTAAGGCTAGTTTCACACACATTCGGTTCGTTTTCGGCAAATTCTGATAAGTGTGAAACTAACTATTCCTCTTGTGATGTTATTTGTGATACGTCTTTGAAGGATTTTAAGAACTGTGTTAGCTCTACAGTGAAGTTATACTGAAGTTATACTACTTGAAGTTAATTCGGTACCGAATAGAACCGCATGGAACCGAACGCCCATTTGACTAATAAATTCACATAAGGTTCAAATTTGTTTCTAGCGAAGAGCTACACACATTAGGTTCGGTTTGGTTTGTTTCGTTTTCGGCAAATTCCGATGAGTGTGAAACGGTGATTCGGTTTGAATTCGGTTTCGAATAGCAACCGCATAGCACCGAATGCCCCCAGGGCACTCAGGGAAACTCAGGGAGAATTTTTATTATTTTTATTTTTCCATGAAAATTACATGATTTTATTAATGGAGAGAAGAGAAGAACGTTACATGTACCATGTGTCAAAATTGAAACAAATTTTTAATTCAAAAAAATAATCACTCTGAACGTCCAAAATTAATACAATCAAAAATAAACTATTGAAATAGTTGAAAATTTTTAATTAAATTGAAAATTTTGTTGTTCAAGAAATCACATCTTCCTGTTTGAACACCAGCTTTTATATTTTATTACCAGCATGAATTTAAAAATCTGATTAGAACCGTACGAATTAAAACCTGATATGTATGAAAGCCTCATTCGTTTTCGGCAACGAACCGAACCGAACCGAACCGAATGAAACCGAATGTGTTAGAAGCTAGCCTAAGGGTAAAAATGTGCATGTTTGTAGTAAAACATTTCGGGACATTTTTGGAGTTACTCCTAGAAAACTCCAAACAATTCAACTGAAGAAGAAACAGGGTAGCTTGGGGTATAATGACACCAGAGGACAGATTGAGTAATCACATACACACAAATATCGATTTACAGACAATTATAGAGATTTAGTTCACCAACATGTGAATTCATTCCCTAAATATGAGAGCCACTATTCCCGTAAAAGAACAACGAATGAGTTTTTATCACCTCACTTGAATAAACATGTTATGTTGCAATGTTTCAAAGCACAATATCCAACTAGTGAAGTGACATACAAATACTATGCTCAAGTTTTCCAATTAGACTTCCCAAAACTGAAATTTAAATGTCTATCAACAGACTTTTGCAAGAATTGAGACATGTTCAAAGTACAAAGACTTCAAGCTTCCAGTGAAAATGTCAGGAATGAGATAAAAGTTGAGCAAGAATTACATCATAGGAAATCAGAAAAAGAAAAAGAGTGTATGAAGAATGATATTATATCTGCCCAGCTTCCAAGTTCTAACGCCAACTGTTTATGTATGGACTTGCAACAAGTCATGTTCGTTCGAATGCTTACCCATAGTGATATGTTTTATTCCAGACAACTGTCATGTTACAGCTTGGGAAATCACGTGAATAATCATGGGTCTGCATTTATGTGTAAGTGGCATGAAGGGGTTGGTGAGCGGGTAGCTGATGAAAAATATCATCTTCTTTCTTCAAGGGTTTAACTTCTGAGTCTCTATTGACAAGAAGAATGCTAATTTTGTGGTGTGACAACTGTGGAGCACAGAACAAGAAGCAGTTTCTTTTAATGGGAGTCATTCATTTTGACCTGTCAAATAGGAAATTGCGTCATAATTTTTTAAATTCAAGCCACAATAAAGTGTGAAATAGTTCAATATATACGTATGAGAACACGGATGGATCTACAGAAATGTTTCACTTAAGTTAAAGAAAACGAACGTAAGTTTTTGATAAATAATCTTAATGTAATGGAAACAAGTGATGAACAGTATTCCTACTTGTCAAGTATGATTAGTTTGATTCCTATGCAAAGAAAAAGATCTCGTTTACCGGATGAAGAAGTTAAGTACAGGGATTCGACATATTGTTATACAGTTCGCGTTTTGAGGGAAATTGAAGGGCGAGAAACTGCGTTGGAAATTCCAGCTATCTTTAAAGAGTTTTGTTTGATTTTTGGAATAAATAAAGGTAAGGTTGAGTATATTCAAAAATCACTCAAAGCAACAGGTTTGTTTCCAAAAAAACAAGAGAGGGAGATCATCAAGCACGCACATGAGTTTAGAATTTGAAAATAAAATTTGGATAATGCTATTCTCCAGCACATAAATTCGTTCAAAACTCTTGCTACAATATGATATAGAACATTCACCGAAGTTATATCTCTCTGAAGAATTGAATGTTTCAAAAATGTATTATATGTTTAAATCACAAGAAGAATAGAAAGTATCCTATGATTCATATAGAAGAATTTTCATCGCCAACTTCAATATTTCTTTCAAATATCCTAGAGTGGACTCATGCTCTGGTTGTGATGCATTCAAAGCATCTGTTTCTATATTGAAAACTGGAAATAAACAAGATTAAATCAAGGAACTTACAACTGAAAATGCATTGCACACCAATAAAGCCAAAACATTTTACGATCGTAAACGTAAATCAAGAAAACTTGCACAGAAGGACCAATCAGTTTTGTCGATTCATATGGATTTTCAAAAGAATGCTAGCTTGCCAAAAATTTCTACTAATGACATGTATTATGAACGCCAACTATCAATGTTCTCTTTTAATGTTCACACATTATCGAACAATAATTCCTTCTGAAGTAGTTCATATCGGAGATAGGGATCCAGTAATATACCTATGGAATAAGCTCTTGTAAAGATTCTACATTAAGAGATGTCCATTCAAAACTCAACCACTCAGGAAAATCAAATTCGCCAAGGCACTCACTTGGCTATGTACAGAAATTCTTATAATGGTCATTGGAATCCAGGATATGCACATGTTTGATTCCCCAGTTATTGGTGAAAAACCTTGCACCATCTGTGGATTCTGAAAATTTAGATAAGACCATTCCCACCACACAAGAAGAGCTCGAAGATCCAGTTGAGCATTTGGATTCAACTCCAGAGTTCCCTGCTCTCCTGGAACCTTGTAGATACACTAAGCTCATAGCACACAGGAAACGTGCCGCACCGCCGCGTACCGGACATGACTCTCACCCCGACCACTGCCTGCATTCTGTATCGTGACACCGTTATGAGCAGTTCGTTATTCAGTGTCGTTAGTTAAAACCAAGTTGTATCTTTAAGATGAGCACGCTCAAGATGGCGACTGTATCTATGATCTACTCTGTCACAAACTTAACAAGTGTTTATATCTTCAATTCGGTTGTGGAAAAATTAAGTGAAGAAAAGAGTAAATGATGTACAATTGGAAAATAGTAATTTTAGAACGTTATAATAGGTTAAACAGTAAAAATCAAACTTAGTGAGGTTGATTTATTTGTGTTGATACACTTTCTATGTATGATTTCTGTTTCTTTTTATGGTTTATAGTGTATATAGTTTATAGTGTAGTGTCTTCTAAGTTAGTGACTTTCATATTTCAATAAAACTAAAAAATATCGGACAAAATAAGAGTAAATTTCACTCATGAAGAGTTAAATTTGATAAACCTTGGTTCTAAATGATCGATAATTGAAAAAAAGGTGCACGACCAAGAGAAATAGAACTTACAGAAATTGATGTGGGGAGAAATTGCAATTGAGTTCAATGCCGAAGGACTGAATACACACCATAGAACCATCGAACAGATAAGAGGTGCATGGAAATGCATAAAAAAGATTACAAATCTCAGAAAGTGGTATACTTCTTAATAAGAAGTAAAAAATAGTAATTTCAATATACAATATTATTACCTAGATATAATGATTCACTTTTTGGCATACTAGTTTATTGTAATAATGCCACAACCTTATCATATCTTATTTTGATAGATAATATTAAATTATATGATATATGATTATATAATGAATATCATGGAAATTATTTTGGTTGCTTAAAGTTGTTCTTTTGGATTTTCTGATGCTATTAACATAATTTTTCTGCCCTATATTATCTCATTTAAGCTCGAACTTTTAAACCCGAGTTAATCCATTGTTGGTCTCATAAGCCCAACTTTTTATACCTCGGTATTATCCCTGCGATAATTATTGCCTTTTATGCCTCAGCTTAGTTAGACACGAGCTCATAAAGCCGATTTTTGAACTACAGCACAAAAACCGGTTATTAGTACTAGACTAGAGATAACCCCAAGCCGGCTAGAGATAACCGGCCCTGTATGTTGTAGTTTGAGTGAATTTTAGTTATGCAACTATAAATGGACAGCGTCCAAGAACAGAAATATTTAATTACAATATTATACTACTAAATTGAATGTTTATTATAAATCATTCCACAATTACATTGGATGTATTCTTTCATAAGAAGACAAGAATCCCTAGGCCTGGTATAAGGAGCGATTCCTTTTCCATTATGATTTTCAACAGTGGACAGAGAAGGGGCTCAGAAGACAAAAAACTGGTGAGTGGAATGAAGCCTTTCATTTCCCTTGACAAAATGACGGGCGTAGCAATAGAAAAAAATCCACCCACAGTGAATTTCGATTGAATGTCACAGAACAAATGTTATCAACATTGACATTACCCCGATACAAGACAAGAGGCCGTCCATCTGCTTGTGACACTCCATTGCGTCTTAAAGCCAAGCAGTGGGCTCATTTTGCTGAAAAAAGTACCGGCAACAGTTTCGAGAAAGAATCCCACAAAACGCCTCTTCGTTGAGCACGACAAAACATAAGTAGATACCTAGTGAGACTATCTGGCAATGTGAACAATTTTAAATGGCATTGCATATGCCAGAATGTGACGATGGACAAATTGTATCCATGCAGGAAAATAAATTTGTTGATGATAAATAATTCAGAAATTATAATAACTAACTACTTAACTTACATAAATTATTATAACAGTTATGCAATTAGTAATGTTTCAAACAAAGTTAATTATCAAATGTTAATAATTAAATTGACAAAATTAATTCAATATTTGGACGTACATTTTCTGAACATTTCCAATAACGCTTTACTGAGGAAAGCTTAACCAAAACCATTCATTGTATTCATAAGTTTCCTGCATCATATTGTATGAAATTCTGTTCTTGAAAATTCTTGGCCTACGAATAATAGGGTAAGTCCGGGATAGATGGACCACCGGTATAGATCAAAGAAGTTATAATAGTATTCACTAGAAGGAGCAACAGCGCTAGTGTTGCTCTGCAAATTGAAAGTGCCTCTGGACGCCATATTTAGGGACCATCTTCCGGTCTTCTGCTTGTCAACCTACTTCAAAGCATGGTTTTCGTAAAGAGTAGTGTTTCAATTTTCATATAACTCAGTTGAAAATATTTAAATTGGACAAAATTATGGTGAATTCTTGCGCTGCATTCAATTGTACAAACAATGTTAAGAAACGCAAGGATCTCAGCTTCCATCGGTAAGTATAAATAATACGATCTACCTAATAGGTTAAGTCACACATTGCTTGGAAAATATGTGATGAAATGTAATCATCACTCTAAATAATTTTCATAATGCGAATAATGATATTCTACTCCAGTCTACTTGTTTCCAGTATTCCAGGTTGAGAATGTGCTAGAGAATGAGAAGTGATCATGTCATTGATGGTCTTAAAATTTGATTCAAGCTTATTCCTTTGGGAATTTATTTTTCTATAGTTTGTCATTTTTTATTATGAAGTATTATACTTGGTCTGAAGCACCTTTTGAGCTATGCATATATATGGACAAGGTTAAAGGACATTAATTTGTAGGGGGACTTACCTTACTAGTCTAATTTACATAAAATTTAGGCTCTAGAAAAGGATTATAATTTTAATCCGTATATGGCTATGCATGGTCTACAACTCATGTTAACCAGAACCCTTACTATTATAACAATAATTGACTATTCCTTTCTACATCTGCCTAAAAATCATAATTTGTTATTAATGTATATTACTGTATGGTTTTTTTCAGTTTTCCTCTTACAGACAAGAAAAGGCTTCAAGAGTGGTTGGTAAAAATTCGACGAGAGGGATTTGTTCCAACTATCTACAGCGTTATCTGCTCAGAACATTTTGAACCATCATGTTTCTGGCAAAATCCAAATAAGAAGCTTTTGATGCCCTCAGCTATTCCTACAATCTTCAATTTTCCTGGATCACTTAAGAAGGTTAGTTTGAATTCCTGGAATTTTTAAACTCTTATTATTTCTACAACATTTCATTATTTTTTTTCATATTTCTTCACATTTCATGCTCCAGGTTTGATTCAATGTAAATTCTACTTGCCAGCAAGTTTTATGCTTCTTAAATGTAATAATGAACCAAACCTGGAACACAAAACTTGCTCGTAGTGTGACCATATCCTTATGAAAACAAACTCTTATGTACTGAATTCTCATGAGTGAGTCTCTCTCTGATAAAGTACAAGTAATAAAACATGAGTTAAGACTAGCTTATTCCAAATCAGAATCTCATAAATAATTCTGAGTCAAATTACAATTGATGGCCTCTTGATCATTACAACAAAATACAACAGGATTAGAGGAAAGCAAATTAAATTTCTCCTACTTGCATGCAATAAACTTCATGCTTACAGCAAGTTGTATATTATTATGATTCATTAAATTTTTTGCACATCATACAATAGATATAGAGTACAACCGCTATTACTAGCCTATTCATCTACTTTTCTAGTATACTATGTCCTTTTTTCGTATACTGAAATTGTGTGATAGATTCAAACTTCTGTTTATGTATTGTGTATGAATTGGAATAAGGCAATTTATTGTTTTGATTTGAAATAAAATTGATAAATTTTAGTAGACCTCTGCTATTCTTCTACTTTTTCCAGAAAAAACTCCTAATTCATGTTGTACTATTTATCAAATACTTCAAAGCTTTACATCACAGCGTATACCATACCTACTATTATACTATTATTTATGTATATATTTTTTGTTTTTGCAGAGGGTGCACACACGGCCGCCTCCAAAAGAAAGATCTGCTGCTTTGGATTCTGGGAATGGTGATGTAGAAATGCAGGAGGAATCTGGACATTCTACTGTGGAAGCTTCCATGAAAGATCTTCTACATGACCATTCATATGAGATTAATAGTGAAGATAAACTTTCAAAATGTGAGTATGTACTCAATAGGAAGGTGAAAAGTATTGAAAAATACAAAGCTAGGTTAGATAATAACGCTGCCAAGATTAATGTTAGGGATAGAAAAATTAAATCCATGTCCAACATGATAGAAGAGTTAAAGGAGAAGGTACACATTACCAAAGGACTTGAGAGTGTTCTTGAGAATAAATTTGCAGATATTTTCATTGAACTTACCAATCTAGAAAAAAGTGGAAGAAATGCTGGATATATTAGCAACGTTAAAAGGTTTGCTCTCACCATGTAGTTATAAATTTGTCAGGGACTGTTTTAATAATTGTTTACCACATCCAGCAACCTTGAGAAGGTGGTATAATGTGGTAAATGGCAATCCAGGCTTCACTGCAGAAGCATTCGCTCTTATCAAACAAATGACTGATAGTAAAGATTATCAGATTCATGCATGCCTCATGATGGATGAGATGTCCATAAAAAGAGATGTGATTTGGAATGGAAAGGAGACGACTCTGGGGTATGTTGATATAGGGCATATTTATTGTGAGGGGAGAGAGAAAGGGCTTGAAGCTAGGGAGGTACTTGTTGTGATGGTAGTTGCATTGAATGCATCCTGGAAGATACCAATAGGGTATTTTTTGGTGAATGGCATCAGCAGCAAGGACAAATGCACCATCATCAACCAGAGTTTGTCATTGCTGCATGATGTCAATGTAAATATTGTATCTGTAACATTTGATGGATTATCCAGTAATGTAAATATGGCTCGAGAATTAGGATGTAGTTTCGATATAAGTAGTTTTAATTCATTTTTTCAGCACCCTCTGACAAAACAAAATGTATATATAATTTTAGATGTATGTCATGTGTTGAAATTGGCTCCCAATGCTCTTGATGATATGGGTGTTTTAATAGACAAGGATGGGAACCTGATAAGATGGCGTTTTTTTTCTCAATTATTAGATCTGCAAGAAAGTGAGGGTTTGGCACTCGCAAATAAATTGAGAAAAAAGCACATTCTATATCACCCTCAAAAAATGAAGGTGAAGTTGGCTGTCCAGCTGTTGAGTGCTTCAGTTGCTAAAGCACTTGAAGTTTTGGAGCAGGATCTGAAACACCCCCAATTTGTTGGCTGCTTGGCAACAAGTAAATTTTGCAGCATTGTCAATAGGCTTTTTGACATAGGGAACTCAATGCATCCTATTGCCAAGAGTTATAAAAGCGCACTGAATGATAACAATGCTTTGCATGTATTCAAATTTCTGGAAGAGGCTGAAGACTACATGCTAGGGTTGCAAAGGGAAACCATTGATTAAATCTCCCCGAAAAACTGTGATTGTTGGCTTTTTATGCCTCATACATGGCATCAGAGGCATGTACAAGGACTTGATTGTATCTAGAGAGCTAAAGTACATTCCTATGTATAAAATGTCACAGGATCACTTAGAAATGTATTTTGCATGTATAAGGGGCCGCTTAGGCTGGAACAATAATCCAAATGTAATACAATTCAAAGCTGCTTATAAACAGCTCCTTGTAAAAAATGGTATAAAGGTAAGCAGTAATGGAAACTGTGTTCCACAAGATCCAACTGAATTGCTAACGGTTGATTTTAGTTTGCAGTTGGATCCAATAATGTTCGCCACCAATAAGTTGACAGGGAAAGAGCCTATTGAGAATGATCTGAGTGATCAGGATCTCTTCTCAGATTGTAATATTGATGTGAGGCTTTCAGAGTACATTGAGAACATTATTGTTTATATTGCAGGGTATGTTGCTGGCAAAGTTGCCAAGGTATTTAATTGTATGATTTGCATGGGAGCTTTGTTCTCTGGCTGTTCCTCCTCAAGCCACCACTTTTTAATAAACAGAAAGGACAATGGGGGACTTGCATATCCCTCACAAAGTGTGATAAGTATTTGTAGGGTATCTGAGAAAAATCTAAGATTTGTAAGCTGCCAAAAAATGAAAATTGATTCAATGGTTAATCATATTTTGACACAATGTAAATTTGAAACTTTGTTTGTGGAGCTCAATAGCCACATTTTTGAGAATGAATTTCCTAACAACCATGCTGTGATATTGACAAGGAAAATCATTGAATTTTATTTAAGACTGAGAATGTTCCATAAGGCCAGATTGGAAAATGATAAAAGAAGTGTTTCCATACGAAACAAATTAAACAAATGTGTTTTGTTCAGGAATGAATAAACAATTTATAGTCTCTTCATTCAAAATTGAACACATTTGTTTAATTTTTTTGAATATTGTTGTTCTATCTGTAATTTATGCATAAAATCATGTGCGAATCATTATTTTCAAATGCAGTTTGTGTGAGATATTTTTTAGTATATTGTAAGTAAATTATTTGTAAATACTGTTTGTTATAATGTTGTAATGTAGGGAACATGTACCATGTAAAGTATTCTCAAATACCGTATATTGTAAATGTGAATATATCAAGTAAATATTGATTGTGAATGTGTGATTTTTAAGTAAATAATATGATTTATTATAATATACGATTTATTCTTAAATAGTTGTAGCAAACTTTTTTGTTTCCCTACTCCAGTCTAGCCTATTCTAGTTTGATCTAACTTAATGCTCGGTAACAGAATGATGCATAATCAAATATTTCTTGTTTTGAATTGGGAAATTTTTCAATTCTTTAAAAAAGTACGGTAAAGTTTTGACGTTTTAAACTGATAGATCATGATGATTTTCAATATCTTGATGGAAATCCTACAGTTTTACGAATTCAGTACTTTTCTAAATAGCAGTGCAGTATTAATCTTTCACAATATTTGTAGTATGATATTATGTGTTTGCTGTCTTCTTCATGGTAAAATGAATAGTGAAAACTATTAAATTAAATATCATTGAGAATTACCCTGAACTATGAAAATATTTCAGTTGTATGAAACTTGAAGCCAGCTTACAGACTGATGTATTGTACTCATTCTGTATCGAGCATCATGTTTTGAAATTTGTCACAATAACATAATTTTGAATATTTAAAAAATAATTCAAAAAATGAGGCTCGATACTTCATACAATAAGTCATTGTGTAAGCCGGCTTAGAAATAATACAAAGACCATTGTCGCTTGACCCTGCGATAGCTGGAGCTATTAAAAATTAATCAGATGATGATATATTATTATTTTCTAATGATAAAACCATAACTATTTTATAAAAATAAATTCGTATGGCTTTTGTTGGTGGGGAGTTCCTTGCGGGAATGTTCCACCGCCTGAATATATAATTTAAGCCGTCAATGGGCCTTACGACTGTCATACTTCAGCCGGGACCGACAGTTTAACGTGCCCATCCGATAACACGGGAGTGATCTGTTTTAAAAAACTTTTGGCTCTCAGTGGGGTTTGAACCCGGGATCTCTATGCTGCTACGCAAGCACTCTATCCACTAGACCACGGATCACTCCATTAACTATTTTATTAATAGTGGGTACGGTAGACCTACCTACTCATTAAGTTACATTCAGGCCGCTGTTGTAAATAATAATAATAATAAAAAATAATAATAGGTACCTACCTACGTACCGTAGGCCTATAGCGCCTAGTAAATCGGTTCTGGTGCTGTCCTCATAATACGGTATGTAGAATAATCAATTGGAAAAATTAACTCTAGACCATTCATTTAAGAAATTGTCTACAAGTTCATTAATAGGCTATTTATCTTCTATTTGATCGTTGAAACTGAAACAAACCCAGTACGGTAAAGTATTGTAGGTACGGTACGGTAAGTTAGATGACTGAAACTTGAACCAATAAGGTGTACGGTTCGGTTTATCAATAACTATAACAATAGTAATAGTGACTCGAATCTTGAATTACAAGTTTTGAAACAGCATTATCGCGGTGTATTTGATATAAGATATAATTATTATGTCTTTGTGTGATAATAACAGTCAGTTATCCCATTCCTTTCAATACTGGTTTTGAATTTGCCGCCTGGAAGCTCCCTGAACATGGCGACGATGTTGACTTTCAATTTGCAGAGTTCAGGCCTGTACAGCGGTATAGGGATGGTAGGGGCTTGGTATAGATGGACAACCATTATAATTTGTCCTTCTTCCACCACAGCGCTAGTGTCGATGTATGGAGTCGTTGCTCTAGAGGAGATAAGCCTTTCACATAGTTTGATCCATTATTTTTACTTATATTTTGAGAGAAAAAGACGCTCATTCTATTTGGTAAGTTGAAAATTTTTTTAGCCTTGACTTTTTTTTTGCAGTGTCTAGTTGGTTATCATTATTTCAACATAATTTGAATGCTGTAGCTCAAGGGTACATGTGAGCATGTTCCTAACCTAAAAATGGCGGAATTGAAGCATGCTTTGTCTAAATGGGAAGCTGGTCCATCTATCCCTCACTTTTGGGATAGATGGACCACTTGAAAAGCCTGGGATAGTTGGTTGGACCATGTATTGTATTAAACTTTTATTTTCTATATCAATTGCTTAATTTGTTTTAACTGGTAAAATAGAATTATATTTAATGCAAAAATTTTATTTTTAGGTTTTAACAGCCCTATTATTGCTCATAAAACAATAATACACAATGAAAAAATATTACTACTTAGCCTATATTGAATGTTAAGAAATATTACAAATGTTATGAAAGCCGCAATGAATGTTGCTGAAATTATCATTATTAACAATAAATTCTAATAAGTTTTCTTTTTTCGATTTTTTATAGGAATGCCTACTTTCTACAAGAGGAATGGAACTTCTGGGCGAGGAGAATGGACCGAAGATGGTTTGAAGAATGCTGTGAAAGCTGTCGAAGAGAAGAAGATGGGAGTGAATGCAGCAGCTACAGCTTTTGGAGTTCCAAAGACTACTTTGAAACGGCGCCTCAAATCCCAGAATTTCGATAAGGGCTCCATGGGGAAAAGTTCTTTGTTGGGAATTGAAAATGAGAAAAAAATTGTTGGACACATTAAAAAACTCCAATCGCGAGGGTTCACTCCAACAAGGGACTCTGTACGCTCCATGGCTTACTATCTTGCTGAGAACCTGAAATTGAAGCACAATTTCAGTCACGAGAAGAAGCAGGCAGGCTGTGACTGGTTGTCTTCTTTTCTTGCTCGTAACTCTGAACTTTCCATCAGACAATCCGAAGGAGTCTCACTAGCAAGAGTAAAGGGCTTAAATAAAATAGTTGTAAAAGAATATTTTGAGCTCTTGAAAAATGTTATTGAATCAAACGGTCTCATTGACAAACCAGGAAATATTTTTAATATGGACGAAACGGGTTTACAACTCAACAACAAACCTGGGAAAGTTGTTGCCTTGAAAGGTTCGAAAAATGTGACATCTGTCACATCTGGAGAGAAAGGAGAGACTATTTCTTTATTAGCGTGTGTTAATGATAGAGTGTACACCGGCCTACCGGAAGGACATAACGTCCTACCATTAGGATGTTCTACACAAATTCATAATAAATCTTGTGTACTGCTGGCAGGACCGTTCTTTGCACCATTATATAGAGGGAAATTTTACGTTTTAGCGCAAAAAAAGTTGAAGTTGGTAGCTTTGTCCAGTCAGTAATGGCTGACGATCTAAGGAAAGGTGATCGCGTCTTCGTTTATGCGACTTATTTCGACAATTCAAACAGTGAAAATGGATGGAGTAAAAGTGTTTTTGGTGACAATTATGATGCCACCAAGTGCTATGGTAGTATAATTAAGATATCGTGTTCACATGCTAGATGATTCTGCTAAGGAATTATTTTATGTATGGAAGAAGATAAAGAACTATATTATGCAACAAGAAAAATCTCAGACGATTGAGTGCTCCAGCTCTGACAACAACAATAATTGTAGGCCTACTACAAATGCAATTACAAAAAGTCTTGATGCTCCATCTTGCAGTCACCACTCTGTCTTGCCTCAAGAAGAGCTGAATAGAGATCCTGACCCAGACAATTTTGAAAAGCCTACTCTAAGCCAATGAACATCCAACTCTTCCAATTTGACACAAGGAGCTCCTGTACTCTCCGCCTCAAACAATCTCAATGTATTATCCAACAACAAGGATTCAACAGGATTCAGCTATTTACAAGATGCATCTCAATTGGATGACACTGATACACCTGAAGAAAATAATCCTAACTTATCAGTAAATAGCAGCGATCCCGATCTTATCAGAATAGTAGACTTTTTACAAGATGAAGGCGAATCTTTTGTATTGGATATTAGTATGAATAATATGACAACTGAGGAACCTTGCAACACCAAATCAATCTCACCTACTCAAGCTAATCAATGTGTCACACCCACATCAAATAAACTTTTGAGTGAAACAATCAGTCCAGCCTTTGGTGACTGCTTACTATGGCCCACTGAGTCTCCTGTAAAAAAGGGAGGCAAACTTAGAAAGAAGCTGAAACTTCCGGATGCTGTAGGGGCTGGAGCATGGAAGGATTATTGGGAGAAGCAAAAACGTATGAAGATTATCAAAGAGGAAAACAAGGCCAGGAGACTTCAAAGGAAGAAAGAGAAGGAAGAAGAATTGGAAAAAAAGAGAACCCAGAAAAATAACAAACAGGTGGGCCGACAAATGAGAAAGAAAAAAAGAAATTCAGAAGTTTTCACATCATCATCAGAGGAGGAAAAAGACGAAGTTATGGAATTTGAAGACAAATCTGATGAAATGGAACTCTCTTTATCAAGAACTCCAACACCAACCGAGGAAATCAAACGGGAACCAAGGGAAGGGGATCATGTTCTTGTGAAATTTCCTTTTGATGGGGTGGAAAAAGAAGCAAACTATGTAGGGAAAATTCTAAGTATTTGAAAAAGTGGAATCTCAGTGTCATGTATGCGGAAAAGTAAAAGATATGAGAACAAATTTATTTTACCTCAGGTCCAAGATACCGCCACTATCAACGAGGACCAAATAATTCACATTCTGAAACCTACAATAATGAAAGGCACAAGGAGACAACAATCATATATTTCATTTGATGTTGATCTTGATAATTTCAATATCAACTAGCCTGATTGACACAAGAAACTCCAATTCATGAAAAAGAAACCTGTATTGGGCCTATATCCTTTTTCAAGAAAGCATTGCCAGTTTTTGAATTTATATTTTTCATCCAGTTAATAAATTTATATTTTCAACATCCAGTTTTTTTATAAAATGAGAATTGTGTTTTGTCTTAACATTGTGTGAATATAAACTCAAACCTAAGAAAAATATAAAAAAAAACAGTTTATTTAGGCTACATAAGTGCAATTTAAACTCAAACCTAAGAAAAAAAACAAAAAAAAAAACAGTTTATTTAGGCTACATAAGTGCAATTTTATAAGTGCAATTTTTCAGTTTTCTTATTTTTATGTAATAAATATTGTTTTTTGTAACATATTTCGTGAATGTTTTAAAACCCAAAAGAGCTTATTAATGTTTTAACATAAAATTTCTATTGGTCGGTAATTGGTGCAATGCTGGTTGTTAATTGGAGCAAGTGGTCGATTATTGGTGATTTTGCAGATTTTCAAAAAAATGCTTAAAAATCCAATTTAAAAATTATATTAAGCTCAAGTAAAGTATCCTATTCATGTAGAACATAACAAGGATTAGATTAAAGGTGAGAAGAAGATTCTACAGTTTACCAATGATCTACTAGAATTTTTCAAACTCGAAAAAGTCTTAATTGGTCGGTAATTGGTGCATTCACCCTAATTATAATAAACTTTATGAATAGCATTTTCAAAATAAGTTGTAGGTATTGCAAATGGATCACCGCCCATTGTAGAATAAAATTTCTCTTTTTAAAAAAAACACTTCTATTGTTTTATCGTTATATTTTGAATAAATAATATTGTTCTGTGAAAAATTTTCTCAAACAATTCTCTGCCCATTGTTCCAGATGGAGCTCAAAATCGAAAAAAGAGTACAACCACTGATGCCTCTGGGACTGCTAGTACTTACAAACCAAAAACTCCTCCTACTTCTACCAGGTATGATATTTATTCACTTATTTCATATTTTCAACAATATTCTTCAATTGCTAAGTTATTTTTCCAAGTCTGGGCAGTGTGAGGGGGGAGGATTTTGAAATAAAACTCTCCTCAATAAAATTAGTAGAATAATATTAAAAATATTACTGCTTTTGAAATTTGGACTTACTGTAGTTATACAATAACTTTATATTACTAATAACATTCATTTTAAATTTTGAATATTTATTAGTAGAGGTTTCTAAACGTTTCTTCTAGATACCACTGTGATTATGCAGTATTTACATAATAGAGCATTGAAAATAAAAATTCAACCTTTTGAAACATTTTTGAAGCCCATTGCAGAATGAGATTTTATCTTTTTAAAGCTAGTTCCATTGTTTTTTTATTTTTCAATGCTTCAATTGAAATGAAATATAGAAAAATATTTTGAAATAGCCTACTGTGATCGGTCAAGTGGTCAGAATGTTATCAGTTCACTCTGATGTGTTGAGTTATCAGTACTTTGCATTTCCCTTATAGGGAAACCACTTTCTAGACCAAGTAGCGCTGACACTTATCTGCTTTAGATCACTTCCTGGTGGTTCGGTACCCACCTAAAGCTGTAGGTCCAACTCATCCTTCATCATCACAATCATCATTCATTACAACCACAAAAGAACCAGTTTCATGTAAGCATAAACCTTCTGAAAAAATATAAGAAATTATATAAAAGCTAATTGTTTCAGGTGATGGAGCACTAACACTGAAGAAGAGAACAGATCTTGAGCACACTATTCAACGAAGAAGTCTTGCTCCAGAATCATCATCATCATCTTCGTCAGATGAGAGTTCAGAAGATGAGCAATTTGTTGAAGACACAAACAATAATAATCTGCTAGGGGAGGAAGTTGAAGTGGATGAGAATATTGTTCAGGCTCATGACACCGAGTGGAAATTTTTTAGTGAAGTTCGTGTTGATAAGTTCAAGGATCATCAGTACAAAGCACGTTTTCATCTACCTACCAATCGAGACCCTACTTCAATGAATGAAATGGACTTCTGGTTGTTATTTTTCCCTATTGACGACATAAACCATATTCTAGCTTGCACAAATGCACATTTGAGAGACAGAAGAAGAGTAATATCAAAACATGAGTTTTTCAAGGTCATAGGGATATTGTATGCAATGAGTATTCTGTTTTAGGTGCTCGCCGTAAATACTGGTCAAATATTCCTGATGGACTTTTTCCAGCACCAGCTTTTGGCACAAGATTTCAAATAGGGTTACATCGATTTGAGGAAATATTAATGGCAATGGCTTTTGCTATGCCTGATGAGAAAGAAAGTGGAGACAAATGGTACCAAGTCAGACCTCTCATTCAACTGTCAGTTGAACATTGGAGGCAGAATTTTTCTCCAGGCCACAAGTTGACTGTTGATGAATCAATGTTTGCATGGTATGGCAAGGGCAACTACTTTGATAAAGGCATGCCTGCAGTAATGAAAATAAGAAGGAAACCAAAAGGAGTGGGGTGTGAAGTTAAAATTATTTGTGATAGTACATCAAGAATCATGATAGGCATGGAAATAAATGAAGGGAAAGAAGAAATGAAAATGAAAAAATGGCAGAAGGATTTTGGAGCTGGTAATGCTACAACTTTACGACTTACGGAGCCTTGGCATGGAACTGGTCGCATTGTTGTTGGAGATTCGTGGTTTGCATCAGTGAAAACCGCTGTAGAACTACATAAAAGAGGAATGTATTTTCTTGGAATGGTAAAAACTGCTTTCAGAAATTACCCTCTGAAACAAGCCATTCTAAAGTGTCCTGGAGGAAGGGGAGAATTTGTTTCAGCTACAGGAAAGTATGAAGATGTAGATCTCATATGTTTGGGGTGGAGGGACCGAAGAGTTCACACGTTTTTAGGAACATGTAGTACCACTTTACCTGGTGAACCTTGCAAGAAGAAGAGATTTGATAATCAAGGTAATGTATTTATGAAAGAAGTGGCTCGCCCAAAGTTAGTAGAAGATTACTTTTTTGGTGCACCTGCAATTGATACCCACAATCATATTCGACAAGATGGACTGGCCTTGGAATCTGTATGGCAAACTCAGCAGTGGCATCATAGAATGTTTGCTTGTATATTTGGTATCATGGAGACCAATGCATTTCTTGCGTACAATATGTACAGGTCAGAAGATAATAAGAAAAAACACGCCGACTTCACAACTGCTCTTGCTGTACAACTAATTAACAACAATATTGGAGGTCCACAAGTACCAAGAATGTCAGTTGAAGAAGAACAATGTGATAAAGTTCTATCACATGTTCTAGAACCTCTTTCCAAAGCAGACTGCCGAAAACGTGTCCAGAGAAAATGTGTTATTTGCTCAAGGATCCATGGTAAACAACAAAAAGCAAGCTATTTTTGCAAGAAATGTGGTCTAATGTGGTCTCTAATCTCAAGATACTCTGACTGAGGATACGCAGTTCTGTGGAGAAAATACCTTCTACCTAAATGCAGAGTAAAAGGCAACCTAGTAAAATGGCAAGAAAACTCTGATGAGTACTACTTAACAGACATAATGAAAAACACATCTCTCCCAACTGAGCAGAAACAATGTAATGACCAAAGTTTTGAGTGATTGTCTTTTCACACTATGTAACAATAGCAATGGGGTTCTAATGCTATCACTCTTCTTGATACAGTTTACTGTCAATGATGCTGTTGACAAAAGAGTGCAACGACCTGGTGGTCGACTGATGGTCGAATTCACAGCTGTGCAATCAAGGATGACATCAGCAGCATTATTGATGAGAGAGGGAAATCGACACCAGGCAATAAAGTTGACATTTCAAGTGTTGTGAACCACATCAACTCTTTTCCTGCCTACTCTCCAGCCACTATACAAGAGCACAGACAATCCCAACCGAAAATATTTAAACCCAGATCTTACCATTAAAGAAAAAAATGTTCGACCTTTATGTTTTGTGGTGTGGAGAAAATCAAATAACTCCTGTAAAAGAAAAAATGTATTACCATGTATTTTCAAATAATTTTAATTTACATTTCAAACCTCCACTAAAAGATACATGTCAAAAGTGTGACTGTTTCCAAAATAGACTTCTGGTAGCAAATAATGATGATAAGAAAGAAATAGAATCAGAGAAGGAGCTTCACCTTAGAAAAACACAAAAAGCATGAGAAAGTTTGAAAGAAGATCAAGAAAAATGCTCTGATGATTTGTATGTAATAACTTTTGATCTCCAGAAAGCATTGGCTTTTCCAAAGTTGTCAACATCTGTAGCCTACTACAAACGCAACTTGTATGTTTATAATTTAGGGGTCCACGTTTTTAACAATGCAACTGCCTACATGTATGTCTGGCCTGAAACAGAAGGTTCGAGTGGCTCGCAAGAAATCAGCTCTTGTCTGATAAAACACTTGACTGGACATGGAAACAATGCTAAACACATTATTATGTACTCAGACTCATGTGGTGGCCAAAACAGAAATATAAAAATAGTTCTCTCTCTCATGAAATACTTACAAAATCAGACTGGAGAAACAGAAATTATTGACTTGAAATACCTCGTACCTGGACACAGCTACCTTCCAAGGTGAACAAGGTGAACCAGTTAACTGGCTGACAATGAGATGGATCAGAGTTGAGAAGGCTGAACCATTTGATTTTAAATACAAAGCTACTTTCTCATCAGAAATACCTTTTGGAATAATCAATATCAGAAGGAAAAATGAAAACAGACGTCCTTTAGAAAGCCTTGCTAATGTCACACAAGATCTTCTCTATCCAACATCAAGACCGATCACCATGGCCAAGAAGAAGGACATGATTTATCATACCATTTCAGCTTTGACTGTGGATTAGAAACAGTTACGATTCCTAGATTTCTATAAAACAGAACCAATGAACATATTTATTGAATCATATACAACTTGTACCTGTTAGCCGCAGGCGTCACGGGAAGTATGAGGACGCAGAGGAGAGCAGGCGCTCTTGTACTTTCACGTATCATGTGCCTGACGGTAAGGCTAGTTTCACACACATTCGGTTCGTTTTCGGCAAATTCTGATAAGTGTGAAACTAACTATTCCTCTTGTGATGTTATTTGTGATACGTCTTTGAAGGATTTTAAGAACTGTGTTAGCTCTACAGTGAAGTTATACTGAAGTTATACTACTTGAAGTTAATTCGGTACCGAATAGAACCGCATGGAACCGAACGCCCATTTGACTAATAAAGCAACTAATAGGAGCAACTTTTTTTATTGAAAATCAATTATATATATTCAAAGTGACAAATCCAAGGTGCTTTGAGGAACAATTTTGTGCTAGAACTTGATAAAGATAACAATCGAAATAAAAAGGAAATTCTGGAAAAATCAAAAGAAGATATGATAATTATTAATTCAATTTCAAATAAACTAATTAATGAAAAAGCTATGATAACAAAAAAGTAAATATTTCAGAGTTTTTAATAAAAGGGTACTAAAAGTTTTTATATTGTTTTTATTTGAATCTACTTGATACCCATATAAGTGAAGTGAAGTGTTTATATTAGGTACCTAGAAGTGATAAATCGGTACACCAGATCACATTTGAGGCAGAAGGGAGAGAAGCACGGAGTATTGATTGATTGATTGATTGAGTACTTTATTTATGTAGATTACAATATATACTGGCTTATACACTTGTATACAATAGAGTATAATAGATTATTGCATGTACAGCACAGAAATGAGAAGAAGAGTGACTGATGTCAAAGTAATAAGAGGTGCCGAGCTGGATACAGATCATAGGCTGGTGGCGATGGACATGAGATTGAATTTACCAGTGAAGCAGCGATCAAAAAGGTACAATAGATTGAATGTCCAGAAATTGAAAGATGAACATACTCAGGAAATATACAGTCAAAAGATTGCTGAGGAATTCAGGACATTACCAGAGGACACCAGAGATCCAGATGTATTTTGGCAAGAAATAAAGAAAGAAGTACTGAAGGCTGCAGAGCTAGCATGTGGAAAGAAAGTAGTCAACTCAAAACTGAGAAGAACAAGGTGGTGGAATGAACAGGTGAAGAGGTTGGTGAAAAGAAAGAAAGAGGCATGGAGAGCATAATCTGGCTAGTAAAAGCCAAGAGGATAGAGAAAGCTATGTCCATTATCGGAGACAGGTGAAGGAAGCAGTGCGGGAAGCAAAAGCCCAATCTTGGGAAGAGTTTGGGCATTATTTGGAGGAAAAATATAAAAATGATAGCAAGGTGTTCTGGAGAATTGTGAAGGGCTTAAGAGGGAGAAGAGTAAAGGAAGTGAGAAGTATTCGGAATGTGGATGGAGTGTTGGTGTGTGACCAGAGGGAGGTTTTGGAGACCTGGCGACAACACTATGCTGATAAGTTTGCTGGAGAGGAAGAGCCTGAAAGAGACTTTCTGCCCATTGAAGTTGAAGTGGATGAGTGAGCAAAGTAGAGATGAAGTGTGCGGCGAAATAACAGTTGACGAGGTGAGAGCAGCAATAACAGGTATGAGAAGGGGGAAGGCTGCTGGGATTGATGATATTGTACCGGAATTCATTATATTTGGAGGAGAATCAATGATTCAAGCTCTCAGAAAACTGTTTGGTCTCATTTGGGAGAGTGGTAGAATACCGACAGAATGGGAAAGAAATATTATAATTCCTATACACAAGAAAGGAAGCCAATATGAATGTGGGAGCTACCGACCTATCTGTTTGAGTGGTACAGTGTATAAACTATACACTAGAGTTTTAGAAAGAAGGCTGAAAATGGTGCTGGAACATCGGATAGAGGAGGAGCAGGCTGCCTTTAGGCCAAACAGACAGACTCATGATCATGTATTTTGCTTGAGAATGATAATAAAAAAGTGTCTGGATAGAGGAAAAGACTTGTTCCTGGCATTCCTGGATCTGAAGGCCGCGTTTGATTCTGTACCCAGAAAAGAAATATGGAAGGCACTACAAGCAAAGCAAGTCCCAAATAAATTGATGAGAGGCATAAAATCTGTGTACAGCAGTCCAAAAGGGTTTGTTAGGCTCAATGGGGAATTGTCCAACCACTTCAGCATGACAAAAGGTATTAAGCAAGGAGATAGTCTGAGTCCACTGCTCTTCATCAATTACATGGACGAGGTTCACAAAATTTGTAAGAGAAGAACCCAAAGAGCGGTAGTGGGTTATTGGAGATTACAGCCAATCATGGCTCAAGCCCTGCTCTATGCAGATGATATTGTATTGATAGAGGATACAGAAGAAAAACTCCAGAATGCAATAGTGGAAAGGAAAGAGGAGCTGGAGAGAAAAGGTATGCATCTAAATGTGGAGAAGAGCAAGGTCATGCATGTGGGAAAGACAGAAGAACAGAGGTTGGAAATCCAGTGTAATGAGAGGAGAATGGACCAGGTCAGTGAGTATGAATACCTTGGAGAAATTATAGATAGAAACGGAAGGATAGACCAAGAGGTGTTGAATAGAGTCAAGAAGGCGAACCAAGTGTATTACTCAATATGCAATACAATTGTGGGTAAGAGAGAGGTGAGCAGACATGCAAAGCTGCAAATATTCAAAACTGTGTTCTTGCCCACAATGCTGTATGGAGCAGAAAGCTGGACCACCTTGGATAAGCACATGAGTAGGGTCACAGCAGCGGAAATGCGCTACCTCAGAAGAATAGTGGGTAAAAATAGGAGAGACCGTATTCGAAATGAAACTGTGAGGCAGGACTTGGAGGTGAGGCCGGTGAGTGGGATACTGGAGGAGAGGCAGTTGAAGTGGCTGGGGCATGCAAGCAGGGTTGATGAAACAAAGCAAATAGACAGTTCCTGAAGCCAAATATATATATATATATATATATATATATATATATATATATATATATATATATATATATATATATATATATATATATATATATATATATATATATATATATATATATATATATATATATATATATATATATATATATATATATATATATATATATATATATATATATATATATATATATATATATATATATATATATATATATATATATATATATATATATATATATATATATATATATATATATATATATATATATATATATATATATATATATATATATATATATATATATATATATATATATATATATATATATATATATATATATATATATATATATATATATATATATATATATATATATATATATATATATATATATATATATATATATATATATATATATATATATATATATATATATATATATATATATATATATATATATATATATATATATATATATATATATATATATATATATATATATATATATATATATATATATATATATATATATATATATATATATATATATATATATATATATATATATATATATATATATATATATATATATATATATATATATATATATATATATATATATATATATATATATATATATATATATATATATATATATATATATATATATATATATATATATATATATATATATATATATATATATATATATATATATATATATATATATATATATATATATATATATATATATATATATATATATATATATATATATATATATATATATATATATATATATATATATATATATATATATATATATATATATATATATATATATATATATATATATATATATATATATATATATATATATATATATATATATATATATATATATATATATATATATATATATATATATATATATATATATATATATATATATATATATATATATATATATATATATATATATATATATATATATATATATATATATATATATATATATATATATATATATATATATATATATATATATATATATATATATATATATATATATATATATATATATATATATATATATATATATATATATATATATATATATATATATATATATATATATATAGTAATACACAATTACACGTGTGACAAATGTATATTATCGATGCCTTCAATTTCCTCCTCGATTTCGACCTGATTTTTGTGACTGCCAACTCCCGAACAGTTTATCATTTTCGTTTACATTTTCGTTTTCGTTTACCGAATCGTTTACGATTTTGTTACCACGAATGAAGGATATCGACAGTGAAGCTTCCTTATTTAGTGTTGTTTTTGGACAGTTATTTTGAAGTTTTATAGATAATAAACAAAGCCTAATAAACAAACAATAGATGGCGATTTAAATTCCGATGATATAGGACAAATATTGTTTTGTGATTCTGAAATTGATGAGGATAGTGGTTCAATTCACAACAGTGACATTGCTTCAAATACAGGTGAAGAGGTTGGTGAAAAGAAAGAAAGAGGCATGGAGAGCATATCTGGCTAGTAAAAGCCAAGAGGATAGAGAAAGCTATGTCCATTGTCGGAGACAGGTGAAGGAAGCAGTGCGGGAAGCAAACGCCCAATCTTGGGAAGAGTTTGGGCATGATTTGGAGGAAAAATATAAAAATGATAGCAAGGTGTTCTGGAGAATTGTGAAGGGCTTAAGAGGGAGAAGAGTAAAGGAAGTGAGAAGTATTCGGAATGTGGATGGAGTGTTGGTGTGTGACCAGAGGGAGGTTTTGGAGACCTGGCGACAACACTATGCTGATAAGTTTGCTGGAGAGGAAGAGCCTGAAGAGACTTTCTGCCCATTGAAGTTGAAGTGGATGAGCAGAGTAGAGATGAAGTGTGCGGCGAAATAACAGTTGACGAGGTGAGAGCAGCAATAACAGGTATGAGAAGGGGGAAGGCTGCTGGGATTGATGATATTGTACCGGAATTCATTATATTTGGAGGAGAATCAATGATTCAAGCTCTCAGAAAACTGTTTGGTCTCATTTGGGAGAGTGGTAGAATACCGACAGAATGGGAAAGAAATATTATAATTCCTATACACAAGAAAGGAAGCCAATATGAATGTGGGAGCTACCGACCTATCTGTTTGAGTGGTACAGTGTATAAACTATACACTAGAGTTTTACAGGAGCAGGCTGCCTTTAGGCCAAACAGACAGACTCATGATCATGTATTTTGCTTGAGAATGATAATAAAAAAGTGTCTGGATAGAGGAAAAGACTTGTTCCTGGCATTCCTGGATCTGAAGGCCGCGTTTGATTCTGTACCCAGAAAAGAAATATGGAAGGCACTACAAGCAAAGCAAGTCCCAAATAAATTGATGAGAGGCATAAAATCTGTGTACAGCAGTCCAAAAGGGTTTGTTAGGCTCAATGGGGAATTGTCCAACCACTTCAGCATGACAAAAGGTATTAAGCAAGGAGATAGTCTGAGTCCACTGCTCTTCATCAATTACATGGACGAGGTTCACAAAATTTGTAAGAGAAGAACCCAAAGAGCGGTAGTGGGTTATTGGAGATTACAGCCAATCATGGCTCAAGCCCTGCTCTATGCAGATGATATTGTATTGATAGAGGATACAGAAGAAAAACTCCAGAATGCAATAGTGGAAAGGAAAGAGGAGCTGGAGAGAAAAGGTATGCATCTAAATGTGGAGAAGAGCAAGGTCATGCATGTGGGAAAGACAGAAGAACAGAGGTTGGAAATCCAGTGTAATGAGAGGAGAATGGACCAGGTCAGTGAGTATGAATACCTTGGAGAAATTATAGATAGAAACGGAAGGATACACCAAGAGGTGTTGAATAGAGTCAAGAAGGCGAACCAAGTGTATTACTCAATATGCAATACAATTGTGGGTAAGAGAGAGGTGAGCAGACATGCAAAGCTGCAAATATTCAAAACTGTGTTCTTGCCCACAATGCTGTATGGAGCAGAAAGCTGGACCACCTTGGATAAGCACATGAGTAGGGTCACAGCAGCGGAAATGCGCTACCTCAGAAGAATAGTGGGTAAAAATAGGAGAGACCGTATTCGAAATGAAACTGTGAGGCAGGACTTGGAGGTGAGGCCGGTGAGTGGGATACTGGAGGAGAGGCAGTTGAAGTGGCTGGGGCATGCAAGCAGGGCTGATGAAACAAAGAAAATAAGACAGTTCCATGAAGCCAAACCGGAGGGAAAAAGACCAAGGGGCAGACCACGGCTAGCATACCAGGATTATATGGAGAGGTTGGGGGAGATGCGAGGAAGGAGTTGGCGGGAGATGCGGAGAATGATGGGCGATAGACTGGAGTGGAGACCGAGGACCAAAACCACCCGACGCTGAGAGGCAGAAGGGTTCGATGGAGAAGAAGAAGAAGTGAGATCATCAACCATTCAATGGGATGAAGGGCTAGCTCTATGGTTCAAATCAAGTTTTATTCAATGTCAAAAGATTGTATGTTTAACCAACGTGGTTCTAAAGATAGCAAAATTTGTATATATTTTTTATTTGGTCAAGTGTCAAATAAACCTATTTGAATAAAAGATATAAAATAGAAATATCAACTGAAATCGGTGGATTTAATTTTCTTTAAAAGCAGTGTTATCTCTTGAAATTGTCACATAATGTCAATACTGAATTTTGTATGTGACCTGGCACTGGCTTATGTACTGATGTAGCCTACTCTGGCTCAAATAAAATCATTGAATCACATTGGTCATTGATATTTTGGGCAATTTAAATTGGGCTATTAGGCTTGAAATTCACCTATCAAATGGGAGTATTCCCAATATATATATATATATATATATATATATATATATATATATATATATATATATATATATATATATATATATATATATATATATATATATATATATATATATATATATATATATATATATATATATATATATATATATAGTAATACACAATTACACGTGTGACAAATGTATATTATCGATGCCTTCAATTTCCTCCTCGATTTCGACCTGATTTTTGTGACTGCCAACTCCCGAACATACCGTTTACGATTTTGTTACCACGAATGAAGGATATCGACAGTGAAGCTTCCTTATTTAGTGTTGTTTTTGGACAGTTATTTTGAAGTTTTATAGATAATAAACAAAGCCTAATAAACAAACAATAGATGGCGATTTAAATTCCGATGATATAGGACAAATATTGTTTTGTGATTCTGAAATTGATGAGGATAGTGGTTCAATTCACAACAGTGACATTGCTTCAAATATAGGTGAAGAATTTGAGAATTTAATACAAGATGAATTAGGAGACAATCATGAAGAATACAGTGATTATGAAATAGAGTCTAATGAAGTTACAGAAGATGAAACAAATGAGGAAGTGGGTGCATTCGAACAATTACAAGAAGTTGAAGAAATGGATGCTTTTTATTTACTGCAAAACTTGTACTAGCAATCCTGGGCTGCATATTGGTGTTTGTTTTGAGAAGTACTATTCATCAATAAAAATCAAAGACTAAGATAAACGAGAAAAAGTTTTTGTCTGGATGTAGCATGACTGGAAAGTCCTACTTTGTAACTATACTGTCCACCGCTCGTAACTTGTCTTCTGAGGTCTGAGGCGTAGGGGGAAAATGAACGAGTGGCGCCATGTTGTTGACGACTCGGTAGTGTGACTACAAACCGTGCTCACTAATAAAGCTATTCACCATTCAGCTTTCAGTTTTGTTTCCGCAGCTGACCAGAGTAAACGTCGAAATGTTGTGTTATTTTTTTCATTAAGTTAGTAGCCGTTTTAAAATAGTTATTAAAATAGTTATAGCGATTTATTAAATTAGTTTTATAATTGTTATAGTGATTTTGTGGAACTAGCATTTTTATAATGTCACAGACTGGGGAAACTTCTAATTGTCACGACATGGATGTACATTTAAATTTATTTTTATTAAAAAATATGTTGGATGAACAATATAGAAAACCAATAGAGAGTAACTTAACCATTATCCCTGTTATATTGTCATAAAATCCACCCTTTTTAGTACATCATATAATAAGTCTAAGCGAAGTGATATTCAGAAAAAACAATGATTTTTTTAGTTTCATCGAAAAAGTTGAATTCTGAGTTGAAAGTTGAACTTGAATCTTAAACTCTATTATTTTATGTAACGACTAAAAAAGTTAGGATGTAATTTTACTTATAGATCGCTGGTTAAATTACAAATTTGGTGGGATGGAAATTGCTCAATTATTACATTTCGTCCCTGTAATTGCAAAAGGGCGTATCGTCGGTGTACTGAAAAAGTGACCACTGGTCACTTTTTGCCGAAATTGGGGTTTTGTGACCAACAGTACAATACTACGGTAAACTTTCCATGGAAAAATGCTCAAGTCGATATCTCAACGTCTAAGGGCCTAAAAAGCATAAAAATTGTTTTGACCAAGTCTCTGTTTCAAGATTATTATGCAGCTGTAAATGACCATCTGGATTTGATCATTTTCTACTGATGTAACCTTTAATAGAACAATACTACAAGTAGTTCTGCCCAAGTCAACTTGATAACTTTCTCATGCAATGATCTCTGCGTTTTTCTTGTGACCAACTTGACTTGGTCAATTTTTGTTGGTTGATATTTTGTAGAATTGTACAAAGGCTGCAGAAGTGTAAGTTCATGTTTCTTGTTGCTTCAGTTTGATTTTTATGTAGTTTAAAAAGGATGAGCAGTTGTAAACCATTTTATAGTCAACGAGGATCTAAATTAGTAGATCTTGCAGCAAAGCAGATAGAAAATGAAGCAGCTGATAGAGGTAAGAACACTGTTTTTATTACAATGCTGCATGGAAATCAAATTTTGAGGTTAGTTTCGTATATTATTATTATTTTGTGTTTCTAAATAGAATTCTCTACTAATAATACAGTCATCGTTGTCTATAACACTGTTTGTTGTCAGAAAAGATATTACATAATAAGCCTAAGCAAGCTTGGTTTGTTTTTTCTCAGATTGTGAGGCAGCAGAAATTGAAGGGCCTAGCAGTAACAACCCAATCTCAACTTTGGAACATGAATTGATAGAACTGGGTGTGATAAAGGCCAAAAATGAAGAAGATTTTACTTATAAGGGTAAGGATAATGTTTTCACTGTTATTTATTGCTCTCTGTTACAGACAAATTAATATTGTTCACTGTTTTTTGTCAGAAGATTGTTTTCCACCAATTGGCCTAAGCATTCTTGGTTTGTTTTTTCTCAGATGGTGAGCCAACAGAAATTGCAGAGTCGAACAGTAGCAACCCAATCTCAACTTTGGAACCAGAATTAATAGAACTGGTGTGGTACAGGCCGAAAATAGAGCAGATGTTACTGATAAAGGTAGAAAAAATGTTTTCACTGTTATTCATTGCTCACTGTTACAGTCAAATATTGTTTACTATTTGTTGTCAGAAGAAATGTTATTCAATAATAAGCCTAAGCAAGCTTGGTTTGTTTTTTCTCAGATGGTGAGCAAGCAGAAATTGTAAGGACTAGCAATACCAATCCCATTTCAACTTCGGAACTAGAATTGATAGAACTGGTGGTGATACAGGCCGAAAATGGAGCAGATATTACTGATAAAGGTAGAAAAAATGTTTTCACTGTTATTCTTTGCTCACTGTTACAGTCAAATATTGTTTACTGTTTGTTGTCAGAAGAAATGTTATTCAATAATAACATATTTGACTGTAACAGTGAGCAAAGAATAACAGTGAAAACATTTTTTCTACCTTTATCAGTAATATCTGCTCCATTTTCGGCCTGTATCACCACCAGTTCTATCAATTCTAGTTCCGAAGTTGAAATGGGATTGGTATTGCTAGTCCTTACAATTTCTGCTTGCTCACCATCTGAGATAAAACAAACCAAGCTTGCTTAGGCTTATTATTGAATAACATTTCTTCTGACAACAAATAGTAAACAATATTTGACTGAAATCATTGCCTGGGCAAGAACTCCAACTTAGGCTTCATCAACCAGAAGCATCCTCAATAAAGTAAATTATTATACTCAAGCTAACTTCAAGCCTGAATTTTGGAAAATAGTAGGCTATGTCTTATCCAATAAATAACTTTTCAACTTCCATTCTACTGGGTTTTCTACTGTTGCAGGGGTAACCCTATCTGAATAATAATTTTATAAAAAGTTAATAATTTGAGCTGTCAATTCTTCACCTATTAAATAGAATGATTGTTCTTATTGTTGCAGATGAGTTGTTCCTACCTGTTGCTGAGGATGCTATTCTACTAGAAGTCGACAATCTACCACTTTTTGCTATAGAGGAAATCAACGAACAAGCAGTTGAAATACCTAGTATTCTTCCATCCAAGAAAGAGGAACTACCTACTGCTAGACCTAGTCGAGAAAAGAAGACACGAGGAAGGGAAAAAATTCAGGATATTTTGAAACAGACTGATGATAGCATAAATGACCGTTTATATTCTTCTGATTCAGATAATTATCTGCCTAGTTCGAGCTCCAGTGACGAAGAATCTCCAGCTCCAAGAGTTCTAGAAGATACTATTGTTGAAGACAACACTTGCTCAGAAAAAAAGAAACGTTGGAAAGGTGAAAATATAAATCCAAGGGACTGGGAGAGAAATGTCTCTGCAGCTAAAAGAATGAGAGGAGAAGCCTATTTTGGATTGAAAAAGCTACAATATGAAGATGGCCCAAAATATAGGTTTAATAATGAGAGGAAGGAAAGAGAACTTTTAGGAAGATGCAGTTGCAAAAATGGAAAAAACTTGTGTAACAAAATAACAGATCAGGACAGAAACAAGTTGTTCACAAATTTTTGGAAAAATATTGATAATTGGGAAACAAAGCGAGCTGTTGTTGTATCATTAGTGGATAAATCTGAACCAAACTACCGGCGTAGAGACACTGACATTGAAAATGCCCGAAAAAATGTGGCTTTTCAATACCACCTCAAAATGGGCAATGAAAAGATAAAAGTATGCAAGAAGATGTTCTTGAATACATTTTGTCTGGGGGAAAAGTCAGTAAGATCATGGGTACTGAAAGGGTTACTTGACCAACCAGTTCAAACAGCAATCATCCAAGATGAACCTCAGCCCATGATTGAGAATGCTAATCTTTCTGAGCAATCAAAAAAATATACTGAAAAGAGGGATGGGATCCGTCAGTTTTTGAATTCTCTTCCTAAAATGGAATCTCATTATTGTAGAGCTAAAACATCAAAGGAGTACCTGGAACCTAATTGGGAAAGTAAATCTCAATTATTTAGGGAATATTCACGTGTCTGTTCTGAGAAGAGCACTGAACCTGCCTCACGAGCTCTTTTTTATAGAGTTTTCATTTCAATGAAGTTAGGATTCTTCTCACCTAAGAAGGATCAGTGTTAAATGTGTATTTAACATAAATTGGGGAAGATTTCTGAAGAAGAGTTCATGAAACATCAAAACAGGAAAAAAGGAGCTAGAAAAGAGAAGGACATTGACAAGAAGAAGTCAGAAGAGAACAGCAATTCATTGGTGGTTACAGTGGATGTTCAAAAGGTTCTAACATGTCCCAACATTAGAGCATCGTCATCCTATTATAAAACTAAACTTAAAGTACACAACTATTCTATTTTCAATCTAGCAAATCATGATGTCACATGTTACATCTGGCACGAGGGAAATGGGCAACTGGACGGTGATGTCTTCGCCTCGATGTTAGTAAGATACCTCAATAAACAAAAAGAACATAATCCAAATATAAATTAAGTTATAATTTGGAGTGACGGTTGTACCAACCAGAACCGATGCGAAACAGTGGCTAACGCTCTCTTGTATTTTTCTGTTAAAAACAAAATTACAGTTTTCCAAAAATATCTCGAGGTGGGACACACCCAGATGGAGGTGGACAGTGTCCACAGCTTGATTGAACAAAAAATAAAAAAACGCGAGCACTTTGTACCAGCTGATTACGTTAGGGATATCAGGGATGCGAGAAAGGAACCAAGGCCATATCATGTAGAAACACTCAATTATAAAGACTTCTTCAAGTTTTCTGATGGGTACTATAAAAGTATTCGGCCAGGAAATAAAAAAGGCGATCCCTATGTGACTGATCTAAGGTGCCTCAAGTACACATCTGATGGCCATATTTGGTACAAATTGGATTTTTGTGAAGAATGGCAGTTACTAACTAGGCGACCGAAATCAATCTCCAAAGTTTACTGTGAAATCAAATCTCTTTACACGAAGCCAGTTCCTATAACTGCAAGAAAATTTAGGGACTTGCAGGACCTGAAAAACCTTATGGAAGACGATTATCATTTTTTCTACGATAATTTATGCCATGAAGATTAATTATAATTAATCTTCATGGCATAAATAGTTGGCATTTGGCTAGTGGCATTAATCTAGTAGGCAATAGACTACTAGAATTAGAATTAGCCTACTACTAGAATTATTTTTCTGAAAGAGAAATAATTTGAAAGAAAACTCTAGTAGAAGGCTAATTCTACTATTCTAGTAGTCTATTAAATAATTATCCACGAGACTAGAGACTACTAGAATTATAATTAGCCTAATACTATAATAATGTTTCTTTCATGTACTTGTAATAACTTGTTTCACAAGCTAGTCTAATGATAAATGGAATGAAATATTGATGAAAAAGATAAGAGAATAGCCTCCATCATAGATAGTGAGAACCTATTTGTAGATTATTGATTGATGTGTTATTTGATCAACTTCATGATAAAATAAAACCCAATTTGAAGTTGTCTATTGCACTTTAATAACATTCAAGATACTGGACCGGTTTCGTTGCCTAACTGGTCACATGAAAATGTACTGTTGAAAATGTAACCAGTTGAGCCACGAAACATGTCCAGTATCTTGAATGTTATTAAAGTGGAATATTGGACAACTTCAAATTGTGTTTTATTTTAGATGATGAAAAAGTAAGTAGGTAAGAAAATAAAAAGTAGGTAATGAAAAAGTAAGTAGGTAAGAAAATAAAAAGTAATTCATTCTGCATAAATGTTTTGCCAAAAATGTACTTCTTACAAACGAAAATTTATTCTCCCAGCTTTGTCTTTTATTCTGTAAGTATTCATTTATTAGTTCCTGGTCTATAGGCTGAATAATATTTAGTTATATATATTATTTCGAATTATTATAGGAAAAAGAAGTGTTACTTGTGTTTCATTATCTCTTACATCTCAGGATTTGTATAATATACCAAACTCTCATAGATTCAAGTGAAAGTCAAGAATTCATAATTATTTTTTCAAGTTTACACTAATTTATAATAAAAAGAAAGATAAAAACCTTGAAGTTTGCTTTTTATTGATATTTTTCCTCATCTGAATCAAGAGTTCTAAAAGAACCATTTCATTATTAAAGTCGTATGTTAACAAAAATTTCTCTACTTTGAATCAAATTGTCTTATGTCTGTGTCAAAATGTCGTATGTAAATATATACTGGTAGTTTCAATTACAAAAAGTCGTAAGTGCATGAAAAACACAAAATGCGTAAAGTTAAAGCTATAAATACCATACAATATCATATTACATAACAAATATAAGCTCCAGAATCATTTCAGAAGTTATTGAATGGAAGAGTAATATTTTATAAAGTTTTTTTGCTCTCCTGAAAAGTGGCATTTTTGACATACGACTATTTGCAATTACAGGGACGATTTGGCGAAGGCAAATAGACCACAGCGTTTGTGTACTCGCTACCTGGCTCTCCAGTGTCATATGTCACGCCTAAAACTAGATCGACTGCATTTCTTCCAGAGGCCAAGTTACGAGCGGTGGACAGTACAGGGTGGGTGAAAAGTCCAAGAACGGCTACCCGTTCTCGAAAGGTTAACCGAAAGGTTACCTTTTCGCTGCGTAATTCGACTACGGTCGAATAGACAATTTATCCCTTGAGTGGGTAATTCGACTTTAGTCAACATCAATTAAAAAATTTCTCCTTTGGCAGCGATTTTCGACTGAAATCCCAAGTGAGGAAAATTATTTCATTTCATGTCTGTATCGTGCTGCAGCCTAGTGAGATGCTTGCAAACTAGGAGAAGTCACATGTGTTTGTTTATGTTTTCAAGGCAGTGGGCAGTGTAAAAGACATCCGCGGCGTGTTTGGATATTATTTCTAACGCTTTATTTTGTGTTTAGTTTTCTACAAAGTTCATTAAATTATAGTTATAGTGTAAAAGTAGTGAAAATAGTGTACAATAGTGTTTAGGTGATAGTGTAAAACTCATTAGTAGTGAATGAAGGAACATTTTTGTTAGGTAAAGTACAACATTGTTATTAGGTTATATTCTTTCTAAAAATGGCAAGCCCTTTGTTGGACAATGACATTCTAAACTATTTGGAGACCAATGAAGATTCAGATATAGATTACGAACTTTCATCTAATGATGAATAAGACAATTCAGATGATGAAACAATTGAAGAAAGTATCCCTGTAGCAGGTTCGTCGTCTTGTAGTGGTAGCCGCCATAAGAAAACAATAGCCAGTGACATTACATGGAGTACTGTAAACGTTTCTGATGGTCCTCATTTGATATTAGACAGCATTCCACAATATTCTGGACAATCTTCTATAAAATTCCCAAAACACCTAACTCCCACAGAATCATTTCATTTATATTTTCCTGAAGAAATTTATGAACATTTTGCTGAACAAAGTAACATATATGCCTTGCAATGTGTTGATGCTACCTATGGCATACCAAAGAGGTCTAGACTCCATCAATTAGAAGAATTCACAGCAAATCAAATTCAAGCTTTTGTTGCAGCTCAAATTGGGATGGGTCTAACAAAAAAACCAGCTGAGGACTCATTTTTTCAGGATAGTTTTTGGTTGACAAAAACCCCTGGTGTTAGTAGAATTTTCAAAAGAGACAGCTACAGACTTCTAAAAACATTTATCATTTCAACGACAATGTTAATCAAATCCCTAAAGGACAGGTAGGATACGACAAATTATTCAAGGTTAGGCCTCTGCTTGACATCACATCCAAAAAATATATGGAGAGCTACACTCCTGGTCCAGCCATTGCCATTGATGAAAGCATGGTAGAATTCAAAGGTAGGCTTTCATTCAAGCAGTACCTCCCCTCCCTCCAAACCCTCTTCTAAATGGGGAATAAAGGTGTGGTCCATGTGTGATTCATCTAATGGTTTTATGCTAAAATTCAGGATCTACACAGGGAAAGAGACAATGAATACTGATGATGGACTAGGAGCAAGGGTTGTGAAAGACCTGATTTCAGACCTCACATTCAGTGGTAGGACAATTTATATGGTCAATTTTTATAGTAGTGTAGGATTGTTCAGTGACTTGAAGGACTTAGGTCTTGGTGCATGTGGGACAGTGAGGGCTAATAGGAAACATCTCCAAGCCAGTATGAGAACATTGAAACAAAAAAAGGGGGAATTGCCAGCTATGTGGATAAATGAAGATAAGTCTGTTATTGCATGTACCTGGCAGGACACAGGGAAAGTAAATATGTTGTCCACTGTGGGGGATACGAATGTAACAGTTGTGACCAGTCGCTCAAAAAGTGGGGATAGGAGACAAATGAAACCAAACATTCAAATTTTATACAATAAAATGGGTGGGGTCGATCTTTTCGACAAATTTTCAACTACTTATCGTAATGCTCACAAGAGCATGAAATGGTACCAGCCAATCTGGCACTTCTTGATTGGAGTTAGGTTAGTAAATGGCTGCATTGCCTATAACATGCAGGAAAATGTGAAACCTCTGACTCACAAACAATTTCGAGAAGCAGTAATTGATGGTTTGCTAAAAAATCATGAAATGATCACCCCAAAAGTTTGCCGTGGCAGGAGGTTGAGCGATCCCCTATCTACTCAACGTTTGTCTGGTAGGATTCATTTCATTGACCAATTTCCTGACAAGTCGCATAAACCAAATTGTGCAGTTTGTGCTATTATGCCATCATCCTGCAAAATGAAAGGGAAAGGTGCATGTAAGAGAAAAAAACCACCTATTTTTGCAAGACCTGTGCTGATAATCCTCCATTATGCATTGTTCCATGCTTCGAAACCTATCACTCCAAAAGAGATTTCAAAAAAGTATGCAAATGCTAAGAAATAAGTTGATACAAAAAATTTAAATATTGGATAGTTGAAATAAGCAGTTTTAGGATACGGCTACTGATAGGAATTAGTGATTGGGGATAGAAGATTAGGATCAATTTTGGGGTTAGTGAATAATTTATAATGAAAATAAGTAGAGTAGATAGTGGAGATGTGTTATCACCTGAGTTAGGAAATGGAGAAACAATGTTGTGATAGTGCAAAAAACATGATGATAGTCGAATCTTGTGATGCCTCCAAAAGCTGATTTTGCGGATCTAATGTAGTGGTGAGTTATCAAATTTTTGTGAGCATGCTATTACTTTATTGTTAGTAGATGTACCATATGAATAATTTATAATACTATTAAATTTCTTACATTTCTGAACGATTCCAGAGAAAAACCCACTTACTATCATTATTTGACATCCAGCAAAATTTTATAATCGTAAAGCTAAATTACAAGAAAAAAAAAAAAAATGACCAAAAATGAAGGGGGGAATATATTTTATGCATTTTTTTCACATAATATGGTACTCCAAGAGGTAACAATGGATAATAATAAGAGAAAAAATGAATAAAAGAAAAAAAATTACCCTTCATAATTACAATTTATGGAAGATGACTTGAAAAAAATTACGGAGCGAAGCCTACATTAGTTTCATCATTTGCACGCATATCGATATCTCTATCCGTTCAGGAGATATTCACATTATTAATCAATATCATGCATATCAGAAATGAAATACATGTGAGTAGTATTGATTAATAATGTGAATATCTTCTGAACGGTTTGAGATATCGATTTGCGGCTTTCACCATTCAATTTTTCTTGAAATTTTGAAAAAATCATTCAGGTAAGTTCATAATATTCCAAGTAGACTAAACAATAGTTACGGTATTAACTTACTAGTAGAGTTTTGTAGCCCAATCGAAATCAAATAAAACGTTAAACACATTATGTACACTCTTGATGTATTTCGTTTCAACATAATGTAGGCTACCATTCGGTAAACTATCTATTGATTTGGTGATTTGAAATACGCATTAATTTCACGTACGCTAATAAATGAAAATTCCAATACCAATACACTAGGTAGGCTTTGCCTTATAGCTTAGTACCTTTGTGTAGGCCTACCAAACAAAAAACTATTTGTCTCAAGAAATTATCAATATTAATAATAATTCAATTAGTTTTAAAACTGCAATTTTCAAAGTGCACAGTCAAATATTCAAATGTTTACAATTGCCGGTTTCAGCTCATCTCATACCACCGCTCTGAATCAGTTTGCTTTCATTACTGTGGAGATACTGTGTGATTATCCATTTAATCAATTGTTTTTTTTAAAACACCAATCATCTTCTATTATATTCAGAATCTGCACAAACCAAACAGGTAAATTGTGTTCATAATATTTTAAGTAGACTAAACAATATTTATTGACTTACTGTAGAGTTTTGTAGCCTAATCGAAATCAAATAGCAACTAAGTTACACGCTTTCGATATGTCTTTTATTTCATTTCAACATTATGTAGGCTACATCTAGTCACCACCCATTGAATTCGATTATAGCTGAAACCAGCCAGAATAATCTGACATTGTCAAAAATCATCCCCTATTTTTTAACAACGAAATTTTGGAGTAGTTTTTTTGAAAAATTCTGAATTTTTTATTGTTGTTTTTTTTGTTCATCTTGAGTGGAATCTGGTGGAATGGGCGATTTTCGATTTTTTTCCTTTTTTTTGGGTTGAAATTTAGGGGTTAAATTCTTTGTTGTTGAGGTATTGGAATTATAATAGTAGAATTTTCTCAACGAGGATCGAGAGATTGCTTTAAGGCGATGAAAAAACATATTTGGCATTTTTTTCTAAAATCAACCCCTATAGAGTTATTGAAAACTTCCGGAACACTAAAAACCACCCCTAAAATCAGCTCTCTGACTAAATGAGATAAATTTGGTTTTGATGGGTGAAACTAGAAGAGAACGTTGGCGCATTGAAAGATCTGTGTCGATGAAAGACAACCGATCAAAAAAGTGTCGGGAGTGGTCTTTTTGGGGGTTGAAATTTTGACATTTATCAAATTTTCATATTTTTGGAAAATTAGAAACCCTATCTTGTAGAGTTTTCAAAAGTGAACATTTTATGTGAATTAACTTTTTCACGATTAATCAACCTTTCCGGAGTTATTAGCATTTTTTGAAAAATTCAAAATGGCGGATTTCAAAATAATTTGAAATAATTGAATTTTGAAAATTTTGACATAATGAGCTTAGATTTTTGAACAAATAACTCCTTAGACGCGAAACTGTAGGAACAACCCTTATGAAGATAGGGAGGAAAAATGAGTGCAGAAAACGCCAGAAATTGAGAAAATTCAGTAACTCTGAGACAATCGAGCCCATTAAACAATCAGATGGGCAAGCGAAGCAACCATCTTTTGGATGGGCATTCAATCCACCTTCAAACTTTGGCGAGCGGAGCGAGCCACCCAGCGAGCGAAGCGAGCCTGTCTACCTCTCCTTCGAACTTTGGCGAGCCACTTAGCAAGGGAAGCCAGTCCGTTCACTCCACCCTTAAACTTTGGCGAGCGGAGCGAGCCACTCGGCAAGCAAAGGAAGCCTGACCACCCTTTGTTTCAAACTTTGGCGAGCGGAGCGAGCCGCTAACTTTACTTTTAATTTTTGCCGAGCGCAGCGAGCCACTCAGCAAGCGAAGCGAGCCAGAATCAAGCCATGAATAAACATAAAACATGACACTGGTCAAGCGAAGCAAGCCTTTCCACTTCAGTTTCAACATTGATGTGTGGAGGGAGAATTTGGCCAATAGTGTAGTCATGACAGACAGTAGTTCAGATGTGATGTATCAATAGTACTTCATGTCACAAGTCTGTTAATGATAATTTACAGCATTATACACAGATAATCTTACAACTTATACCATAAAAACATTCCAAACAACCCGACAGGGCAACCGGCCGGGGGTGCAGGGGGCGGAGCCCCTGCCGATACGCGAAGCGCCGAGTTTTGAAAAAGAAATTATAATCGGGGGCGGGCTGCTGAGGGCCACTGAGTGTTCGGAGGGATTGATGAGCTTTTTGGAGAGGTTTAATGGTGGCTGTTGAGAACCGGTCATCGGATACCATGATTCCTATAATCAAGGAGTACTTACATAGAACCAGACTCAACAATCGTGTCGGACTATTGGAAAGCTTATGATTGTTTAAAAGGAGAAGGCGTTGATCACTTGAGAGTGAACCACAAAATGAATTTTGCTGTCCCACTTTGAGGAGCTCACACGAACAAGATTGAAGCTTCTTAGAAATTACAGCCTACTGTGGGACAATAATTGTCCATGACTTATTCATGAATTATTCATGACTGTGGTGACACATGATTTTGTGTCAGAAGAGAGCTTTGCAAACAACTTTCAATCTGGGTAAAATGGTTTCCTGCAAGCCATTCTTTAAAAGAACGGCGACTTGACTCTGCCCTGTATATTCATGCTGCTGGCTCTGACATATTTATCAAAGATAACATGAAACAATTAGATCCAAGATGCGATTTACATGAGCACTATACTAGAGAGTACCATCAAATAAATACAGGGCGGGTACAACTCTCAAAAAAGCAAAAGATGTATATATACCGCAATAAAATTATTTAATAAACTACCTGAGAGTACCCGTAATAAAAATTCTAAATCGATCAAGTTCACAATTTCTAAATTATTCAAAGATAGGGTTTTTTATTCGATTGAGATGATGGCAACTGAAATTTCATTTTAATATTTGAAGACGTCTATTATAATAATTGTCCAAAATATCATACAAACAATACAGCAAAGATTTAGATGATATAAAAGTTTCGTATTCAATGATAATCAAAATAAGTTTTCCAATAATTATTCGATTCAGTCGTTGAATATAATATTTTATCAGTTTATCTATATTCCTTGATTAATATTTCACAAAATTCGGATGTGTTGAATTGACAGTGCCTTATATAACTGTGAAGAAAACCAAGTACCCATATAAATAATCACCATATAACGTTTTAGCCTATTATGTGTATTATTCTATGTTAATTATTTTCTGTGCTTGTATCAAGTATTCAAATGACTACTTGTACAAAATTTGTATGACTATATATTCTGACTTTGCCTTGTTTACAATTTTTTGTATTGTTGGCTGTAAATATAAATTGAATTTGAATTCTTGGGCGCGGCAAAGGCAACTTTGCGTTGCAACTTTGTCTGACACATCGTCAGGAAGAAAGCTTTACTTCCTGGCTATTTATCGAAGTATGTATTCATGAAATCATGCAAATTGAGGAAAGTTGACTGCTTAACAGTTTTGTAAGGAAGCAGGAAATTTATATGACCCTGGAAAGCCAAAATATGAGGAATCCGATGATACTGATGATCTGGAATTCATTGATATGAACTGAATTAGTATTTGATCAGAACTAATGGGCCCCAAAGCTTATGGTAGTGATTGATTCAAAATCAACACTATTGTTTGAAATTCTTTCTTTTTTTGCTCCTTCAACTAAATTTAGCTTATTGTTTGTTTCAGAGATGCCACGAGATTATAAATGACAATCAGTGTCAAGGAAATATGTGGATTACACTGCGGAAAAGCTGGAGGAGTGTCTGAAAGCTGTATGGACCAAAGAAATGACTCAACGTCAGACAGCAGAACACTTCAACATCCCCAGATGAACAGATATAAATACATTGAAAGGTGGTGAGAAAAAAACATGGTCATCCATTTACGTTCAATGAAGAGGAAGAAAACAATTTTGTGACATTCAGTGAATTTGGATTCCCTCTAGGCATCTTCGACTTGAAAATGGCAGTCAAAAACTATTTTTCTCGAGTAGGGCGTATTTTTCGCAAATTCAAAAACAACACTCCAGGAGTGGAATGGGCTATGAGTTTTCACAAACATCACAATAAGCTTTCAGCAAGACTGGCAACAAATATCAAAAGGGCAATAGCTAGTATAAATGAAGGGATTCTGGAATTTCAACGAGACAAATTTAACAGATAAACCCGCTAAGAAAAAAGTTTTATGTAAAAGGGGAATGAAATATCCAGAAAGGATATGTAATACTTCAAAGAGTAGCATTTCACTCATGATTTGTGGCAATGATATTGGATAGAGTCCTTCCTCCATATGTGGCCTACAAAGCTCAAAACCTCTGGAATTTGTACTGAAAATGGGCCACTGGCTTTTTTTTAATAAATAAATGGTAATTTCCCAAAAAAAAAACTAAAACTACCACATTAATTACATAAAATATTGGATATTTTACAATTACATAAAATGGTTAGTTTCATAAATTTCTTATACTCCATTAGACTGCAGGTATAATGTTTGCCAGAGTGGTTGGTTCAATGCAATATGCTTTGAAGATTGATTTGAAACTATATTGTTGAGAAGACTAAAAAAAAAACAGAAAGGGAAAAAGTTTGTGGTGTGTAATAATTTATCATCACACTTCTTTGTTAACACTTTGGCTACCATGTTTACAATATAATATAAATATGGTCACAACTAAGTTTCATGACAGCCCATGTGTGCAAAACTTGGACACATTCATTGATATGCACAGCCCATGTGTCCAGATTTTGTACACATTCCAAGCTATTTCAATAGGGAACATCCGTCTGTGTCCATATTCTGCACACAGCTTCATAGATCGGGCCCTGGCCAATAGAAATATGCTACTGGTCTCGTGCAGTTGGTATCACTGGGTGTGATTCTAACCTCAATTTGAAATCACCTGTTTTCATGTCACTAGTAGTGTTTCAAGCAAGGAGCTTGAATATAGTTAACTGGTTTACTATATTCTAGCTCGTTGGTTTCAAGTGTGTGTTTTCTACTGGTAAACAAGCCATGAATATCGGAAGTTTTGATTGTTTATTGTTGTTTGCATTGAGTTACCGGGTTTATCGCATATAAAATCGTGTATAATAAATTCCTAACTTGGTAATTTATTTGTTCTATTGACTTTTTTGTTTTTATTTTATGACAGTTTTATGAATAATGGATAGACTTAGTAATGAAGAGGTTAGGCGATGTTTAGAATCATCTAGTGATGAATTATTCAGTGATGATACAGATAATGATCCAGATTGGGATAATTACACGAGTGATTCTTCTGATTCTACTGAAGAGCCAAGCAGAAAGAGAACGAAATTTGGCAGTATTGAAAGACTAGAACGTGACACGGAAATTGATGTTATACCATCCACATCCAGAACTGACTCGCATGAAAATATCATTGCTGCAACTACAGACAACAACGACAAAAAACCACATCATCAATCAATCCAGTACCAGAACATTTTATGGGAGGATATAAAAGGTAATTTGAACGACTTCTCTGCTCATTTACCAGAAGTGATCGGCTTCCAGCCTTCATTCTTGTCAAAACGTTCAGGTGATGAACCAGTTGATTTTTTCTCATTATTTGTGCCTGATGAACTTTTGAATATTATTGTAAAAGAGACAAATGAATATGCAACGCAGAAAATAGTTGATGGTATAGTGAATTCTTCCATAACCGAGCATTCTATTCTATCAAAATGGTCTGATGTAGATATGAAAGAAATGAAAATCTTTTTTGTCTTCTTTTGTGGATGGGGCTTGATAAAAAACATCTATAAAGAAATATTGGTCGACAAGCATGCTCTATTCCAATGAATTAGTAAAGAATGCTGGTATGTCTAGAAATAGATTTGAAGCAATACTGAGCATGATTCATTTTTCCAATAATGAAGAATGTGTACTGGGGATCGATTGTTCAAAATCCAGCCATTGATTGACATATTGAATGAAATATTTCATGATGCATTTATACCATACAAACAGCTATGTATTGACGAATCTTTTGTGCCTTTTCGTGGAAAAATATTTTTTCGCCAGGGAAAAAGACATACATACGGCATGAAACTTTTCAAGTTGTGTGCTAAAGGTGGTTTCACTCATCGCATTTCTCTCTATGGTGGAAAAAGTAGCTCTAAACTGACGGGTCGTCCTTTCACTCAAGAGGTGGTTATGAATCTTGTATCTCCTTTTCTCCATTGTGGTCGTGAACTCTATACGGATAATTTCTACACTTCAGTTGAACTCGCCCATGAATTACTGAAACACAAGACACATCTCACTGGGACTCTGAGGAAGACTAGAAGACACTTACCAAAATCTGTAGTGAATGCCAAACTGAAGAAGGATGAAGTCATAGCATTACAGAGTAGTATAGATGTTATTGTTGCTAAATGGAAGGACAAGAGAGATGTGCTATTCTTCTCAACTTGTCACATTCCTGAGATGGTTGACAAAATGAACAAGTATGGAAAAGTTACCAAAAAACCATTGACTATATTGGAATATAATCAGTCTAAGGCTTTCATTGACCTCTCTGACCAACTTTCCTCATACATCACACCCCTTCGAAGAAGTGTCAAGTGGTACCGGAAAGTTGCCTTTGAGATCCTCTTCAACACTTGTGTTATCAATGCAAGTATAGCACATAAACATGCAACTGGAAAAGCAATGGACATATCATCATTCAGAGAGAAAATCATATTTGGCCTTATCGATAAAACTGATCAAAAAATGCTGAGAAAACAAATCCCCATAGTTTGGAAAGCATAGAACAACGTGGACGCTGTTCAATGTGTTATGAGACTCTTACAAAAACTTTTGGACGGAACCAAGCTGCTAAAAACAGCAAACGAGTAAAGACACGTTGTCCTGGATGTGCTAACCAGAAATATATGTGCAGCAATTGCTTTTTCAGAGTTCACAGTGTTACAAAAAAGTGATACATCTTGAAATGAAATGGAACAATCATTATTTTATTCAGTATATTTTTGTATTCTAATATTTTATGTACTTGCATTATGTTATAACCTCCAATTAGACAATTTTTAAAGATTTTTACACATTTATAGTTGTAATTAAAATTTATTCAAAATACTGATTTCTCTAATGATTATGTATATACAGTCACCACTTTCCAAAATTAGCTGTGTCCATAAGTGGTGCACATGGGCTTGTGGAAAGTATTTATCAAAATTTTTGTACGCCGGGCCCATATGTACAAAATATGGACACATCATCCTGAAATTTGTGAATAAATATAAATTTTTATAAAATTACCATGAATTATCATAAAAAAGTATCAAATTGAACATAAAAAATCAATAAAATTAGTCTGGGCCGGTAAGAAGCTCTCAATAAACAGGCCTGGTAGGGAGGTGAATTACTAGCTCAGCGCTCTGGTAGCCAAAGTGTTTAGTCCTGCAATTATAGCATTTGTCTGTTTGCCCCCAAATAGCACACATTTGACTCAGCCACTTGTCATGACCTTCTTTAGGCCAATAAAGGCAGCTTGAAGGATATAATTTTTTTGAACTTTTTTGAGTCAAAACTTCAGTTATGGAACAATGTAGGTTTTATATATTTGTGGACAAAAAAATGTAGCTACAACATTTATTATTGTTGAGTTGGAAATTTCATACCGGACAGTCGTTGATTTCATTCAGCTGGGAGGGGACTTTTGATTTCTCAGTATTGAGAAAAACGAAACGAAAAATTGGAGGACCTGGAAGAAGGTTCAAATCGATGAGAGCTTTTGTTTGAAGACATTCCTGATTTGAATTGTTCATCTGATTTAGAACTGAAGGACGACGATAATGAAACGATAAGTCCGAAATCAACACTCAGCAAATTCGATGCTGTGTTCAATTCTGTTCTGAATAAACAGAATGAAGCTGAAGATGGTATTGATGAACCAGGTAAGATTTTACAGACAATTGCTAATATTTACTATAATCTTGGTATGAAATTTTCCATACTCAAGTTTTATTCAGTTCTCATGATTGTAAGTCATTAGCCTATACTATTTTATTTATACTTAAGCACAGTTTTTCATGTTAGTCAAAGCAATTGCTGGTAGGCTTATATGTTATATTGTGGCTAATATTATCAAATAATCATGATTTCACAATAATTATTGATATAATATTCTTCTCAGATTGGAAGAGCTGATTCTACAGTCTATTCACTGCCAAACTGCAACAGATATTTTTATAAAAATCATCAGTTGTATATAGGAAATAATAGTCTACTAGACGAATCTGTATGCCTCCCAAAAAGGGAAAACTCTTCGGCTTCAGGAGAATGAATTCCTGACATTCCTAGTACTAAATTTCTTCATGGATTACCACGAACTCCCCTCAAAACTATTACAACACTAATGGAATAATGCTCCTGACCTGTAGTATCTGTAGTTGCAGAGGCAATGACAAGGGATGGATTTGATGAAATTCTTAGTTGTCTACATGTAAATGATAATGCAAACATCCCCCCGAACTGCACAGATAAGCTGTATAAGCTGCGACCAATGATTGAAGCTATGAATGAGTTCTCGAGCAGCTATGATTGAATTGAATTGAATTGAATCGCTGCCTTTATTAAAAACCTAGGAGGGCGAAGTTAGGGCGCAGCCGGCCCTCTCTTACACTTAACCCTCCATACAATTCTAAGTTACAACTAAAACAACATCATAAACAATGAACTAAAGTAAAAGAAAACAATAACTTAGAAAACAAATTAACAAGAAAAAAAATATATAAATATAATAACTATATTTAATTTTTTATTATATTATAATTATTTATAATTATATATAAATATAATAAATATAATAAAAATAAAAAAAAAGAGAAAACTTGAACTCCTTTCGAATTTGAGTACGTAAAGGTGGTTATGCAGAAAGGAAGAAGAGAAAAGTGAATACAGTTGAGAATTTTCAGTCCAAATCCATAGATTATTCCGGTAGAAAGAAAGAAAGAAAGAAAAGAAAAAGGAAGAGAGAAAGAAGGAAGAAAGAAAGGAACCACACACATACACACACACACACACACACATATATATACACTATATAGACTTGAATTACGGGTTAGGGAGCATTCCAGCCGAGTCCACCACCTCTGATCCACCGCAAGACAGCCGCGCCGAACCGGCGACGTCCCTCAACTAGCTTCAGCTCAGCAGGCAAAGAATTCCATAAATTACAGGCTGTCACAAGGAACGACTTATGATGGGACACAAGAGAATAGAGTGTAGACGAATCAATAATTTTATTCAAAGGGAGGAATGCTATGAGACAGTACAACTCGATGGAGCCAATAAAAAGAGGCTACGAGCTATGATGTGTCGCTGACTTGAAAGGTTATAATATTAAATTTTGACTTTCATCAGGGGAAAAATGATAAATTGAAAATTTAGCTTGGGGGAGAGAGTGGTGTTGAGCCTCACTCGAAAGTCCTGGGGATCAAATAGAATAGTATGTTTCGACAATTATTTCAGCTCAGTGGGATTGGTAGAGAAATTGAAGACTGAAAATATTTAGCATGTGGTACAATCCGCCATAATCGGAAGGGTGTACCAGAAAAAATGAAACGAGGAGCACCGAGTCTCAGAGATGGGAATTTTCTTTTTCAAGTGGCAGCACAACAAGGCGATCAATTTCATTTCAAACTATCATGGCACAGATATAACAGAGGTGAAGAGGACTCAAAACGATGGGACAAAGAAAGAGGTGCCGTCTCTGATTAGCAATGAATACAAGGGTGGTGTTGATCAAGTTGACAGGTACAGAGTACTGTATGGTGTCAACAGGAAATAAAAGAAATGGTGGCACAGAATATTTTTTAGTCTCCTAGATATAGCATTCGTCAATACATATTGATCATTTCATGTGAAATGCATGGAAAGCAGCAGTGCTTGATGTCCACCGGCAGGTAGCAATGGGGCTGGATAACTTACAAAGAGACGTTTAGCTGGTGATCAACCAGGGACGTCCGGAACATTGCCAACAAAGAGGCGCAAAGCAGGGTATTCAACATTGAAGGATGTCCGGCTGGGAAACTTGGGAGCTCATTGAGCCAAGTACAATATGGGTTGAGCCAGGTGTGAAGTTTGCGCAATGAAGTTTAAATCGAAACAGACATCTATCTGTTTTCTTTGCAATGTCCATGTAATGTCTGCTGTAATGAGAAATGATAAGAAGAATTGTTTTGCTGAGTACCACGAAATAAAAATTTGAACTAAGGATAAATCAACAATTTTCTTATTCTCTATTAGTCTACGATTTAGTTAATTACTTAGTTATCAGAGATTGACAATGGTGTAATAACCGAAACCGGTCTTTCTAATTATCAATAAATCAGTGGTTTTTTGACAATTTCTTAGTCTTTTTTCATTCAATATGAATAATTACCACAATATCAACTTCTCAACTACACAAAAAGTTACTTTGGTTATTAACTTTTTCATTATTTAGTTGATCAATACAATCAGTTAGGTCAATGGTTGGCTAGTTCAGTTTTTTATTATTTAGTAGATATTTCCTCACATACATTTTGTTTACATTCTATAATATTTTTTTAAAACATGGAATAAATTAAATTCTTCCATCAACAACGATATGAATCACTTATAATTCCCAATTCGAACTACATGATGGATAAGGAGCAAAGTGTATGAATTATGATAACCCAGGTGAGTAAAGCTAAATACAAATTCATGTTTCATATTTCTACCCGTAGATTCCTGGCGAGACGTATGAGTCCCGGATTGGTAGAAGCATGAAGAAAACCTTTATTAAATACTTCATTTCTGTGACATTGAGTCGTAAATGAACAATAAAAACACAAAAATATTCATGAAAATTAGAAAATATATAAATATGTATACTCAGGCTTCAAAGGGTTATATTGAATATGTAATATACCAAATAGAATACAAATGACATATCTAACGGCTACTAGTGAAATTAGCAGGCCAAGTTTATTTCGATAAACCGATCGATATCAAATATCGATACATAAGAAAAACACGTGTTCGGTCTGCTCTCCATGTTTAGGTTGTGGTACGATTACACTGGAAAGAACTTCAACGCTTTTGTTTCCTGTGGAAGTTGAAATGATATATTGCTTCTAGTTTTTGATAGAACTATGATCATTTTTGAAATTTTTATACCTTTTAAATTCATATTTTTTTAGTGCGGCCCGTGAGATGAATTTAGGTTAGTAATGAAGCCCACTGCTTTCAAAAGGTCCTGCTCTAGATCGTAAAAAAATAGAAGATGATTTGTTTTTATTTTGCCTAATGGAATCGGAAGAGGAGGAGAACAAGGAGAGACAGCTGTGGGTTCATCCAATAAACAAGAAGAGAGACACTGTTTCTCTACCATATTTTTCCTGATTTTTTAAAGGACAATCAAAAAATGTTCCAATATTTTAGGATGTCTCCAGAAAATTTTTATGAACTTCTGAATATGTTAAGACCATTGTTTGAAAACAAAATATAAACTACAGAAGACCTAGCGCACATCGCGCCGCTCAACCACAGAAGAAAAATTCCACTCCGTATTCCGTATGCCGAGAGTTCCGGCAGCGGAATAATTCGCCGCGCCTCGCTCAAGAGAAGGAATCACTGGATCATATCCTCCTACCTTATGTCTAAGAAGAAGTGAACGGTTTCGTCGTCCTCCTGCTCACCTACAGGACTACTACTGTTAAAATACTACGTCGGGTGAATAATTATTATACAGTATATCAGCTGGTATCATGTCATGTGAAATATTCTTCAATAACTAGGAACGTTTCCAAATGACATTCAGTTGATATGGTTGTCATGTAAGATCAATGTGAATTTTGTTAAATAAAACTTCTAAACAAGTATTTCAATTATTCGGATTCCAAGGCCTTATGTAATAGGGTGGTTTTGATCTTGCTGATCATATATGATTGCTCGCTCATATTGTGAAAAATTACATTTATATTTAAGAGTATTCTTTCATCTCATGAACATGTGTCTCGTTAATGCTTGGTTTGTATATAGAGAGAAAATTCCATTCCTAGAATTCAAATCCTCTAACAGGGAGTTTATTAGCTATTGGGAGTAAACAGATGAAGAAACGTGGTCACACATCCAAAAACAATGCTGAAGAAAGCAAAAATTGTAACCAGCATCCTACCAGAGATTCGATATTATGGTAGGCTATAGATTATTGGCCTAAAAAAGTTGAAGGGCGAGAATCAGTATGCGGAGATGTTAATTGCAAAAGAAAAACTTGATATCAATGCAGAAAGTGTGCCCTGTGTATATGAAGAGTTTTCCTTCCTTGTATTTCCTTGTAGTTTTCCTTGTATTAAGAAGAGTTTTCCTTCAAGATAGACACTATATTTCTATTGTCCTTTTTAGTATTTCAGTGTCTTGACATCATTTTCATTGTATTATTGACTGTAGAGGTTTTATTCAAAATAGACACTAGACAGATGATAGCTCCGAAAACGATGTCTTCAAAGATTCTTATGGAATGCAGCAACCTCAAGAAGACAAGGACGATGACGAAACTTCTTTGATGTTACTAGGCTGCTAGATGGAGTTGAGGATACTTCTATTTATTTTCTTCACATCGGGATATTCATACTGCCGGCGTTCAATTTTATTAGGTCAAATTTGGTCAAAGATCACGTCATATTCAGTGGGCATAGTCATCTTGAATGCGATGTTCACCTCCAGCCGTATTTTTCAGATAGTTGATAAAGATATTTAGAATAATAATTATTGGTTTTTATTCTGATTGTCACATCTTTGTACTGGTTTCTGTGTTTTGGTGAAATAAATTGAATTGAATTGATGTGGACCATGGACAAATTGAAGAAACAGAAGAATAAGTACCTACAAACACCAATCTACACCCCGTGTTCCAGCTAGTTAGATCTACAGGCAAGAAAGGAAAGAAATTCCTGGCCACTGCATGAGCTCACACATATCAATCATGATACAATCAGTTTACGTCCGTTCAAATATGTCGACTAAAGTATATTATGTCGACTAATAATGAGCCCGAGAGGGGCACACAATGCCCCTCCGCCACTCTGCTTGCTGTGCCCGACAAACACAGCACGCAGACTTGTGGTGCCCTGCGGGCATTGGGCAGGGTGCGCGAAATGTGCATTAAAATTTATAAGGGTGCCAACATACCTGCAATTTATGGGTGAAGATGTTAATAATGGTTCATTTAAAACTCTCTATTCGATGCACACTGTGCAAGTGCCTTGTAGGAAATTTGATTAGGGCGTTTTTTTTATTTAAATTTTGCAGCAACCACTGTCTCAAAATATAATCAATACACATGATTGTATCAATCATGATACAATCATGAGCTCACTCATTATTTTATCAACTATAGGTTTTTCTTTACATTCCGCCTCGTTTAGCCGAGGTGTGCGTTTAGACCAGGTCCTCGTCTAATTGGAAAAGTTTGACCTGGGATAATCGAATACCTAGACTAATCGAGCACCTGGAGTAATCGAACACCTGGACTAAACGAAATACACCCTTTGTTTGAGGCACAGAGCCTATATCTGTATAATCTGAAGATTATTCTTACAGCTTTAGAATTGATTTTTAAGTTCTAAGAAAGCTATTTTACTAGGATTCCGCAGCGTAGGAATCCTACTAAAAATAGCTTTCTTAGAACTTAAAAACCAATTCTACAGCTGTGAGAATAATCTTCACTACACTGTAAGTTGTGCATTTGACAATTGAACACTTCAACCTGATTATTCAACATTTATTTTCATAGAGAAAACCACTGTGCGCTTTTTCAATTGATATAGTTTTAGATAATATTGATAGTAGAGCTTTCCAGAGAACTTCATAAATAAAAGTAACAGAAACCAATTTATATGTATGATATGGAATCTATTTCTTGGGATGTGCCTTTGAAAGTAGCATCAATGAAATAAATTCCATTTGTGTTCAGTGAGTTAAAAGTGATTTGCCATACGGCACGAGTTGAGACTATCATCATCATGTCAATAATGAGAGGTAGACAATCCAATCCTGAGAGGGAAATTGTATAAAACCAATTTGTGATAAAGTGTGCAGACTGAATAATGTTTACTGATCTCATAACTTGGAACTACTAGAGTCATCAATGGATGAACTGTAGGTTTCCATAGTGTTAGATTTCAAAGTGAAAAAAATGTATTTATTTTACATTCTATAATACACAAATTATATTAACAGGGCCTCTGTTCAGGCCTAGCCCAAAACTGTCCCCTTTCAGAATTTTTATAGAAGTAAATATTGATGGTTAGTATCTGATATTGCATCTGCATGTTTGGCCCAGTCGCTGGCCCAGCCTGCAATGTGAGCAGTGCCCAATGAAGGCTAGTGGTAGCCAGCTTTGGCTAACCACCCATCCATAAACTGGCGCTGGCTGACATTGGGCCAGCATGTAGATGCAGTGAGAGACAATCGAGAGAACGCCTGCAATCCTTACATGAAGGTAGATTTGTAATGTTCTAAATATAATAACGATCTTACCTATATGGAACAATAATGTAAGTTGAAAGTAGAGATATCGAGAGAACGCCTGCAATCCTTACATGAAGGTAGATTTGTAACGTTCTAAATATAATAACGATCTTACCTACATTAAATAATAATAATCCATTTTTGCAAACGTTACATCATGGTACGGTTGTAAAGTTGATAGCTATAAATAGGAAATAATGATGACAAGTGATGGTGATCACAGATAGTAAGCGTGTACTTGCAGGTGGTTAGCGTGGTCTGTTGGTGTGTCAGAGGTTGAGCGTGGCGAGGAGGTGCTCGCCCGTGGCCATGATCATGCAACGAATGTGGTCGGCGTGGCGCACCTGCTGACATTGCAACACGTACTCGCTGTACGCCTCTTCGCCCGCCACCTCCGAAGGCAGGATGCTGCACAGGCGGCCGTTCTCCGACAGGTAAGTCAGCACATCTGAAACCATTCAAACTTACATTACTTTCCTTCGTTTCACAGCTAAGTAAGCACATCTGAGACCAAACATATGTATAGTGTTCACCTGATGACTTTGTCACTAACATGTATTTGTTCACGACAGTAAAAACATTTTGAATTAAAACTTCTATTACTTTCCTCTGAAAGGTAAGCAAAGCTGAAACCATCAATCAGCCAGTGGCTGGCCACTAACGGTAGGATATGCTTAATGAACATGTTGTTATACATTGTTGTCATCACAACGAAAAGCTTCGAGCTAAGTTTTGAAGTTAGGTTCTTGTATCTCCGATTTTTCATTTTTTCTTTGCTGTTCTATTTGAGGTTAAATTATTTTTGTATTATTATAATGAGTAATTTCCAAGTGGTTTATTTATTGTTATTGTTTGTTTATTTAATGTTAGAAGCTTCTCGCTGATGACAAAGCATGCATTACGAACATGTGTGAGTGCATGATAAACATGCATGCCTACCGTTAGTGGCCAGCCTAATATTACTTTCTTCCACAGATAGTAAGTTCCATTAAGGGCCCGTTTCCGAGCTCAGGATTTATGTAAGTTCTAGACTTAAGCTGGAGTCAGAAAATTGGCTTTACGAAACGGGGTTTAGTCCACGTTTAAATTAAATTTCGAAAAACTAGAAAATTGAACACAAAATAAAATAAATAGAAAATAGTGTAAAGTTTCAGCTATTTTTAATTATTTAGAAATGTTTCATATCATCAAGAAAAACATTTCCAATAATTATAGAAATGAGAAAATAGAGATTATCATAAAAACTAAGACTACGCCCCGTTTCGGAAAGCCAATTTTCTGACTCCAGCTTAAGTCTAGAACTTAGATAAATCCTGAGCTCGGAAACGGGCCCTTAATGGAACTTACTATATGTGGAAGAAAGTAATATTAGGCTGGCCACTAACGGTAGGCATGCATGTTTATCATGCACTCACACATGTTCGTAATGCATGCTTTGTCATCAGCGAGAAGCTTCTAACATTAAATAAACAAACAATAACAATAAATAAACCACTTGGAAATTACACATTATAATAATACAAAAATAATTTAACCTCAAATAGAACAGCAAAGAAAAAATGAAAAATCGGAGATACAAGAACCTAACTTCAAAACTTAGCTCGAAGCTTTTCGCTGTGATGACGACAATGTATAACAACATGTTCATTAAGCATATCCTACCGTTAGTGGCCAGCCACTGGCTGATTGATGGTTTCAGCTTTGCTTACCTTTCAGAGGAAAGTAATAGAAGTTTTAATTCAAAATGTTTTTACTGTCAGCTAAATCCCGAGCTCGGAAACCGGCCCTAAAACTTTCATTACTTTCCTCCAGCATGTAAATCTCAGCACATCTGGAAGCATTGAAACCTAAATCCTATGACAGGTAAATCAGTACATATGAAACATGTATGTCCTGTACAACTTAGGTATACTACCGTTCAACAACACAACAAAACTAATGGTAGCCTATTGTTTCTTCTTTAAACAAAATCTGTCTCTAATCCAAGGGGGTGATCACATTGAATGCGTATATGTGCAAGTGCAAGCTTGGTTATGCCTGACCAATCGTGCAGATGAGAAACAAAAACTGAAAAGAGCGATAGAAACACTCACACTGAACGCTTGCACTTTCTGGTTGCGTTCAGTTTGAGTAGCTACATGCAAGTCACAACCTGTTTCAATGGCACTCAACAAGTTTTTCTTTTCGGCTAATACATGATCTGACGTGCACTTGCACATACACGCATTCAATTTGATCACATCCTTAGGATTATAGGGTATTAGTAATTATTTATAAACTTTCTAGTAGCGCTATCCGAACAATTCAAAATAGATATGATTTGAATTAAAGTAAATCATACATTTGAGTGTGAAATGGTTTTCTTTTGGTTTGCTTTTTCTACTTTTCCTAACAACTTTCTTTGTGACATTTCTGCTCTAGTTTTCGGTGGTAGTTATACGCTGGACTTTAGATAGAAATCTAGTTCCGAAACTTGTTTCAAATACAGATAGTATTAGAATATTAGAGAATGAAGATGGGAATATTTTGATTACTTCGATAAAATAACTAATAATTTCAGAATGTTTAAAGACAATCTCATTAATTGTGCCCTTTTTCTCTCTTTTTCTTTCTTGACGTGTTTAAGTGGTAGAGTGGACATCACTGTCCAAACTTCACCACGTCAACAAATAAAAAAGTAATATTCTATTTTATCAATAGGAAAGAAGCTGAAATTTCTTATTTCTATTAGTATGAAGATTGTTTATTTTCGTTTTTAATTTATGCTCACTAATCGGGAAGTAAATTGGGAATCAATCTTCTTCACTTGTTTTGTAATTATTTGCTATTGTAGTCGGTCTCAGAGGTAAGCATGATATTATAGAATTAAGTTTAGAAACTACTTACCTTTGAATAAGTCGTTATATACATTACTCTTTTCTGCTCTAGTTTTCAGTTCGTTTAACAAAGCTGTCCAGTCATTATCTGCTTTTATCATTTCCTAAAAATAAATAAATGTATATAATTTGAGAATTTAGACAAACATATCAAGTTGAACAAAAAAGTGCACAAAAGTGCTTCAAGTTGAAAACTTGATTTTCAAAAATTTCAGTGAATGTTCTAAAGCTCTAAGACTCTAGACAATCTTTGATTGAGGAATTACAAACTTACAATATAATGAAGGCAATGCGGTTTTGAAAACGAATTGATTGGTCGTCGGAGACAGTCAAAATCGAAATGCTTTACTTTAGTCTTAAGGAGTACAGTGCTGCCAGATTTCACAGAATCCAGGGAGGCTGTGAGATAATATTGTGTGAGAGAAAGACCAAAGAAGAGCGTAGGCTTTTTGACAGAATCAGCATGAAAACGGCAACAGTGTACTCCAATTGTTATTTGAATAACATTGGTCATAAATCAATTGTTATATTTAAATAAAATTGGTCATAAATCCCCGTGCTGCAAACAAAGTTTTGCACGAACTATAGTTACAAAATCCATAATGAGGTTACATTTCTATTCGAGCATACATTCTGCAACATGGAATCTGATATTTTTATTATATTCAAATCATGCTTAGTTTGTTGATTTTGAATGTATACAAACTATTGATAACGTATAAATGAACATTACAATAACCATTTGGCTGTTATTAAAGCAATAAGTTATTAATGGAGCAAAGCCTTTTCTATTAAGTTTAACAACAAATGAAACTACCTTAGCATACGTTACAAGGGCTGAAGGACAGTGATCCAACAGAAGCTGAATGGCATTCTCCTGAGGCTGAGCCAAAATCTGAAGACTGAGACAGTTCGGCAAAAAGTCATAAACAAACTGATTCAGCTCAGATAAGGATTTGGTGTCAAGCCACTCTTGGTACAACAGCCACTGAAAGACAGGTTAAAAATATTAGTGATAATGTGACTGAAAACATGGAAATATTTCTAATTCACATTATGCATTATGAATACTTGGTGTTGAACTGGATTTTATTGAAAAAAAAAGATCCAGTTTTCTAGTAAAATCTGTACAAAGAAGTATAGATACATTAATTCTCAGAACTTAAATTGAATAAAAATACTAAGTAATTGTCAAAACCACAGATTTATTGATAGTTAGAAAGACCGGTTTCGGTTGTTACACCATTGTCAATCTCTGATAAACTCCGTTTGGATGGTTATTACACCATTGTCAATCTCATCTTAGTTTATCAGAGATTGACAATGGTGTAATAACCGAAACCGGTCATTCTAACTATCAATAAATCTGTGGTTTTTGACAATGTCTTAGTCTTTTAATTTAATATGAATAATTACCACAATATCAACTTCTCAACTACACAAAAAGTGAAAATTTTCAGAACATTCAATACCAGGCCCCCCACATCAATATGTGGGCCCCAGTGTCAACAATCGTGATGGGCCCCTTTGAGCTTTACAATTAATATAAAACTGTATTTTCAATTCTGTTTAATTATGATTGAATAAGTTGTTTCTTTCCCAATAATTTATTGTTTTGATTTTATGTATGTGCAAATGATATAAATAAAATAACTTTACGCACTGTGCAAACAGGATAGATTAACTGATTCAGATGAATAGATGAATCAATACACTCAAAAGCTTGCTTCAGAGTTTCTTAATATAATTATTATTTCTTGTTGAGAATATTTTTACAAATACCGTAGCTTGGTTGATGAGTTTGACTTTTCTAGTAATTCATCAACACGACTACTTCAAGTAGTGTTTCTTTCAAATCTTATTTGAAGAGATGAATTGGGATAATAATAATGTCATCTTATACATAATCATCATCTGGCCTGGTGAGCCTGTTCAGAGCTCAAAGGATCGTATCCTTTAAAGGGACATGCCGCTAGTGTTGACACGATCTGAATGAGACTTCCAATGTTTCAAGGAAAAAAGTTGGATTACAATCAATAATTGAAGCAATTAAAATCATTTCAAATAAGCGTACGATACTTTAAAACAATACAGAATTAATATTAATCCGGAATCTGACTCACCTGCAGTTTAATTGTACTAAAGTTTTTCTCGGTAGGGTGTGAAGGCAACTCATTTAGGAACTCAGGTAATTTATTTATACCTATTTTTGGAGGATCACGACCTTTATCAGATGACACTCTGATGTCGCTTAGGTAAGACCTCATCAGAATCTAGAACATGAGCAAAGGCTGATTAATTTATCTATAAGTTCATTTCCTGTTGCAAACGCCAGTTTTCCAAGTTGTAAATAATCAAGTTGAAAATAGCTTTTGTAAATTGATTCTGTTCTGATTTTTTATTGATAACTTTCAGTTTAAATCAAATTAATTTTTCAGCATTATGCTGAAAATATTATGCAATATTATATTATTATATGTTATGTTATATATTAATATATATATATATATATATTATATATATATATATATATATATAATATATATTATTATATATTATATTATTGATGATAATATTATTATTAATAATATATAATATTATTATTATATTATGCAATATGCATTTGCATAATTAATCTACATCCGGAGTTTTTGAAATGAAAACATTTTAATAGCTGGTAATTATTTTAGCAGTCAACTATCATCCACAAATAATTACATAGTTCATGATATAATATCATCATGCCAAAACTATTAATAGCCCTATGAATCGGTGTCTAGTAATTATTTGGAAAATACAACAAAACGTTTGAATATTGTTCATGATAATATAATACCATCGAATAATTCAACCTAATATATTTAATTTCTATAACTCGATGAACAACACAAAATTCGTTCAATTTATCTACGCTTACGAACTGACTTAAAATTGTCAAAATACAAATAAAACCTGCACTAGTAGAGCCGCTAGCCTGTTCTACAGTAACTATATTACCCACAGTATGGCCATTGGAAATTTTTTTCCCGCCGCCGCCATGAAGATTCCAAATATTTGAATTTTACAATGGAGCTTATAGGAGATTATAAGTAAAATCGCTTGCCTTTACTTATTAATGCATATTTTTGTGATTATTAACTTCCATATAATTTCTTTAATGTTTTTTCTATATTCCCAATATAGTTTTGGAACTTGAAATAGTGATTCGTAGATAATAGCAAGTAAAAATGAAAGGTAGGTAACGTAACCTGAAAGCTGAATCTCCAAAAAAACTTTTGAAATATGTCATGATATTGTGTAATAAATTTTGTTCCATTGACAAATAATAATGAAGTTCTCATATCTATTTGTAGAAATATGATGAAATTCTCATCACAATAGATTCCATAACATTCAAATATTTTGTTTTATTAGTTGACAGCCAATAAGTCTGACTAAAATATTGTAAACACGACATTGGATATAAACTGTGGAAAAGCCAATTGTTCTAGCCATAGTTCTACTTAATGATTTGTAAGCAATTGAAAAAGAAAACACATAACCCATAACCATTATTATTCACATTTAGTTATATTTCAAATCTTGAGCTCGTGGTAATGCAACTCTAAATCCATATTATCCAATAACTATTGACCAATTATTGAACATGTTATGGGTAGGGTACTCAGTACTGAAGATAATCAATAATAGAAGTCAAGACGTACTACTTAATCAGCACTTAATCACGGTTAAAAATTTAATTAAATAAAATAATTTCATAAAATGTTATATTTAATAGAGCCGCAAAAAGTATTTTGAAATTGGATTATTTGTAGTTCGATCCAATAAATTGGATGAGGAAATACAATAAAATTGAAATTTATCTCTATGCATATTTATCTAGATCACTGGTTCCCAATTAAGTTGTCCGCGAAAGCTCTAGAAATGGTCTGCGATGAGTCCGAAGGAAGGAAAATTAATGTTTCAAGCTTTATTAGTGTTTTTAAAATTTTCTTTATTGCCTATATTAAAGTATAATCAATTTCCCTTCGAAAATGATATATCAAACTCATCGTGAGTTCAAAATATGTTTACAATCGGTAAGTGGTAAGTTCCAAATTGTCAATGCTATAAGATAGGACTTGAAAGTTTGTTTCGAATCTTAATGGCGGATTTGTACCATGTGACTGAGCTAACCAATCAGAAGCGTGACAGTCAATGGCCATACTGTGGGTAATATAGTTACTGTAGCCTGTTCTGGAGCCTGCTACTCTAAAACTATATTATTTGCCTATCTTCTATCTATATATATATAAAAGCGAAATGGCACTCACTGACTGACTGACTCACTCACTCGCAGAACTAAAAATCTACCGGACCAAAAACGTTCAAATTTGGTAGGTATGTTGGCCCTTTAGAGGCGCACTAAGAAATCTTTTAGCGATATTTTAACTCTAAGGGTGGTTTTTAAGGGTTTAAAGTTCTTTTAGCATGTATATTCTTCTTATTCCAATACCTAAAAATTATAATTGAAATGTCCATACCATATGTTAATATAGAACTATAATCTAGAGAGAGTACCTCTTCGAAACAGTTGTTCTGGTAGCTAAATTAAAAATTTTGTCAGGTTGGCATTAAGTTGAGTTGACTTTGTTAGGTTGGCACCAAGTTGAAGATTGAAATGCATTTATCCAGGACCTCCTAAATACCTATTTATACAATTAGCCAAAATTAGCGTTTTCTCAGCTTTTCTGCGTTTCCTCACCTTTTTCAATAATTGATGGAAATATATTTTTAAAAAATCAGTACACAGGTTTAGCTGAGGTGGAAGAATTTTGTTCGCCAAAGATACGCCGATATAGGAACATGTGTTTTTCGAGATCAAATTGACATAATACGTTCAAATTCGGTACAGAGGTTCCGCTGAGATCTACATGCAGGCGAGCGAAGCGAGCCCGCTGATCTCATTTTTGGATGATCCAGTCGGGGGTCCAGGGGGCGGAGCCCCCTGGCTAGACGGATATGGCGAGCGAAGCGAGCCTGACGGCTAGTAATATAATAATATACTTATTATTATGTATATAATATAACCTCGTATATGATATAACAGCCTGTAATGGTTGTTATGTAGGCTATTCGTTCAGTATAGCGTTCACAATGATTGTAACCATTTTACAACAGTATTTAATATAAAATTACACATAGATCATTCATGTTAAATGCTAAGTTCAAGTCTATCTACAAGCATGGTAATAAAAACTTGTACCTAAAAATATAACATTCATTTTGTATCAGTGTACGGTATTTATTTGTGAATGGTGAGTACTTTATTCGTCTTTTAATGGACTATATTGGAAGAATTTTATGTATTTAACTGACTTGAAAGTTTTGACGAATGGTGATGAATGGCCAATAATAACAAGTGAATAAATGTAATCGACTGGGGTTACCTTCAAAGCATCCTGAACAGGGGGATGCATTGTGTTGGGTTTCTTTCCAGGCACAATAAGAACTTCTTCCAAGAATGACTGAAGAACTACCGTTGCAGCTGTAGCCACGGGGCCTATCCTTGACGGCAAATACGTGAGAAAAACCTGAAAATAACAAATAATAGATTGAATTATGATTTTACTACTTGTCTAGCCTCTGTGAAAACATTGCAAAGCTATTTATTATAGTAGGAATACTCAAGACAGTCACACACCAAGCTAGAAATACGTCTCTTGAAAGACGTAGTCGACGTATCTTCTAATGTTAATCAATCTATTTCAAACCAGAAAGCATAGATAGGAGGAGATAGTAAACAGTAGGAGATAGTAGACAGTAGGAGATAGGACAGCTTCGTATTCCGAAGACGAGTTTCTAGCTACGCCACATTGGTGTGGCGATTAGAAAACGCTGAGAATCTAACCATCCAAATAACGTAGAGTAGCGCAAATTACATTAAATTATGTAGTAAATAGATTGGTAAACTTGAGCATAAATTCAAACTGATCACTTCTTTAAAAATACTTCATCATGATTCGAACTGCTGTATAATGGTTAATTTTTATTTAACCAGACAGTTAATTTAGAACTCATAGAAAAATTACTTATTATTACTGCAGTATTAATTAACTTATATCTATCATCGTCTCATCATATTTATAGATCCCTACACACTACAGTATTTTACTCAACAAATAAGAAAACCTTCGAGAATTAGGTCCCATTACATTATCAGGTCTGTACATTAGAATTTATAAGAAGCAAACTACAAACCTGTATTACATGCTCCACGTCCATTTCATCAGGATTCTGATTAACTACTATTGCCAAGGCCATAGCTAACTGATGAGGCTTCTCTTGCATCAGTAACACAGCTAGCTCAGAGAATGTGACCAGTAATGGTCTTATCCTAGTGGGTTTCTCTTTGGATTCACCCTGTGAGAAAAAAGTGTTGTTTATTATTTTAAAATATTGTACAATTCAATCTGATGATATATACGTTTCAACCTAATAACAGATTAACTTAATATAGGCAAATAAAAGTTTAATCAATTATATAAAATAGAATTGATTAATAATCAACCCAGAAGGATCGGTACTCATATCACGAGTTTAGTCTGCATTTCACTGGGAGTGATACAACCTCACCTACACTATAGAGCTATTGCAACGCACAGTTTTATGCAATAGCCGATTGATCACTTTGAATTATACCATAGGGAAAAGATAACCTAATAAGATATCCCATGGTATAGGGCGTTTATGCTCCAATTTTCAATGTTAACTCAAGCCGATAGTCCTAGTGTTTTTTTTTCGTGAACCTATGTGACGCTGGTAGTCTCTCATACAGTGATGTTCATACACTCTTACTGGTCAAAATAGTAATAATAATACAAATTATACATGATTATTGGCCGTTAAAGCTAGCGAACCGTTAAGGGTAACCGGCTCTACAAAATGTTGGAGGTTGATTGTCAATATTACTTGTCTCATTGTATCAAAGAGCAGCTGGTAATGCTTGACGAGGAGGTTGACCAGTTGCTTGTTGCACTCGTCATCGTCATCTGGCAGCAGACGCAACGCAGCTCCGCCATCTTCCGACAGCAATTCAACGGCCAGGCAGCACTCTGGCTCCGTCCTAAATAGATAAATACATTTTACTAACTCAAGAACTTGGTTTAAAAACATAGAGTATTGTCAAAAATGATTGCTACTTACAACAGGTTCGAATACTACTCTTCCACTACTTACAGCAGGTTCTGAAAACTCTTGTTCTACTAACAGTAGGCTCTAACAGTTTTGACGATGTACAGTATGAATTGTTTGGTTAGACAAAATCTGTGATATTAGTTCTAGTTATAATAATGGATTACCAAGCAGTATTGAATCACTGAAGTTCCTAGGTATATATATTGATAACATACTGAATTGGTTTCCGCACGTAGAGTCTCTAAGTAAGAAACTATATCTAAAGAAGATTGCGTGAAGCTGTTGATGTTTTGTTAAAGGTTTATTAAGCTCAGATATTCTCATTATTGTATTATGGAATCATTGTATGGGATAATAATTGTAGTAAGTCCATTGAGATTTTTAGGCTTCAGAAAAGGGCAGTTAGAATAATAATGAATGAAAACCAGAGATCTCATTGTAGGCATCTTTTCAAAAATCTAAAGGTGCGTACAAATTTACGCGCCGCGAACATGAACAATTCACTTTTAATCAGCTGATGCCAAGCTTTTTATATCTGTATCTAACCGTTTCTGTAAAAATACAGATATAGTCAG